>NC_085138.1:49909757-50226842 GCF_035046485.1 Aedes albopictus | reverse complement strand
TGTATTTGATCTTATGGGCTTGGTTATGGATTGTATAATGTGAGCTTTCAATTAGTGTATTCACTTTGCAAATCTGAATTACAGATGGGAAATAAATTGAATTTTACTGTGTATCAGAACTTATTGAACACCGTGTATATTGTTCTGGCTATAATAGTAAATGAAGCCAACAACGTCCGTATTTTACAGGTTCAAGAATACTTCCCTTATATTGGCGTAATGGCTAATTCAATACAAAATGCAGTCAATATTACTCCATAGTATCAAATTGAAGCATTATTTATGATCGTTTTATAATTTGGGACTTCAAGGTATGCTTCTGTTATGAAATGTGATGGTATTCTATTGAAACACTGATTTTTTAGAGGTTAGGCCCTTTAAAAAGGCGTAACTCAAAATTTTGTTTCCGATTTTCTTTAAATTTTTTTCAGAGGTGTAGGAATGATAAAGAAAGAGTATGGCGTTTCAGGTTTTGATGACAGAAGCATGGTTCTGTAATGAAATATGATGATTCTCAATAGAAATCCTATTTTTTTAGAGGTTAGGCCTTTTAAAAGGGCATAACTCGAAATTTCGTCTAACGATTTTTTTAAAAATTTGTCCAGAGGTGTAGGAATGATATAAAAAGAGAATGGTGTTTCAGGTTTTGATGGTATATTTTTTTTATAATAACGGTAAATGAAGCACCGTGCAGTTCACGGGGGACTGCGACAAGGTGACGGACTCTCATGCCTGCTCATCAACATCGCTCTGGTAACTAATTAATGAGGCGTCCGATTTAAATGTGATCTTTGGCAAAGTGGTAGCTGATAGAGTAGCCCAGAAGTACCAAGGGTCAACTAACACTCTAGGGCACTTTGGAAAATGTTACGGTCAATTGAATGAAAAACTTCTTTTTCCCATAATAGTTCGCATGTAAACTTTGAAGGGCTTGTGTACTCTCAATTTTCAACCAATTCAGCTCAAATTTTGGAGAAGGTATAGAATCTGGTTAAAAGCAACCTTAAGAACCCACGAAAAAAAGGTTAGATATGGTACACCGGGGCAAGTTGAAACGGGTGGGGCAAGATGAAACACGAAGTTTTCAAATAGATTTCAATACAATTTGGAAATTTTTACTTCGTACAAAGATTGTTTGAATCAAAAACTATGTGTTATGGCATTCAAGCAGTTTACCATCATTGGATAACATCATGTTAACCCGCTGTTTCATCCTGCCCCACCCGTTTCAACTTGCCCCGGTGTACCTTAAACTGATGGAGTATCGCTCAAGACCAACGAAGACGAAACTGTACTGTTCGATCGGCGCTGGAGTAAAACTACGCTGTAGCCATCATAAAAGATTTTCACTTTTTGCATTTTGTGAGGAAGGTATAGCTTTGTAATCTTTTGAGTATCGAGTTGTGAATTGTATAGTGTAAGGTTCTGTACTAAAGTTAAATCAATCGTTTTATTTAAGCAGCAGATCGTCATCATCCTTGTACCACTACCAACCGTATGATTTAAAACCATAGGACCGAACTGGAAACATTTCCACTCTAGTTGGCGACCGGATTTCTTGGTTCGTCGCATTTTGGCATAAAATGATCGCGCCACCAAGATCGACGAGCCGCGGACCGTGATGCCTTCAATACTTCGCGATCCGGTACATCACCCACAAGGCACAATGCGATGCGGAAAAACTAAACTCCCAACTACTCGTCGCAGCCAGAGCGGCATCCGCGAATCAAGAAGTCAGCGCCAAAGTGAGCTGCTGTTTATTTTTCCGCAGAAACCCAACAATGAATGGGAAGGCTTCCGCACGTGAGCGGTAAGGTGAAGCCAATGCTGCGATGACTCATCTTACTAGGGGAAATGAGGGTTTGACGGAGGAATGCGAGCTGAAATATAGCTCGAATAAAAATGTATATCAAAAGAATAAATGCTGAAACTTACTTTTGGAACGATATTTATCATATTTAGCTACTGTAAGCTCTAACAAAAGAGTTCCAATAGCAACAACCTATTCATTTAATCGTCATTCCAAATTTTCCTATTTTCCAGAAATTTTAGGAAATAATTTCAGATAAATTTAGATTCTTTGAATGACACTAAGGAAGATTTCAAGTGGTAGTCGAAATACGCGTATCTGTCAAAAGATAAGTAAAATAGGGCGGAGTTAAAAGGTACAAACTGATAACATTTAGTAGTAATAATCACACGTTGGCCCTGACCATTTTACCCTTATTAACCCGATAGATGGCCCGTGCAAAAAAAAACTCATCAACCCGTGCTTCTCCGTTGTTGGTTGGTTGGGTGATGGTGTTATTCCATTATGTGCAGCCTACCATGCAACACATCTCACCCACCCGTGTGTGCCATGTCAATCACCCACCATAGCGTACCTCTAGGTATGTGTCTCTGCTGTGATAGCATGGATTTTAATCAACCAATCCATCCAAGAGCCATCATCGGGCCCCCATAAGCTCGAATTCACGATTCAATTCATGCGGAGACAGAAGAGAAATGCATTGTCTAACAAGAAGAATGACACGACGGAAATTGATTTTAATTGAAATGGATGGGTGATGCTAATCTAATTCACCCGCGCGAGGGTAAGAAATTTTCCATGTACAGTTGGAAAATTGCCTCAATGAGCCGAATGCACTTCCTGTCCGATGCTGGCATTTAGATCACTCGATTTCACTGAAGCCGCGTGGATGCTGTTGTCGTAGGAGAGAACAGCTTGAGATGATTGGACGAATCCCGCGCAAGCGTGTTTGTGGCCGAAAGAATGACCTTTGCAGAAAAGAAAAGGTTTTAGTAAATGGCAATCGCCTTCCAAGAAGTATATTCAACCAGATTTTTGTGGCACTGCAATCATTCTCACATTTTTTTTGTCTATCAACCTATTATCATTAGGCCAAGAAAGCACATTTTGATAGGTATAAGATACTTATTTCGGGGAAGTGGACTCTCATAGACTCTTCAAGCAAGAAAAAAGTCAAAATGATCAGCAAGCCAAAAAATTGACACGTCTGTTTTAACTTACAACATTTTGTTACAAAATATTTTTTATTGTACAAAATAAATTCTTCAGAATAAAAGCGTTTTTGTTTTCAATAAAACACGAGAAGAAAAAATTCATTATCCAGGATAACTATGATTTTGTTAAAAAAAAAAACAAAAAAAAAAGACACGGATACCGTCTTCAGCAAGAGGCTGAACAGACTGAACGAAATTTAACACTAGACAACGGACAACAACACATATTACAAGCACCAGTGGATACGAGGAAAAAAAACATTTCTTGTGAAAAGTTTCATCACTGGGGGCAGGAACCCTCACCCTATGGCGTGGTACGCTTATACGCTCGGTAACGCTAACCGCACGGCCACGAGGCTCCACATGTTTGTTTGTCCCTTTCGGCTCTTATGTACAGTTAAAAACCGCATGATTATACAGGTTTTCTTAATCCAGGTCAAGTGGCTGTCATTTGATACTACCCCACAGTAAAAAAGCGAGCCATCATCTCTGACCCTCCATTATTTGTTGAACCCCATTTGACAGCTCAAAGTTTGTAAACAAAAAAACTTTTTTTTTGTTTTTATTTATGTGTATTTCAAAATAACGCTAATTCTACACTTAGCAAGAAAACTTTTCAGGACCAAAACGGCGAAAATACTAAGAGAATTATAACAAAATGTTATTCTGTTAGATGATATTTATATGTTACTATAAATGAAAATGTGTTTGAATTAGATCGTAATAGGGGCTGTAAAGACCTTTTTTGTTGAAGAAAAAATATTACTCGTAAACTACGCCTAAATCAAATGTTTGACCTGAAACGGATGCTGACTTCAAAAACATGGTAGAAAATATAAAAAGTTCGATACCAGGTACCAGGGTACCATGTTGGCATTCTGTGCGTTCCAAATTTTAAACTGAAAAATGTTCAAATATGTTTGATCGCAGTGTGCCGTATTAGAACTTCAACGCAAATTAAACGCGTTCGTATGCAACACAACGAGTGGCACACTGTCAGTGGCACCTACTCCAATTGTTCAGCATCACGTCACAACTTCCTTCAGCGATGGTGGCCTATAGCTATCGTCGGCCGGATCTCTGGCACTTTTAGGGTGGTGATGGGGATTATCGGGCGATTGGTTTACGGCACGACTTGCCGATACTTTTTATTCCAACGTAAGGGGAATGCCTTTCTCATTCAGAATCAAATTTGTGCCTAAAATAGCTGTCCTTCGCTGCAATTCGTCCGATATTCACAGGATATGGTACTAACACAACAATGCTAAGTACCCTCATAATAATCTTCACTCAGCTGGTGGTTTCAACTCTGGTCTGAAGCATCATAGAGTGCAAAATGAGTCACTGACCTTCAGTGCTCGGGCAGTGTCCCGAGATAACGAGACAATGTTCGTGGATCCCAGTTAATCAGTTCATCATCCTGGCATCTTGGTGGATCTACTGTATCGCCACCCCTCTCAGGATACCAACAGGATCGATTTAAATTCACACAAAAACCACAGAGAACAGACATCCAAGTCCAATTCCGAAGCTGTGTAAGGAATTTAACGGCCATTTGAAATCGGCAACACAAGTGGCAATAGCGTGGCGCTGCAATCGGTTAACTTCCCATATTAATTTAATTCACCACTTGAAATGTTTCAATTCACCACTGACTGTGGCAATATGGTGTTTGGTGGCGTTAGTGTTGTCATCGTGTATTGGTTTGCAACCTTACTCAAGTAAAGATTCAAATCCTTACACAACTTTCCGATTGAAATTTGTTCTATCCTGGATGTCTGTTCTCTGTGCAAAAACTAAAAAAAATCCACACTGAACTGCGCACTTACACACTTTTCGACGTTTTGTCCTTTCGACGTTTTGTCTCTTCGACGTTTTGTCCTTTCGACGTTTTGGCATTCGACGTTTTGGCATTCGACGTTTTGTCTTTCGACGTTTTGTCACCCATTCTGTGACAGGTCCTCCTTGACATTAAGTAGCACGCAATCGAAGCCAGTCCAAGTATAACAATTCCTTTGCTGATTGGTTTTGTTTGATTTTTATCAGGGTTTTATTACAGCAATAATTAAAAATCACAGTTTTATGACTTCCTTTATGAAAACCATTGATGAAATGTTTTATAATATACTTGAAGATATTCATAAAGCCAGATTTTAAGAGTAAACAAAACTTTCCGATTTGTAAACCTTCTGGTATTCATTATTACTACAATAAAACTGTTCAAACTCTCAACAGATGGCGATCCGTTCGATTAGTAACGACATCTGTTGGTGGAAAAGCAGAAACTACGACACTGCTAGGTTTATTGCGGCCACCATAAAAGTAAACTTGCTATCGTTCTATTTTCGCTAATTATGGTCGTCGCCAGAGCTGACGTGGAGAATTAGCTGACGTGAATGTAAAATAGTTAATATTGTTCAAATAAACAATAAATTGATAGTTTTCCGCCATTTCCATAACATGTTCATATAAATAAACTATCAGCTGAGTTTTCTTGTAATTCGAGATAGTTTTACTAAATTAACAAATTAATTTATTTCATTCCAAGATGAAAATATTCATCATTTTCGAAGCGCATTAATTTTATGTTTCTGCAACCCCAATATTCACGGTAAAATTTAAGGACAAGGTATTTGGAGTACATAGCTCAAAATTTCTAGAGCACCGTTTTTTAGAACCGTTGAACGGATTTGGATAAAAATGCATCACGCTAACTGTTCAGTGGTTGTCAACAGCGTGATGCATTTTAATCCAAATCCGTTCAACGGTTCTAAAAAACGGTGCTCTAGAAATTTTGAGCAATGTACTCCAAATACCTTGGAGAGACGAACCAGCCAAGGGCTGAAAGTCTCTCAAATAAAGATAAATCAATCATTCAAATCCAAATACCTTGTCCTTAATGGGCATAAGCCTACCTACACAATAACTAATAAAATATTACTTTGAAATGATCGCTTTTTACTTACGAATGATGTATCCTCCTGAACTTTACGTGCCATCGAAGAAGCTTCTCTGTATCTTGAGCTATCATAGTTTTTGTTGGAAAGAAACAACAACAATCATCATAACGTCTTTTCGATAATGGAAAATTTTTCAACTAGGTTTTAAAACAGTTTTATTGCTACTCTTGATGTGGTTTGCAAAATCTCTCCGAGAGTGGTCCACTTAGCCGGAAGATGCTCTTAAAGAGGTTATCAAGAGGTTTTGATGTATACATAAGTTTTATTGCAAGTTTTATTGCAAGTTTTATTGCAAGTTTTATAAATTTGGTCATGAAGATCTCTTATAGAGCCGAACAAAACTAAAAATGTTACTTGGGAGCTGTCTCCTCTCTCTCAGCTGCCACCTATTGGTAGAATCGCTTGAGACACTGTCAGCCATGATGGATTGCGATTCGACGTTTGTCTAACACGCACACTACTACACAAATCGCCAGTAATTTCCGTTTGCATCGTTCAGCAACGTGTGCACTGACAAACGTCAAAGCGAACGAACACTAGCGCCTCTGGTGGAAGCATCGTGGAAATCAAATGAAATTTAATTTGATCGTTAAATTCATGTGCGGAGTCATTTTGAAGAGTGCTACGTCTGTTTGTCTGTGATTGAAATATGCGAGATTGGCTCCACATCAATGACGATTTCTTAGGCTATCCAAACCATTCTGGAGTTAAGGCCTTTATATACACTCGTAACAATGCATCGGGGACCATTCAAACTTAGTACCGTCGTGCGGGGCTTCTTTATACACTTTTTCATGGTTTTTCAACTTTATGACATTATAACTCCCAGACTAGTGAATGAATTTCCGTATTTTTTATACACAATAATTGTGAGTATGTATGTAGGATGTATGCAAAATTTGAGCTAAATCCATCAATAAACAAAAAAGTTGTTCATACACCAATCGGACACATCTCATATAGAACCTGATGGGGGCTACTTTGGACATTTTTATCTATAACAAAACTGAATTTCCAAATTTCATGGTTATTTGGAAAACTACATTGTACCAATACTGTAGTATATTGTATCATACATAATTTCAATAAAAATATGCGTTTTAAGATGGTTCTGTGCTACCTTTGGTATTATGAGCAGCGTGAAATTGTTATATAGATAGCCTGAAAAAAGGGACCATCAATCCTTTATTTGGGCGAAACGGTCATTTATTACGTATAACGATACAAATATTCGATTGTATATGCTACGTTGATACATTTTGAATGAATTGATCAACCCTTTGAAATTTATGAACTGTAGAAACAATGCCTACAGACCAAATGTTCTGATACGTTATGTATATTATATTGGTTTATTCGATGTTTTTTCGCGTCCTGACAAGCAATAAACGGTCTGTTTGAAAAATAATTTCAACCAAATGAAGGGAAAACTATTGCTTTATAATAGTTCCTAAGACATCAAACAGATTTGAACCATATTTTGAATTCAAAAAATCCATATTCAAAAGTGTCCAAAGAAGCCCCGCATTTCAAAAGTAGCCCCGCACGACGGTATAGTGCGTTTTGTTAGTTATTGAAGATCGGTTGAATCATATGATACTTGTACATGCATCTTAGAGACATCCTGGATTATCCAAACTATTCTGAAGTTGAGATATATGATTCAAATTTGGTATCTATAGAGGTGCACAAATATCAGAATTTACCCATACATACATGCATGCAATACAAGCCATGGGAGAAAATTTTCCAGAGCGTATATCAGGGATATCTGTGTTTAAGGCCTTTAGATCTGGCCTGGATCATCTGATTTATTCTGATTTCTGATAAATATAAGATTGCCACCGATGCATATTAGATTAAGCGGAATCACCACTTTTTGAAAAATGGGGTGCTCATATCATATGATGGTTTAATATGGACATAAAAACAAATATTTTTCAAAAATAATTTCATAAAGCATAATTTTACTACGCATTATTCATCTAGTGCAGTATTCAGTATTGTGTTGTTGCTTACTGTGCATGCATCACTCCTATATGGGGTGAGTATCGTAGCTAATCAATCGCGTCCACAATAGAGGTAATAAACTATAGAGGAAGAATGTCGCTGACGTCGCTGCCGAAACATCTCTTGCTGGCGGAGATAGGCCGGGCTATAAGTGTCAAAGCGAAAAAGTATGCAGTTTGACAGATAGGTACCCGACATGTTTGCGAACGAGAACAAAGGGAACAGCAGCGACATTCGTCCTCTATAGTTTATTAACTCTATTGCGTCCACCAATGAGTGTGATCGTCCGACGATATGAAACTTGGTAAGATCTTTCCGAAGTCTACCCAAACTGAGGCCTTCGCACTCGCGGATATCCCGAAAGGTATGCCAGACGCGATTGATTACGACAAGGCAGTCCTCTGGAGAGGAGGTATCAGGATGCGTTCAGGGATGGCATTCACCATTTGCAAAGAGTTACATTCACTTGCTACTATCTCAGTTCATAAGCATGCTATCAAAAAACAATGTATGGATGACTTTTACCTTGTAGTTTTATCTGAAAGTTTGCCGAATATCATAAGGGTCGCACACGCATGCTTAACTCGTGAGCGAGCTGTGAAAGCAACTCTCCACGCCGTGAATGTAAATTACAATCACGGCGTGGAGAGTTGCTTTCACAGCTCGCTCACGAGTTAAGCATGCGTGTGCGACCCTTATGATATTCGGCAAACTTTCAGATAAAACTACAAGGTAAAAGTCATCCTTACATTGTTTTTTGATAGCATGCTTATGAACTGAGATAGTAGCAAGTGAATGTAACTCTTTGCAAATGGTGAATGCCATCCCTGGATGCGTTTGCAAGGCCAGGAGGTTGCTAAACCCGAGTGTGAAGAGCACTACTACTGCCAAGCCGGACACCAGCCAGGCGTCCCGAATAGCTGGGAAGGGTGTGCCTACAGGGACTTCAAGCCAAGGAAGGGAAACAGGGCAGGTGACAGACACTAGAAGGGTTAGTGCATTGCGTTTTTTAAGTGTTTTTTTTTTCTTTGCTGTTTGTCTTTCGACACGGCTAAGACTTACACTGTGGTGCATAATTGATCGGACAAACGCCGATTTTCGTACAAAATGGCGAAGTTTGAGATGCTGTAACTACGGTTTGCTTTGATGGATTGAGCTCCATTTTGGACACGGAACTACAAATATGCTGAATTTGGTGTATATAAAGTATAACATGTTTTCGTTCACAGGTCTGGGCGTGGCAAGGCGTTGAAAAAATTGCAAAGTGATCGGACAGCGGCACGCGTGTAAATCAAAGGGGTACCGCTGTCCGATCACTTTTGCAATATTTTCAACGCCTTGCCACGCCCAGACCTGTGAACGAAAACATTTTATACTTTGTATACACAAAATTCAGCATATTTGTAGTTCCGTGTCAAAAATTGAGCTCAATCCAACAAAGCAAACCATAGTTACAGCATCTTAAACTTGGCCATTTTGTATGAAAATCGGCGTTTGTCCGATCAATTATGCACCACAGTGTATGTAAATCCATCTCGCCTAGAAGTGATTTAATTCGTGTAGTTCTTCAAGCCCGAAGTTAAAAAACTATTCTCACAATCAATATAAGTGAGCATATAGTATATGAACACGAGCATAGAGCCTTAAGACGTTTGCACTGAAATATTTTCAGAAATGATCTTCAAATCTGATAAGTGATAGTTTCATGTATTTTGTAAAGATTTTTTTTATTTTTTTTATGCATATATGCGAAAATGATTCGGGAAATAAATACAAATTTCAATATAAATTCCACCCCAAAATGCTAAAGTTCTATAGTTTCTATTCCATTCGGCAAAATAGCTTTCAAGACACAGGTTTATTTCACAATGTCTTACACGGAACCGCCAAACTACCCAAAATTGAGTTCTTTTGACGCAATTCCATAGTTCGGCCCAATAAGCCAAAATTTGAGTAAATCGATTAAACTCGAGTAGATAAATTCAAGCTAAGACCCCCCTCTTTCAACTCAATTTTGAGTAAACCGACCTTTACCCAAAATTGGCTTATTGGGGTCAAGGACGCCCTCTGGGTAGATGCATCTCTGTTTGTATTTGACAACATCAGTGAGCCAGAGAGGGAAAACAACCTAATTTTGGGTAACGAGTTTATTTGATATACTCAATTTTGAGTAGAATCGATCCAAATATTAGTTTGGATTCTCCGTGTAGGATTGCTCACATTTGTACGAAGGCAAACCTTATCCAAACTGTCGAAAATAATCGTAACTAAATTAGATTACATATTTAAATTAAGTGTTTTCACTTTTCAACCATTCCAAGAAATCCATCAAGTGGAACCATAACAGTCTAACCAAGAATTTATCCACCTCACCCAATTACCTATCTTATGTCACTCAATTAAGCTAGCGAACGTCTATCACTGCCTAATTCCTCCCGCTCAGCCCGGAAATGCACGCATGTTTGCACTCGAGGTATGTATTCTCGTCTCGACTGATAAAATTCAAAAGCTGCTTGTCTAATCGTCATCGTCGTCGTCGTTGTTGTACTGTCGCTTCCATTCACAGCGTTCGTTCGCCCCGTCGCTCATTGGCCAACTCGTTAGTGCACCGTATAATTGACTCACCCATCCATTTCCCGAAAGCAAACATTCCTTCCAATTGAGAAACAACAGCGCTGTACGGGGTAAACAAAACCAGTATTCTTCTCTGTTGTCTCTAGTAGGGTGGCTAGAAGTACATGCGACCGTTGTTGGTTCCAACGTTTCAGGTTCCAACAACAGTCAATCAAAAAGCTCCGTTACATAGTTGATCAACTCGCGCACCACCAGATGCACCGCGCCGTTGAGGTGGACACAAAGAGAAGATGCAGAAAAACAGCGAAATTTGCATTTCCGGACGACCAGACACTTGGTGGAAGCGGTGCCAATTTCCTTGACGCCGTTGTGATTCATTCTTTTCTCGTGGAAGAAAAAGTGCTATCAGAGGTGATGGTGATTTTTCTCCTATTCATTTTAATTTATTGGTGTCTATGGTAAAGGAATGTTAAGAGATGGTTGTGCTGTTTTTTATTGATGAGAATGACTTCGGCGATTACTCGTACAAAGGTAGTTGAACTCTACTCGGTAGATGTTTCGACGCTTTCGATTCCGTCGTTTTCTCGCTCGTTAGAGAACCATACACTGACCGGAGCCAAGTTAACATTCAGGAACGATTCGTAGTCTCCTGGTTGACATAGTGTTCCAGGGATGGCGGTCTGAATTTTGTTGGATATCCCCAGTAGCGTCCATCCTCCAGGACTTTTGACGTAGAGAGGAGTTCCGCGCGCCGTCGAATGGTATTTAGTATCTATAAATAGAACAAACTCAAATTCCTCATCTGCTGACAATTTCTGAACGGACCCTACCTTTGGTTTTGAGTTTGATATTACTGTCACTGACGGATCTTGCCTTGACTGCCAAGTTTGGCCCATAGCACACGACTTCTCTCTCCAGCTGAAGTTTAACGATCTCGAATCCACCTAACCGATGTCGATGGCTTTGCTGCAGCACGTAAACCGACCGTCCATAGATCTTTTCAAAGTCTTCCACTCCGTCAGTCATACAAATCGGCATGCCTTCCCACTCGTCGTACACTTTCAGCCGAATCAAAGCCAAATCCAACTCGGCATTCAGCACTACATTCTCCACGTGAAATCTTCGGGATTTCTCTGTGTTCTGCTGCAACGCTACAAGCCCCACGTGCACGATCATTCCCTTCATATCCAGCAAATCTCCCTCACTACTCTTCAAGCAATTGGACGCCGTCAGAATCCATCCTTCTCGGTCCACCAGTGCTCCCTCGCAAACCCTGTCCGGCGGGTTTAGCTTCGAACCCTTCCACCAGTACACTCCCACGTGCCAAGGCCACTCGCCCGGTCCGATTTGCTCTCCGTCCACCACGGATTCGTTCTTCGTCTGCCGAATTCCACACACGGACTGACCGTCGACCATCCGCAGCCATAGTCCACCGCAACTGGCCAGAATCGTATTAAGTAGCAGAACCGTGAAACGCGACATCCGACAACGTCCGCCAAGCATGTTGGCTAACTATGACTACGGTAGCAAAACTGAGCGCACCGCGCATAACGGGACTAGCTTTTATAGAATTGCGAAATCCCGGGCATCTTCGCCCCCGGATTACGATTTGAAACAATTTGTACCAATTGCGATCGCTAGCTGGATGGAACGTTTCCTACTGGTCTGAGATTTTGCGCCAAACGACGAGTGAGACCCGGTGGGTGCGAAATTACTACACAGTAGTGTAGTAAGATCATTCACAAAGACAATGCCTCTGCTGCGGGTGCTCAATTGCAAGCACGAGACGGGACGACCAATCTAGGGCAACTAAGAATAGGTCCGTACAATTGAGGATGTGGACACTTAAATCCCGTCGGCCAGGGTTCGTTCTCTTGGTGTGTGCTGATGGCTCGCAAATTGCAGTTTGTCTCGATAAACAGGAAAACAACGATGATAGCCTAAGTGGGTTTTGAATATTAGTACTCCAAAGACTACCAAAAAGCATGAATTTTCGACATACATAATATCATTTATGATGGAGTTTCTGCCGTGAGTCAATGGAAGAAATTCAGATAAATCAATACCACCCAAAATAAACTTTATGGAAGTCTATTTCAAAAACCCACTATATTTTTTGGCTTTTGGATTTTCGATCTAGTTCTTTGGTCTCGAAATGTTTTCAATTATCTAAAAAGGAAACTACTATCCTACAAATCTCATAACCGTAAAAAACTGAACGATCCTGTTTAATATACCGATGACAAACATACGGAAAGCAAGGCCGGGTATTCATTATATTGGCATTGTTATCTGGTACAATCATCACCATGATAAAAGAGAGCTCCGTCTTCAGCAAAGTTATTGCAAGAGACTTTATCGATGTCCTAGAACATCATAAACACCAATAGTGTGTCTACTATCTGGACAAGTTGGAAATATCAGGAAATTTTATTTCACCTAGAAAAATCCTAAAATTCTCAGGAAGTTCTAAGGTCAATCAGGGTATTCTAATCGAAAAGATATGCTTAGAATTACTAAAAACAATATAGAAATCTTCAAGAATATTCTTTATGGAGACATTGTAGCAATTCTTGGAGTAACTAAATTCTTGGTGTTGTTTTTAATGGGTACTTTCTTTCTGAATCTAGCTTTAAAGTTTACCTTAATCTATATAGGGGAACTTACGTATTTTCAGCAGTTTTGTTCTATTCGTCATGGGGGTTTTTTGAATCCTGTAGGTCTCAGAGATTGCCTCAAATTCTTCCCAACCAAGCTGAGCTGTATGCCCAAATTTCAGGCAATTCGGCCCACAAAAATTCCCCTTGACGAAGAAAACAAACCTGCCGATAATACCGATAATATTATTATCGGTATACATTATACACATATACATTATACATATATGTGTATATATACATGTATACATTACATGTATTACATGTATATATACATTTACATGTATATATACATTATACATTTTACCGATGGAAAAAAAGTGATTTATTTGATTGATTGAACATTTTTTCTGCATTGTGCAGCAGTAAAAATTCAACTCTAACATGCCACAGAGCTTTCGTGGGCTGTGACTTGAATATCAGTTCGGCGATGAAAAACAATTCGACTAGCTGCTACTTTGGTGTGGTTTCCTTCGTTATACACAAAACGAGGGAAAATGTCACCTCGTAATTGGAGTGAAATTTAAACGTTAAATTTGGTGAAAGTATTCGATTTTCAATGCTATAGAGGCTGGTTTATTGATAGTCTACATCTTTTTGCTTTAATCTAATGAGACATTGGCAAAAGTGAGTTGCAGTATTTGTAAAGATTGGCTATTTTTCGTCTGATGTGACTGAAATTAGCACATATAACGAAGTAAATTCTTCCCAACAAAAAAATATATGCAAAGTAATTTGTGAGCTGTTGTATCTTTGTATTCGATGATTCCAATAAAATTAAACTTTGAACAGCCACAACAAAAAAAAAACTTTTGAAAAACATTTGACTTTATTTAAAACTATCTGTCCCGGTAAACGTTGTACTGCATACCTACTGCGTTTTGCAGATCGGAGAATTTAAAACTTTCCCATTTTTATTGCATTCCCGGTCGATTGTCATATTTTTTTTTGCACGAACACGCCGGAGCCCTGCAAAAATGCAATAGTGGGAAAAAATGTGAATCTAGTGGCTCGTTCCCGAGCCAATTCATGACATACAACACCATCCCATTATTGTTTATATAGACTGTTCATAACAAACAATGTTTTAGCGACTGATATTATTTTAATAAAAATCATAAAATTGGTTTATTTTTTCATATGCATTTCATAACTTTTTCAGTTTTTTACTGGATGTTTTTTTATTGCTGTTCAAAACATATTTATAAGAAAGAAAGTTAGAGGAAATTTTAGTGAACTTAATTACTAATTTCAGATTATTCAAGCAAAACTTTATTGCAGTTTTTATTAAAAGAAATTCGTTAAAAATCTCTGAATTGTATAGATGAAATATTTGGGCGAAACGCCAGAGAAACTTGTCGAAAGCTGGCAGTGGATATGAAACGGACGAATTTTTAAATGGCTGTGTCAGATTGCTAGATATGCTTCGAGAAGTTTTAAATACTGTTTTGGTCAAATTCCAAAAATTACATTATACCAGATGGATTTTCCAGTTCAGGTTCTAGCTAAAAAATATCGTATTTTCTGATAAAGTATTCTTGATAAAGTATTCCAATATTTGCAGAATATGCAGATAAAGTTCTGAAAGTCTACGACAAAGTTTTAGAAGAATTTCTAAACTCCGTGTAAAAATTTCTACCTGACTTCTTGGTGGAACTACAGTTTATTTAAAATATATTTAAGAAGTGTAAAAATGTTATCCGAATCTCTGCAGGAACTATTAGCAACAACCCATAAAATTCGAAATGAATGTTGGTAGAATTTTAAAGGAATTCTGTTTTTATCCAATTAGTCAAAAATACAATAATATACATGCTTTTTCATAAAAAATAACACTTGTTCTTATATTTTCCCTGGATTTTTGGTGAACATTTCCCCAAAAAATTCCATAAGGATTCCTCAATAATTTCAGCCTCAGGAAATAAACAAAACATCCTTATCGGTTTGCCATAATTTTCGAGATTTTTGTATAAAAATTCTCCGAGAGTTGTTTCTATTTGCCTGAATTTCGTCAAAAATCTCGCAGAAGTTTTCACAAAAAATATCCTAAACTTCTTCACGCAGAAAAAAGCATGGTAAAATCAAAAATATATCAGGTAAACTCAAATAAATTGTCAATTTGTTCTGGCAACAAAAATAAAACTGTTTGGGGCAAATCGAACGTCACATTTGAAGCAAATTCAATCCATTTTTGAAACAAACATGCATCTTCTGACAGGTTATGTTAGAAACAAATGTAAAAATTTTTGTTTTTTTTGTGGCAGGTCGGCCCTACGGAAATATTTGTTTTCCAATTTAATTTTCAAAGTCATTTCCTTCTCTAGGAAAACCCACTTCCCGCGTGGCACTTTCAATGCCAACATCATGTAGATAACATACGCTCCCGAAATCAATGGGATTTCGTGGAAACTTTTGGTGAAACTTTACTTTTTTTTGCAAGAGGAAATCTTGTTTGGTGCTGCAGCTGGAACTTGAGAGTTTTGTTTATGTTCTCGACGGCGGAACGGGGGGCTCTTCAATGGATATTGTAGAAATCAATATGTTATTGACTTAGTTTTAAAAATTAATATTTTAGTTTTAAATATTTTATCAGGATACCGAATAAACATGAATATTTTTGTTTCAAACGAACGAAATTTGTTTCCGTGATCAATTTTAGACCATTCTAACTTTTTGTCAACCTAATGATAAAATAAATAAAAAAATATGGGTCTATTTTTGCATTTAGATATCAGATCTATAACTTAATCACAACTTTCATATTATCAACAAGAATCTTGGGAGAGGTCTACAGAAACGATATATATTCAATCAGCTTCATTTATCGCCCTGAGGACAAGGTTTGAATAAATGATCGATGCCATCATTTCCCATAGTGGTTTCTGCTTTTAGTGGTGTTGCGTATACGTACACGCTGCATTACACGAACACCACCTGAGTTACTGGTTGAAAATAGTAAACAAAGATCAGCTGTTCCCAGCAAAATCAAATGGGCATATTTTCAACCAGTAGATTTGCATTAGTATTCGTGACACCGCGCTGCGAAACCACTATGTTACAAGCGTGTCTGTGAACTCTGAATGAGTCATACAAATAGCACAGACGAACAGACGTAACACCTTGAACGATTTTCATGGAAATCTATCGCCCAGTACACACTACCATCATCTGGTGGAAAAGTTGCACGAATCACTGTGTTGTGCAATATCGTCAACAGAAGGCGCTAGTGTGAAACGTCAAACGCATAGAAAAACGATGCGCGCGCTTCTGGTTGTGAAAGCAACAACTATGAAAATTTAAAATGATCGTTAAAAGCGTGGTCGATGGAAATTTCGCAAGTGTTACATATGTTTGTCTGTGCAAATAGGTTATTGGACCTACTGCATCGACATTAGGGTGGCCCATACTTGTATGAAAAGCGTAAAACTTAAAAAATACTACACTCAGCGAAAAAACTAACGAAATTCATCAAAATACCTTATGTTTTTTTTTGCTATAAGTAAAACTTATGGATGCCATAAGTACACCTTATGAAAATTGATCGTGCTTGCTATGACAAATTTCATGAGATAGATTTATGAAAAGAATAAAAAAATCTTAAAATGATGCAGACTGGATTTGATCTATGAACGTCGGGATCACTGAGCCAGTGTGTTATACACACGGCTACCGACCGACCGAACGGCTATGTTGCTAAACATGAATAAAAGCCTAGCTCTGAGACGATTCTACGTCATAGAGCGACCTAATGAAATTCATCCGTATCAATATGAATTATTTAAGGACAAACGTCTTGAAATCCCGCATCAACAGTGCATCAGAACTTCAAACGCACAAATATCAAGAAGCAAACTTCACACAACAGTGCATTACATTATTCTGTTCTTGCTCACTCGTAACAAGCTTAAAATAAGAAGATCAGGTGCGCTGGTTCTGTTTACGAAGAGATTTATGCCCTCGAAATCGTGAGTAGGTGCCAAAGTCAGCCATTGTGGCGGCCATTTTGGGTTTCTAACAAGTCTGTCCTTAAGGCCGTTTCATAAGTTGGACCTTATGAAAATCTTAAGGTTATTTGGCTGAGTGTGTTCTACTGTGATGAAAAACAAAACTTTGGGAAATAGCTCAGCAGTATTGGAAACTATAAAGGATTTTTTAAGAACATTTATGGGTAAATCCAAACTTTACCGTCACAATGGCTACCTTGCAAATATGTACCGAAAGCACGAATCTCGTCATCAGGAGGAACAACACTACTCTGTAGTTCAAATCAATACTATCGGTACCTAATAAAAAAGTTAATTCTAAACTTAATGTATAAGTTAAAATAATGCCGAAAGTTAAAAAAAAATACTGCAATCATTAAAAGTTTCCCAGATTGAAAAATGTTAAACTACAGTGTTATCTAGGCTGCACAATAAATTAAACTAAATGCTGCAATAGGTGGACAGTACTCTAGCGTTTAATTTCAGAATGTTTGTGTATCCGAGTGTTGAAAACATTCAAACAAATATTGCTTGTTTGGAATAACTCGTTTTGAAAATAAATGTTTATAAAACACCCTATACTATTCAAAGTATTTTTCAAAATCGCAGAATATAATAACAATGTAAATAAAAGAGACGTGCTCAATTTTAACACGTGTATTTCACATACACTTCATACCAGTTAAAGAGCTCTTTGTGCAGCAATCTTTGTTTGCCGCCGTCAATCACGTTGTACAAATGCATATTCCATCCAATTGGGTTCACATCGTTCAGCCAAGCAAATAAGGCACACTATAATTGATGTTATAACAGAACAACTCCCTCTCAAAGTCCATACAGGGAGGCATCCCAGAAAAAAAAGCTAAACTCTTGAACGGTTCCAATTCGGCTCCCACCACACAAAAAAGAGAAACCGCAACCAATCTCCATTTCCGCGTACTCACCTTAAAATAGCGTAAAGTTCAGCCAAAAGTTCTCCTTTAGTAGCAGGCCAGCAAGAAAACTCCTCGCAAAACAACAACACAAAGTCTAGGTCTGCCGAAAATAACACACACTGCCTTCTCCTAGTTATTCCACTCTTGATGTTCGATGAAGATGAAGATGGGCACGAAAAACCTCACCCAGAAAGGCAGCACTTTTTGAACGTTGAATGTATTATGTGAATGTATTTGCTACCAGTGCCACTATATAATCAAGTGCCTTCACTTTTGGGCTTCTCTTCTGTCAATTTTTGCTTCGTTCGTTCCCTCGACGACGTTGACGACGATGGATTTCAAAATTCCTTCACTGCATCAAACCGACACAAATTTATGAGTTATGTACCTACTAGTGTTAGGTCTGAATCACTGGTACACACGACACAAGCGACAACGTAGACTACGACACTGGTCTGTTGTAATGATTAATCGCAGAAATATTTTCAATTTTGGTCACACACTGTTTTGCATTTCAACTCCCAATTTGGTTCGTCAATATTTTTTTTAGGTGTACACACTACGAAGCGTCAACAATCGACATCCGCCAGTCATTAACTTCTCACAGAACTTCCCCTGGTAGCGCAATGCTCCCTTGTCAGTATGTTTGTCAGCACTAAAATATTTTTGGAGATCGAGCTGATAACGGAGCTCAGGTTCGTCGCTTGTTCGAAGCGATCACAAGGTGTCCTGTACTTGATCACAGGTCAATCACGACGGCACACTGCGTAAACACTAGGTCAGCAAGTTTCACTTCCTCATCACAGCACTCTGCGTGATTTGTGTAGTGTGGTAGGGGACTTCGATCCCAAAAACAAGGTTACTTGTGGAATACTCTGGTCACTTCGTATAAGGATATCCTCGTCCACAGACTATCCTTGGGCCACAGTTGCACAATTTCCATACGCCCTATAAACTACGAACTTCACAACATTTCGTCAAAACATCACACGCGTACGCAAGCACCTACACCGTGTAGATTCAACCTTTTCAGCTTATCTGCCGTACACGCAAACATGCAGGTAACTTGGCCATCATACATCTGCGGCTGAGCCAGATCTACCTGGTTAATATCTGTTTATATTCTTCGCAATCCTCCAGTCTCGTTTGCTTGAACTAAAACGCACACACCAGTTGTCGTCAACACGCGAGTCGCACAGCTGTAAAGCTATATGAGTTCACAACAACAGTTCAAGTGCCACCACAGATACAGACACTACACCATGAACGACAGTCTGTTCCCTCGACTGGACAAAATGTTTTTCACCGTGCAGTCACCACGGCAACGGGAACTTCGCGAAATATAATAACACACCAAGTTCGCCGCGACAGCTTCGCGCGCTTCACAATCAAACGCAAAACACAACCGTTCGCGTAGACAGTTCAAACGGGTTTGCCGTTTGCGGGACTTTGAAAGCATTTAGAGCGCCACCACCGATCTGCGAACTGAGTCGGTGTGCATGCGGAACAACTCGAGAGGGCCCCCTCTTCGGCTCAGCCGAACCGAATGAAGCTCTCTCTCGCTTCATTCATTGTAACAAATTCTCCATATCTATCACTTGATGCTTGGCTCAGTGCCTGAGATGTATCCAGTGCTTGCAATAATTGCATGCAATGAATGAATGCTCGGACATTCAGTCATCATAGAGCGAGACTCTCGATTGAAGAAAAATAGAACTCCTCTCTTGGAATGCGGACACGGTAAGCTAGTACATGCACAACCCTCGCGAATTATTGAGTATTTATATTTATTTCCACTATCTACTATGCTTGAACCTGATGCACATGGTATGCTTGTTGAAATAACTTTATAAAACCAAGTTTTTGTTAGATTATTTGGATGATGGTTGAGGAAATTTAAATATTATATGTTCCAAACTTCATCCTATTTACACGAATTTCATAAGCTTCAAGAGAATGAAAATCATACATTTAAGCGTGCGTACGGCTCTGTGCCCCGCCTTACTGAGAAAAGAGAACTATACGCCTAGAAGAGCAATTCATATGTCTTCTCTCCAGTTTTTCCCATGTTCATGCATGAACTGTGAAATAAGGAATTGACCAATGCGGTACAAATACTCACTGCTTTGGGAAAGTTTGTTTATAAAACATTCACACGTTCATTTTATGATGTAGGTAGGTTTATGATAAAGAACTGCATTTTCTCAATTCAAAGCGATTCATCAAAGGAGGTGTGAACTTGGGTGTGAATTGTGTGAAATGTCACGAATAAAAGCTTTGTCATGTACCGTCTTGAAGGCAAACGTAGTGATAACGTAAAGTTTTTCAGATAACTTCGAAAAATTCAATCAGTTGTTCAAGGATTCAACAGTGAAGTTTAGTAGAAGACAATTAGTATTAGGGTGCCATTACCTAAGAAAAACTATTTTTACAACAATAAGAAGAAGACCGACGAATGTCATCCATATGTCAAATGATTGATTAGTTTTTATACTTTACAGGAAAAATATAGAAACCGAACCAAAACTACTTTTGGCATTTATTTCAGCGTGTGCCAATGATAGGAACCCTGTACCAGTTATGGACACATTTGTTAATGTGGGTTCCCCTTCGCACTATTTTCATGCATTCCTTATGGGATTGGCCATAACTGGTACATTATGGCGAAATAGGGTGCAAGAAAGCCGAAAAGTTAAGGAAAATGATTTATTTCTCTCATAGTTTTAACAAATCGTTAAGTTTGAATGACTGCAACCATCTTTTGTGAATGTGATCTGTTGTTCACGATTTTTTTTTCTTGTTGATTTGCATGATTAAAGGTTGAAAATCAACTATGGCAAATTTGAGGTACTATAGTCATAAGTGGTACACTGCCTACACTGCCTACGCCTACACCGTTTGGCCAAAGTATGATCAAAATAATTTAAAAACACGTCCTTTTCTAGCGTCCAGTATGATCATCTGAATTATAGTATATTTCCCTCTTATAATTATTTTAATAGTTTAATTGGATAACACAGCGCAACATTTTTTTGTCTCAAAAGCAAACTTGTGTGTCTCGGACAGATTTTGAGCCGCTGAATCCAATCGAGGCTCAGATTTGCTCCAGAACGTCACAATTTTGAGCTATACCTCAATTTAAAGAGCTAAATATGCGATTTCGGGCTTTTTTGATTGCAAGCCATTAAACCACAGAGAACAGACATCCAGGCTAGAACAAATTTCATTCAGAAAGTTGTGTAAGGATTTGAATCTTCACTAGAGTAAGTTTGCAAACCAATACACGATGACTACACTAATGCCGCCGAACACCATATTGCCACAGCCAGTGGTGAATTGAAACATTTCAAGTGGTGAATTAAATTAGTATGGGAAATTAATCGATTACAGCGTCACACTATTGCCACTCGTGTTGCCGATGAAATATTCCTTAGACAAAATTCAGATTGGACTTGGATGTCTGTTATCTGTGATTAAACATGGAAATATTTTTTTTAAGCAATCAAAGGGTAAAATGGTCAATTAACATTTAACACGGAGACAAATTTCGTTCGTTTGAATCAAAAATATTCATGTCTATTCGGTAAACAGATAAAAATTTGAAGACTAAGATTTTAATTTGTAAAACTAACTCAATTACATATTGATTTCAAAAGTACCCATTGAGGAGCCCCCCGTTCCCCCATCGAGAACATAAACAAAACTCACAAGTTCCAGTGGCAACATCAAACAAGATTTCCTCCTGCAAAAAAAGTTCCCCAAAAATCCCACGAAATCCAGTTGTTTTCTGGAGAGAATGTTATCTATAGATGTACACATGATGTTGGTATTGGAAGTGCTACGCGGGAGGAGGGTTTTTCCAACGAAAGAAATGACTTTATAAGTTTAATGGGAAAACAAATATTTCTGAAGGATCAACCTGCCACAAAAAAAATACATTTATTTCTAAGTTAATCTATCAAAACATGCAAGTTTGTTTCAAACATGGATTGCATTCGATCCTAATGTGACGTTCGATTTGCTCCAAACAATTTAATTTTTGTGGCCTGAACAAATTGACAATTTAATTGAGTTTACCTAAAATATTTTTGATTTTAACATAGATTTTTTTCTGCGTGGAATAGCTACATAACTTCACAGTCAAGGCTCCACAAAAATGATAAAACATGAAATTTACTGGAAGTCCTAGAGGCAAGCGATTGTTTAATAGCAATGATTCCAGCTTAAAGAGAAACACATTAAAAAATCCTTAAAAATAATGAAAAACGATATTCGTTCTATAAATTTAAAAACCGGACTCATCTCTGAACATTTCTAAACTAGATGAGGCCAGGCTTGTAAACATTCGACACTTTTCACTACCTTCGTTTCGTTGCCGCGGTCGGGTGTCAACTTGCTTTGTTTCATTCGAGCGCGACCGCTACCTCTTAGGGGCCATCCATGAACCACGTGGTCATTAGGGGGGGGGGGGGGGGGGGGGGGTGTGTGTGGTCTTCCAAAAGACCACGAAAAGCCACGGAGGGGGGGTGGGGGGCTCTCAACCAAACCACGTGGTTTTTTATTTGGTATTTCATTTCCTTATCTGTTCCAAAAACATAAAATCAATTTGGGTTTAATTCGCTTAGTTTATTATTTTTTGTCCACAGCACGAAAAATTGTGTTGTCCATTTAGAATCTGTACAAACAAACCACCTGTAGAAAAGAAATAATATCAGGAAAGGTCATTTAGCGCACTTCAAAATTCCGTTAATCGAGTGGTTGGCCACCACCACTGCTGTGTACAAAAAGCGAGATTTTTTCAACGTGTTGTACAAAATACAGATTCATGAAAAACTTCAAAGAAACTTTTTCTTTCATTTTGGAAACCTTTTCGCTTTTTTCTCATGAATACTTGAAAGTTGCATAATCCTAGCTAATTTGAGTACATGTTAATTCTACAATCTGATCATTTGTGCAGTGTTTTGAAAGGTACAGTTTGCCTAAGATTCCGCGTCACATATTTCTCTTTTAGCAGAGTTAAAATAATATACATACAGAAATACTACACAACTATTCCAAAAACTAAATACTAAACAATTATGTGTTTGTTGTGGTTGTAGCCTGAAACCACGCAAGACCACGGTGGGGGAGGGGAGGAGTCTAAAATTCAGGAAAAAATGACCACGTGGCTTATGGACAGCCCCTTACACACAACACGAGCGGCAGAACGAAGATCAATAAACAAAAAAGTGGACCAAACCAACGTCGTCTGACACGATGACATTTGTCTAATTCCAGCTTTTCGCAAGATTTCAGCCAATTTTGATTAAGATTGGTATAACATTAGTTTACTCGTGTGTGATAAATCGATTACGACACATACATTTATCCAAAACAGCTCTCTTTATGGGAAAGACAGGAATAACAAAAACCGAACCATCTCCCGAAGACGCAATCGTGGTCAAGCTCATTCATTCGACTTTTTTGTTCCGTACAGTTATATAGAAATTTATTTAAAAATCAGGGAAAGGTTTCCTCTTGATATTTCTCTTAGAATTTTATTACATAATCTCCCATAGTTTTGTCAAGGAATTTCAGCAGATATGCTTTCAAAAAATCTTTCAGTGATAAATTTGTAAATATTCATCAGAAATTCCTCCACAGATTCCATAAAAAAATCTTTATGTTGCAATTTCTCAATACATCTTTTACCTGGAAAATCTTGAAATATTTTTTCTAGAGATTTCTTTCAGAAATTCTTATAGAGATTCCTGCAAAAATATCTTACTTTAAAACCCTTCAATAAATTTCCTTCGTAATTCCTCCATGGACTGTTATAGAAAAAAAAAAACATGTAAAGATTCTTCTAGAAATCCCTAAAGAGATTCATTCAGAAATGCCTTTGAGAATTCCTTCAAGAATGCTACCAGATTTTTGTTTATAAAATCGTATTTTTTTAATAAGCGAACAAAATTTTCTTCAGAAAGTTTTCTTTCCATTTCTTTAGAATCAAGAAAGCTTTAATATGCCTTAGAAAACCTTCCATTGATTCCTTCCCAAATTGTTCCATGTTCACTAGAGATTGCTCCATATTTTTTTTGCTAGAACTATTGCATAGAAAACCTTTCATTAATTTCTTTGTAAATTCCTCCACAAAACTATAAATTTGGAATTCTTTCAGAAATTTCTTTAGGTCAACGGAATACCGCAAATCTACCATGGATTTCATACAAAAATTTTCCAAAGGATTCTTTTGAAAGCCTTCCATGTATTAAGAAACTTCTGCAGGGGTTCCTTCGATAATTCTTTCAAGTAATCTTTAAAAAAGTCTTCCAGTAGTTCTCCACAAATTCCTACAGGCATATGAAACATTCCTTCAGGCATTTTTTCACGAACTAATCCAGGAATTCCTGCAAGAATTACTATATGAATTCCGTTGAAAATGCTTGCTGAAATGTCTCCCGAATTTCCATATGGACCGGATGTTCCAACAGAATTCCTTCCGAGAATCCTCCAACAAAAATTCGTATAGAAATTTCTTCTGGCCAAGCTTTGTTCATTTTTTTTTCTAAAATTATCTTACAGATCTTTTGGGAAGTATTTATAATAAAGTTCAGAAGAAACCGTAGGTTAAGTTATTGGAGAAATCCGTTAAAACCAAGTTCAATTGGTTCAATCGCCGCAAATTAGTAAATAGATCGAAACTTAAATTAGGTATATTTTAAAACAAAATTCAGTTGAACCATTAAGAAAAAAAATTGTGCCCCATTTATGCGAGGAATCTGAAACGCCATTTTTCGCCATTGACCACACTACGACTAATCTCTATAATTTACAGAGCCACAGTGGCTCCCAATTTATCTCCCGGAAACAAACTGGGTTTCAGGGCCGGCTAGGCACTCCGTAAACGGAGAGGCTTCGCGGACTAAGTATGAACAATTCAAATAAATTTCACATTATTAAACATTTCATTGAAAGTTTCTAGTGTGGCGTGAGAGTGTGGTGTGTATGCGAGACTACGAATATAGTCCATTTTACGAGCAGATTTTATGAATGAATTTTGTCAGGAGGTAGCATCCACTAACCCGTGAAAATCAATATCATCATCAACATTGTTGTCACTTCGTAAAATAGCTCATTAAGGGTGCTCACACAGACCAGCAGACGTTACTCTTAGAGGAAATTCATCAAGAAGTTTTGCCCGGTGTCTTTTTCATGAGCACACCTGTTGCCACCTGTTGGGAGAACCGCGCGTGACACTATCGGCTATGATTGATTTCGATTTGATGTTTGTCTAACACGCACACTACTACGCAAATCGCTTGTAATTTTCGTTTGCTTCATTTAGAAACGTACACGTGTACACTGGCAAACATCAAAGCGATTGAACACTAGCGTCTCTGGTGGAAGGATCGCGGGAATTAAATACAAGTTGACGTGATCGTTGAATGCATTGCCAAGACGTATTGAAGAGTATTACGTCTGTTTGTCTGTGGTACTCGCTACCGATGCTTTTTAACTGTTTTCCTTCTTTGCTTAGGCTCACACAACACTCTTACTTCGCACACGAAGAAATGTTTTTAAAATAATGTATAATTCTAATCGCAAAAACTCATTCCGTTCGACAACTATTGTTCGACATAACAACACTGGACGAAAAATCGGCAATAATTGGTAGAAATTGTTATATTAATTAATCATGTAAAAATCTTGAATAAAATAAATAACTAATTCTCGAATCCCTGAAGAAGGTCCCGTCGGAAAGGTTCAATAGCTGTATTGAACGGAAAGACTGAAAAGTCATTTCAAACTTAACGCTAAAAGCCAGGATCGGACGAAGGCATACGAAACGACTACACGAACGATGGACGAAACGTCGTGAAACACCTTAATATAATCGAATGCACTACCGTCGATGGGGGTGACAATGGGTCAGAGGGGTGAGATTGGATCAAACCATTATCTGAAATAGCTCATCAAATATTGCGAAAATCGATAACCTCATAGTTGCCAGCAAATCCTGTCAAAAAAAAATAGGTTTCTATATGGCCTTTTTAAAATGCCTCTCTTTTGGATCGATGAACTATCACACTTTTAGGTGGATTGATACTTTTTAGAATCTCAAACTCATAACCATCATATAATGTATTATTGAAACCAGTATCAACATTAGGGTGGCCCACACTTATATGAAAAACAAAAATTTCAAAAAATGCCAAGTCTTACCTCCTAAATCAGTTGTTTTAAACTCCCAGAAGCTACGTTCAAAATTTGAGCAAAATCAATTAAGCCTAAGGGGGTGCTCAAAACGTTTGAAGTTTGTATGGGAAAACTTGACCAAATGTATGCAGAAATTTTATGTTTTCGAATTTTGCCGCTAGGTGGCGCTGTAAGCGTTCAATTTTTAAACCCTTTGGTATTATTGTAGGTTACTATATGCCAAACAACTTTGTCGAAAAGTTATACCCTAGGCAAAGTGAGGCAAAGTATTGAGATTTCATTATTGATATTATTCCTTTACATGCATTGGAAAAACAACAATAAAGTTTATCCTCACTTTACCTAGGGTATAACTTTTTTCGCAGACGTTGGATCACTTTGCGGTCTTCGACAAAGTTGTTTGGCATATAGTCACCTACAATAATATCAAAGACTTTAAAAGCGTTCATTAAAGCGCCACCTAGCGGCAAAATTCGAAAACTTAAAATTTCTTCATGCATTTGGCCAAGTTTTCCCATACAAAGTTCAAGCGTTTTGAGCGCCCCCTTAGGCTTAATTGATTTTGCTCAAATTTTGAACGTAGCTTCTGGGAGTCCAAAACAACTGATTTAGGAGGTAAGACTTGGCATTTTTTGAAATTTTTGCTTTTCATATAAGTGTGGGCCACCTTAATCAACATTGACCAGAACTTTATTAACTTGCTTTATTGTCAATGCGGAACAAATTCGGTGCCCTTGACCCGTTCTCACCACCTCGAAGAGGTGAGAATGGGTCATTTTTCAAACACTTGTAGTTTGAGGAAATTTGACGAGCTCCAAATATTGTTTTCATTATTTTTGTATGTATTACCAAAGATCACATTACAGTGATCATGTGTGCCAACTTTCCATCTATTTGGTTTCGGCGAGAAATGATTAACTTATGTTACCAGATTGTCCGGATTTTTCGGTCGATTCTACTGGCCTTCGAACATCTTTTGCGAACTCTAAAATATATTAAACATTTAAAAAACACATGATCAAGGGACTTTTTAATGCAAAGAAGCAAAAATTATTGAACAATGAATGTGGAAGTATGCATTTTAGACCCATTCTCACCCCAACGACGGTATCTCGGTAAATTGACAAAGCGTTGCAGTGATATATGGAAACTTATATGTATTACATAATTGGAAACCTTATAAAAAAATCCCAACATTTCTACAGGCCTTTAATGCAGCACTATCACCTTTCATGTACCACACCAAGATGAAAATCTTCGCCGGCAACGCCCGAATGGAAAAGATTTTCATCGGTGCGTGTCCAAATTGAGGAAAATGCATTCCTCAAGCCCAAGCACCGATCAAACTCGCCGTCTCTAACGCATGCCTCCGCAACATGTCGATATCTCTTTATGTTAGGGACAACACATGGCGGCGCGCTCGAGAAAGGAAATGGAAATCATTTCTCTTCTGTTCGGTGCATCGCCGCATTGATCATGTCTGTTTCCCTGCTTGCCTAGCTGTGCCCACTAATGGACAACGAAAACCATTTTTCCAACTGGTAACAAGCGATAACGGTGTAAGGTATTGAATCATGATAGAGAAGATGCTGCATCGGAAAGCTACTGATTTACAATTTTTCGAGTGAAACTTTTAGTACTCTTCGCCGCCAAACGGCGGACGGACAGTCGCTAATTAATGAGGCATTAATTACTGCTGGACTGTCTGTTCACAGAAAATAAAAAAAAGTGCATTGGATCGACGACGCTCCTGCTGCATTCGAAATCGATTAAGTTGTTGTAATATTTTTATAACAGATTTCACTCTCTTTCCCCAGAGAGTGTCGAAAACTTGCCGCAGTAAAAGTGATGTGGTTCGTTAGTCCTGTGTCGAGAATTTGCATTTTATTGATGGCACATGGGGTTTTCGTGCTGCTGCTCCTCCTGCTGAGGAGGAAAAACAGAGCTATCCACGTGTGGCGGTTAGATAACTTGCATGCAGTAGAAAGTGCATAGGAATTTGTAAGTTGAAAATCACTTATTAGAAACTTATTTACAGTAGCAAGTCTTTACGGAGTAATGACATTTTTTTCCACACAAGATTTTCGATTCTGGGTGATTTGGCAGAACCCGTTGGCTTAAAAAACAAATAATGAACTAAAGTTATCATGTCACTGTCACTGGCCAACCTATGGTTAAAAAGGTATGCATATGATAAAAAATATCAGTTTTACGGCCAACCATTTAGTAACATTAATTTTAGACAGACTAACTTACTTACTTTCAGTCCTGAGCATCCATGGTGGTGCAAAGGGCCGAATTGAAAGATCTCCATCCTGGGCGATTGCCAGCCGAAGGTAGAAATTCGGTCGACATCCCTTATTTCCTTGTTGAGACTGCGCCACCATGAGACTCTGGGTCTGCCTCTGCTGCAATGTCCTGCTGGGTTCCAATCTAATGCTTGTTTGCAGATTTCGTTCCCGCCCCTGCGTAGAGTGTGGCTGACCCACCTCAGCTTTCGCTCCCGAATTTCAGTCACTATCGGGATTTGATGACATCGACGATGGAGCTGCACGTTGGAGATCCAATGCCGCAGGCATCTATTGATGAAGACCTGCAGCCGTTGCGTGTTCTCCTCTGTGGTTTCACTGGCGTACAGCAGTACAGAATTCACGTTCGAGTCTAAAATTCGGATTTTAGTGTGTTGACTAATCTGGTTGTTTTTTCCATACATTTCTTAAACTCGCAAAAGCAGCCCTCGCCTTCTTGATGCGAACCTAACCTCAAAATGACTGACAATTCACAGGTCATTTCGACAGATGTAACATAAGCATGAAAAGGACGGCAACAAGATCGATAAAGTAGAATATATCATCCGTCGTTTTCGTGCATGTGTGTGGTCTGTCAAAGTGACCTGAGAAGTGTCAAACATTTTCATGGCTAGCTATGTTGGTGTAATGAAGAATTTGGCTACCAAGATATTGGAAGCTTTCAACATTCTCCACTGATTGCCCAGCTACCGTAAAGCTGGAAGGGTTGACCGTGTTTACAGCAACGACCCGGATGGGATCGGACAAAACACCGTTCTGCAGTATTCTGCACGATAATGCCCTGTACTGTGCTTCAATGAGGCCGATGATTTTCTCAGCGAGACCTTTGCGCCTTAGGGCTTCCCACATGTTTCCGTGGTTGAGACGGTCGCAAGCTTTTTCGTAATCAATGAACACCAGGTAGAGAGACTCTTGGAATTCATTGATTTGCTCCAGAATGATACGGAGCGTGACAATATGGTCCACACAGGATCGTCCGGCACGGAATCCTGCTTGCTGCCGTCAGAGAGTTTCGCCAATCTTCTCCTTTATCCGGGTATGTATCACTTTGCAGAGGACTTTGAGAACGACACACAGTAACATGATGCCCCGCCAATTATCGCATACAGCCAGCGCCAGGTCACCCTTTTTGGGTACCTTTACTAAGACGCCTTGCATCCAGTCAGCCGGAAATGTCGTGATTTCCCATATATTGCAGAATAGTTGATGCAGTGATGTGCGGATACTACGGGGTCAGCTTTGAGCATCTCAGCTGATATTCGATCGACCCCTGGGGCTCTGTTCGATTTCATGCTACGGATGGCTGTTTCTATCGCCTGCACTGATGGAGCTTCGGTGTTGGCACGGGTAATGCGTCGAACCCTTGGCGGATCATGATGAAATGTTGATGGCGTGGCCGACATTTGAAAAAGGTTTCCAAAGTGCTCGAACCAGCGTTCAGTAACTGTCCAGACGTGTTTTTCACGGGCATCGTAGCATTCATCTTAGTCCCACTAACGCGACGTGAGACATCGTAGAGAAGACGGATGTCGCCGGTGTTTGCGGCTTTCTCGCTCTTTTGTCCCGTCTACATGAGCGCTTCACTTCCTTCTCGAGAGCCGAATAGCGCTGACGGGCTACGGCTTTGGCTCCACGTGTTTTCGCTCGCTCTATCGCGGCTTTGACGTTCCTTAGCTCCTCTCCAGGTATCATCTGTGATCGTTCTTGATGGTGCTCCATTGATCTTCCACAGCAGCTTCCACCTGCTGGAATATCCGCAGCACGATTCTCTAGCTCCTCGACGAAGGACCTTTTCACCGCAGCGTCTTCCAGTCGGCGTGTATTGAACCGGCGCCTGATTTTCTCCTCCTGGTCGATGGATCCTAGCAATGCGCAGTCGGATCTCGCCTATTAGAAGATGATTGTTGGACGCAGTGTCGGCGCTACGTTTATTCAGCGCATCAAGAAGGCTCCGTCTCCATTTTTGGCTGATGCAGGTGTGGTCGATTTGGTTTGCCGTGACGTCATCACGGGAAATCCATGTCACTTCGTGCACTGGTCGATGGGGTGGGGAAAGAGCGATCCCTCAATCACCATGGCATTGTGTTGCCACAAAATTCTGCAAACAGCTCACCGTTCTCGCTCATTTCTTAGAGAACATGGCGTCCCATGACATGCTCATAGTCCGAGTTGTCGGAACCAACCCTCGCGTTGAAGTCGCCCATGAGGATCTTGATATCACCTTTTGGAATCTTGTTCACGACAGCATTCAGTTGACTGTAAAAGTTCTCTTTGTCTTGCAATTCGGCAGCATGGGTTGGTGCGTAACATTGACACGGTGCTCCATTTACCGTTATTATAAAATAAAATATATCATCAAAACCTGAAACGCCATTCTCTTTATTTATCTATCCTACACCTCTGGGCAAATTTTAAAAATCATCGTTGGGCGAAATTTTGAGTTACGCCCTGTTAAAGGGCCTAACCTCTAAAAAATCGTGTTTTCTATAGAATAACACCGCATTTTAAAACAGAATCATGAATTAAAGGCATCAATAACAAAAATTTTCATGAACAATATTGAAATTCCATAAAAATATCGGCGGAGTGCATTTTCTATCAAAATTGGTCATTACTCCAATATACGGTAGGTGTTCTTAGGGCTTGTAGAAAACAAACATTTCATCGGTGTAACAAATTCAATTAAAAGTATATTGTATTGTGATTCCTCCATATGTCTATAGATATTCATATTATTCTCAGTCAAGGCGATAGTATTGACATGCATACAGAACCAGCATTTCAAAAGGACGTAACTGATCTCCAACACAATATCTTCTCCCATAGCTGTAGATCGTATCTCATCTTTCCCAGGACGCCAACAACCACTATCTGGAAGAATTGCATTTTCTCCGTCCAGTAGTCGATGTACATTGCGTCGGAGAGATAAAGGTTTGGTTTCGGCAAGCAAATTCGCCTTTTTGAAATGTTAGCACCGATATATTAAGAGCGTACACTCTCTATACAGCAAATCTGCTTTAAAAACAATAGTCAAAAATATGGGCAACCATAAATTAAACAAAAAGAAATATGTCTGTGTGCCAAATATCTTAAGTTAAAAGAATAGGAAACCAACATATGGAAAGGCCCAAAAACAAAAAGTTGGAACAGGCAACAAATAATCCAGCATTATTTGCAGGGTGAATTTTTTTTCTTCTTTCAAAATATGTAGGTAAGTCCTTTTGTCCCTACTAATTTTATTTTTATTCGTCCTTTTGCCTTTCTTTTTTTTTCATTTGTACGTTCTGTCTTCATCATCTTCAGCATTTCAGAAGGACGTAACTGCTTTTTGATACGGCACTTCTTTTATGGATGTAGATCGCATGTCATCCCTCTAATGTAAGCCATCGAAAGAGGAGCATTCTTTTCGTTTAGATGTGCCATGCCACAGCTTTGAAAAAAGGTGTTGTTTTGGAAAGTTGTTACGCCCTGTTGAAATGCTGAGGCTGAGAAGACAAAACGTAGAAATGAAAAAAAAATCGAAAGACAATATAGCGCGTTTAACCGTAGATTATCGCGCAAAAATGTTCAAAATCGTTAATAGATCGTCGCCAGTACATCATATCGTGTTCGTGTCTTCTACGATAAGTGCAGAAAATAGCTAAGCATTGACCGCGCAGAAGACACCGAAACAGTTAAATGCAACCACGCATATCTATTTACATTTTTGCAAAACTTTGCGCGATATTTTTTCTTGCAATGTATAATAGGTCGATAAAAGTAAAATTAGAAGGAACAAAAGGTCTTACTTATTTTACTTATGAGGGCCCATATAGCCGAGGCGGTAAACGCACGGGTATTGAGCATGACCATGCTGAGGGTGACGGGTTCGATTCCCGGTCGGTCCAGGATCTTTTCGTAAAGGAAATTTCCTTGACTTCCTTGGGCATAGAGTATCTTCGTGCCTGCCACACGATATACACATGCAAAATGGTCATTGGCAGAGGAAGCTCTCAGTTAATAACTGTGGAAGTGCTCATTGAACACTAAGCTGAGAAGCAGGCTTTGTCCCAGTGAGGACGTTACGCCAAGAAGAGAGAAAAGGTCTTACCTACATATTAAAAAAGAGAGAATTTTCATGCAGCATATTATGTTCGATTATTTGAAGCCTGTTTCGACTTTTTGTCCTTTAGCCTCGTAATGCTTTTGGTTTTCTATTCTTATAAGTTATAACTTAAGACATTTGGCACACAGACATATTTCTTTTTGTTTAATTTATGGTTGCCCATATTTGACTATTGTTTTTATAGCAGATTTGCTGTATTGAGAGTGTATATTCTTAATATATCGGTGCTAACATTTCAAAAAGGCGAATCTGTTTGCCGAAACCAACGTTTTATCTCTCCGACGCAATGTACAACCACTACTGGACGGGGAAAATGCAATTCTTTCCGATAGTGGTTGTTGGTGTCCTGGGAAAGATGAGATATTGTGATGAAGATCAGTTACGTCCTTTTGAAATGTTGGTGTTGGATGGACGTGAATACTATCGCCTTGACTGGGAGTAATATGAACATTTATAGATATATGGAATCACAATACAATATATTTTTAATTGAATTGTTACACCGATGAAATGTTTGTTTTCTATAGGCCCTAAGAACACCTACGTATATTGACATAATGACCAATTTTAATAGAAAATGCACTCCACTAATAGTTATATGGATACACACTACCAAATTTCAATATTGTTCATGATAATTTTTGTTATTGATGCCTTTAATTCATGATTCTGTTATGAAATGTGGTGTTATTCTAAAGAAAACACGATTTTTTAGAGGTTAGGCCCTTTTTCGCCCAACGATGATTTTTAAAATATGTCCAGAGGTGTAGGATAGATAAATAAAGAGAATGGCGTTTCAGGTTTTGATGGTATATTTTATTTTATAATAACGGTAAATGGAACACCGTGATTGAATCATGGTAAGGTTTCGAACCCGTGTTCTGAATCTGGCTACAATTATCCTCTCATTAGGTTCCCACTTCATGAGCGCAGCATGGGCGTGAACGCTGAGCCGGAAACCAACTCCACGGTGGCGAGAAGCGTGTCACTGTTCATCTCGTAGGCCAGAATATTGCAGAATTAGGCTCGACGCCAATCTGAGTTAACTCCAAAGTTTGGCCAACGGGCTTCGCTCAGTCCTGGGATCTGAAGCTTCATACGGCATGCCTCATTGGTTATACCAGTTTTCCCCTTTTGAGCTAGGGTTAATACATTCCAAGTTCCAATTCTTGCCCATTGTTTCGCACTAAAAGTCGTTGCCGTTTAATCAGTTTGTAATCTTTCATTTTCGGTTTCTGTAACGGGTTTTTTGGGTGTCGGGAACAGTAGACTGTTGGCCTAAAGTCCCCTATACACCGTGATGGGGCTGCCACCTTAGGTATACGTATAGCTTCCGGTGGAGTTTCATACTCAGCCGCTGGATGCCAGAACAGACGCTGTTTGAGCCTCTCCTTGGTGAACAGGCGCTCGGGACGTATCTCCTCAATCTAGCTGAAGTCAGAAGGACAACAGTGCCCAAGCTGCACTACCAGCTAAGCACACGACTCATAGCTGGCGGTCATCGGTGTCATTGCTTGACCCGTGGAAGCATGGGATATGAACTTGTGAGGACCAGAGCTGTGTTGGACGCTCTCCTTATCGACTCACTGTTTTGCAGCCCAAAAAAAGTTTAATATTCTTGCACATTTTCGTTCCTGTCATCATACCTTTGCGCGATAAGATGAGCCTCTCATAGAACTTCCCGGATTTTTTTTTTGAGAACGGCATCAGATTTTCATTTCCTTATTTAACCCCTAGTGGCACAATTCAATTCAATAATAGCCATTTCATTTTCCGGTAAGATTACCCACTAAATCTAAAACCTAAAAGATGCATCGCCATCACTTCACCGCTCATCGGGACTAATTGAGTTAACAAAACGATGTTCAATTTTGTCCCGATTTCTCCACAACCTTCGGAAAGAAAAGAAAAACTCCTGACCACAAATTAGCCGCAAATCGCATATTTCATAAATATTTACAACGTGCGATGGGGTGATGGGTGCCAGAGGTGGTAGCCAGAGCCAAGTGCCAGATTGATGTACTGCATAAATGTATAAATCACGCAAGTCTTTCCCTGGTTGGCCACTTGCCATTATTGGAAAGCTTGGCCTCCCAACAGCCGGCGGCAGCGCGGCGACGACGGCAGGGGGCTTCCCCAAATTTGCTTCCCGATCTGGACCGCGGGTGCAATTTGCTCTCACTTGACCATCGCCATCAGCATCTTCATCGCCATCATCACCATCCATCAACCATCCATCAGATTAGTTCGCTTTAGACGGCGAGGATGACTCGGGGAAGACCTGGAAAGTGCAGCCCCAAACAAGCACAAGCTAATCTCCTATAAGGCCCCTCTCATGATCGGCCCGGTATGAGCGATGTAAAACGTTTTCACAACCTTAATTGAGATATAAATATTAACAAATTGAATTTATTTTCCTTCGCGGCTTCTTACTTTTACTCTTGGATGTTGGAGCTCCTTGGTGGTGGCTTTGACGTCCGTTGGAAGTAGCAGGCAACAGTTGGATTACGATGAAAGTTAACTGCCCCTAAATCGTACCGAATTGGGGAGGTGCGAGTTGGCAAATGAAGAAAAAAAAAGCTCTCCTCTTTCGACAGTCAGTGTCCTACAGATTAGCCATGGTCCGGTACATGCGCGATTGGAAGTGATGAGTAAATCAGCCAAAAAAGTTCGCTTTCTTTTGAGCGTATACTGTATAGCTTCGAGTGTTATCGATCAGTGAACTCTTGAGGGTAATGCAAAGTGATTGCATGGATTTATATGGGCTTCCTAATGTATTCATAACGGACGATGACTGCAATCTGTTTGTAGCAGACAGAATACTGCAATACATCATGTCTGATTGAATGTTTGTTAGGAGATAAGTTGGCTCTGTTGGAAAAATCATGCTTTGAGCATCAAACATAAGATTCGAGTAAGAAAACTGGGGTCATAACGCCCCCTGAGGCAAAACGCTTTCACACTACCTCCATATATTTAAGAGATTTTCTGCAAATGCAAACATCTAATTCAACTGGATTACCTAGATTAGTAGCGCACGCAATTTATACAATTCTGCGCTGGTTATATACTTCAACTTGTAAACCACCAGGCGCCTCCTTCTACTACCATTGCTGCTAAAGAGCTGGATGGGACCCCCAGGTATTTCAGTATAAATCAAAGCGGGTAATTTCAGCGAGCGTTTTGTCTCACAGCAAATGGCGTTTTGCCTCCTACAATTTTCCAGCACTTAGTAGAAAAAGGGCAGAATGCCCCGCCTAAGAATATGCGGTCATGAAAACATAAAATCAAGCTGATTTTAGGAGTGTATTTTTCTTCGGAAACTAGTTTACTCCCTTGCCTAATAGACTCCAACATTTGGCACACATGAATGATCCAGAAGGCGTTTTGCCTCTGACAATTTCCAGCATCTAAAAGATAACACTTTTTTTAATAGTTTATTTAAATAGGAAATGTCAGTTTCATGTGGACCAGACGTTGGAGTCTATAGGGCTATTGGTCTATTCCTTTTTCAAGAATTCCTCTAGGGGTTTCACCAGACATTCCTCCGGGGATTTATTCTGGGATATCTTTGGAGGTTCTTCCAGTGATTGTTCCAGTGCCTTTTTCAAGAATTTCTCCAGGGATTCTCAAGGGAATGTTAACAGATATCGTTTTAAGAATTCTGCAAGTGTTTCTTCAGAGATTTCTTTAGGGATTTTTTTAGAGATTTCTCCATATATTCTTTCAAGAATTCCACTAATTCAATCTGGAATAATTCGAAGTATTTCAACAGGAATATCTTCCAGAAACCCTTTCAGAAAATATGACCAGAGATTATCTGAACATTATTCCAGGAATTGCTTAAAACATTGTACAGAAGATTCTTTTGAGAGTCCATCCAAAAATTCCAACAAAAAATCGTCCAGAAATTATTACAGATTCATGTCTGCAATAATTTCTGGACGAATTTTCTTCATATTTTTGTTCTAGGTATTTTTACAGAAATTATTCCATAAATTTGTTAAGAAAGCTTTTATTAGATTTCCTAAAGAATTGTTTGTGGGTTTTTTTTTTCAGAAATTCCCTTAGGGTTTCCTCCAAGAATTCGTCCAGGGATTCACCCGAGAATTTCTTCTGTGTTTGTTTCAGGAACAACTTCAGGGATTATTTTAAAAATTCTTCCAAGAATTCCCCAGGACCATTTTTAAATTCCTTTAGGAATCCCTCTTGGATTTTTTTTTTCAGGAACTCCTACAGTAATTAATCCTGGACTTCCTCCGGAAAATGTTTAGGGATACCCTTAGGAATTCCCCTTGGTATTGCTTCCGGGATTCCTTCTGGGGTTTCTTCAGGAATTCCTCCAGGGATTCCTTCAGGAACTGCTACTGGACTTCCTCAAGGAATTCCTCCACGAATTCTTCTTAGGGCTCCTTCAGCATTTCGTCAAGATTTCCATCTTCGATATCTTCGAGAATTCTTCCTAGGATTCCACCAGGATTCCTCCACGAATTTCTCCAGAGATTCCTCCATGGATTCTTCCAGGAGTTCCTTCTGGGAACTGTTGCAGGGATTCCTCTAAAGAATCCTCCAGGGATTCCTTCAGAAATGCCTCTAGAGATTCCTCCAGAAATTCCTCCAGAAATTGCTCCAGGAATTCCTCTAGAGATTCCTCCAGGAGTTACTCCTAAAATTCCTCTACGAATTCTTTAAGAGATTCCTCCTGTAATTTCTTCAGGAACTCCTCCAGGAATTCATCCAGGGATCCCTCCAGAAGTTCCTCTAGGAATTTAGATTTTTCCAGGAGTACCTCTGGAGATTCCTTCAGGGATTCCTGCAGGCATTTCTCTAGGATATCCTGCAGGGATCTCTCCAAGAATTCCTACAAAAAAATCTTTCAGGAATTCCTCCATGCATTCCTCAGGACTTCCTCTAAGGCAATCCTCCAGGAATTGCTTCAGGGATTCCTCCAAGAATTCCACCAGAAATTTATCCAGGAATTCTTCAAGAGATTCCTCCAAGGAATTTTCCAGGGTCTCCTACAGCAATTCCTCCAAAGATTTTTCCCGGATTTTTTTCAGGAATTCCTCCTTGGAATCTCGCAGAGATTTCTCCAGGAATTCTTCCAGCGATTCCTCTAGGAGTTCCTCCAGATATTCCTCCGGAAATTGCTTACACGCTAAGACCGCTCAGCACATAGAATGTGTAAGACCTACTCATAAGTGCATAATTTCCAAGCTACACCAAAAATGTGTAACAGTAACACATTCACAAACACAGCTCGTACACTCTTCTAGATGCGGAGTGTCGATATTTTTTGTTTACCAAGGGCATTAGTAAACCTATCTAGATTGCCGTACAACATTTTTTGCAAATTTCACGATTTTGTGGACGCAGGAGCTGATTTTGTGAATGTGCAAGGGTTACACATTTTTGGTGTAGTATGGAAATTATGCACTTTACCCGAGCAGAAGGGCATACCTTACAAATACCATGCGAAGTGCAACATGTGCTCTAATACTTAAAATTGTTATTGCTGCGTTATTCAACAAAATGTTATGAGAACATCATAATAACATTTCCAAGTATTTGAGCAGAGTTTGGTATTGATGATGTAGTATTTGTTGGTTTAGCAGTGAAAATAACCGAATAACAGGAATTGCTATTGCATCATGAAGTCATCGAACAAATGAAACATTTAATAACAAGAAATGTTATTAGTTTGCTATTCCATAACTTTAGGATAATAAATACAGTACTTGAAATTTTAGGTATGCATTATTGTAATAACAAGACTTATTATTTTCTAGGCGTTATTTATACAAAGTTTAGGTATTCGTTTTTGTTATTTTGCCTCTTATTACCACCTAATGAAGGGCATATCAAGGTATGGTAGTATTTAAGATGAATACCTTGTTATGTTATTCACTTGTTATTTTCTTCTGCTCGGGTAGTGCTGATCGGTTTTAGGGTGTAAGAGTCTCTTCCAGGAATTCCTTCTGGAAATCCCCAGGAGTTTTTCAGGAATTCGTGCAGGCATTCGGAAATTCATCGAGGAATTTCTTAAAGGTCTCCTCGAGGTATTCTTCTAGAAATTACCCCAGATTTTTTACACGGGTTCCTCCAGGAATTTCACCAGGAATTGATCTGGGAATTCCATCATACATTCTGTCAGCAATTCATCCAGGAACTTCTCTAGAAATACCCTCTGGAATTCCTCCAGGGACTCCTCCAGAAATTTTTCCAGATTGATTTTCCTCCAGGAATTGCTACAGCGATTTCTCCAGGAATTCCACTAAGAATTTCTCCATGAATTTCTTCATTTTCAAGGGATTTCCCCAAGGATTCCCCCAGGGATTCCTGCAGAAATTCATTCGAGAAAATCCTCTAGAAATTTTTTCAGGAATTTCTCAAGAGTTTTTTTTCAGAAACTTCTCCCAGAGTTCCTCTAGAGATTCCTCCAGAAATACATCCCGTAATTGTTTCAAGAATTCCTCTACAGATTCCTCCAGGAATTTTATCAGGGATTCCTACACCAATTACCACAGGAATACCTCCAGGCATTCCTCTTGGATTTTATCCAGGAATACCTCAGGAACTGCTCTAGGAAATTCTTCAGGAATTACCCTAGGAATTTTTCCAGGAATTACTACTAGACATCCCTCAGAAGTTTTGTCAGCAATTTCTCCAGGATTCCTTAAAGAATTCCTCCAGGAATTTCTCAAGGTTTTTTTTTCAGAAGTATGAAAATAATAGAAATAGAAATAGAAATCTCCCAGAATTCCTCTAACGATTCTTGCAGAAACTCATCCTGTAATTGTTTCAATAATTCCTCTAAAGTTTCCTCCAGGAATTCCTCCATCAATTCAGGAATTGCTCCCGAACTTCCTTCAGAAACTATGTCAGCAATTCCTTCAGGAAATCCTCTAGGGATTTTTTTTAGAAATTCATTCAGAGATTCCTCCAGGAATTGTTTCTGGGATTCCTCCAGGGATTTTCCCGGAGATTCCTCCTGGAAATCCTTCGAAGATTTCTCCAGAAGAAGAAGAATTACTTCCAGAATTTTTTTCTAGAGATTTCTACAGGAACTCCTCCAGGAATTTGTTCAGAAGTTCTTCCAGGCATTCCTTCTGCATTCTCTTAGCCTTTCAGGACGCGCGCCATCATGTAATCTAAACTACACCGCGCTCGCGCTGTATACGACGAGCGAGGTTTTTTGGAAATGTTGTACTTTTTACAACAGCGCGCGTTCTGAAGGGTTAAGAGATTTTTCTTTTCCAGGAATTGCTTCAGGGATTTCTCCAAAAATTCCCCCATAGATTCCTTCAAAAATTTATATTAAATTTCCTCTGGGAATTCCTCAAGAGATTTCATCAGAAATTTTCCAAGGGATCCCTTCCAGAATTCCTCCAGGAATTTCTCCAAGAACTCCTCCAATGAATCCTCCAGAAGTTTATGTAAGATTTCTTCTAGGAACTCCTCAAGAGATCACTTTATAAATTTAGAATTGGAAGAAAATATAAAAAGGATGCATATAGGAACCAGGACATTATCCAGGGATTCTTCCAGAAATCCCTCCAGCAGTTTCAGAAATTTACTCAGGGATTCTATTAGGAATTCTTACAAAAAGCAAGACAATAAGTGCTCCAAGGATTCTTCCAAGCAACACACATTCCACAAAAGAGTCATGGTAGCGCAGGTTTTAATTGCGCAGAAGTCACTGTGACTAACTTTAAATATATAAGTACTTGCATGCTAAAAATGCTTTCAGTCATTTCTGAAGGAAATCCTTCAGAAATTTAACCAGGGAACACTCCTTCTGAATTCTCTAGGATTCTCTCGCAAATGCACTAAGAATTCCTCTAGAAATTCCTTCTTAAATTCCTCCAGACATTTTTTTTTTAATAAATTCCAGGATTTGCGTTGAGTTGCGTGGTAACGGAGTAATTCGTAGATTGCATACTGAAAGTTGTCATGCTAAAACATTAATACTCCTATTCCGATTGCTTATGGAATGCTATTTGGGAAGGAACAGCTATCCAATCAGAGGTTGAAGTAAAAAAGACATGAAAACTTCAATTGCCGGCCACGCCCATCTTCTCCGTTACGAGGACAGGGAAGAATGTGATGATATGACACCTAGGGGAAAGAGGGGCATAACGCCCCGTCTAAGCATATGTGGTCTGGTCATAAACTTCAATTGATGCTTATTTTAAGGTCGTATTCTGCCTCGGAGAGCAGTATACTCCATTACCAAAGAGACTTCAACTTTTGGCCCGCGGGTCCACAAAATTTCCCATTCAAATAAACAATTCAAAAAATCATTACTTTTTAGGTGCCGGAAACCTGTAGGAGGCAAAACGCCTTTTTGGGTGAGGCAAAACGCCCGCTGGCATTTCCCGCTTTGGCTTGTTGTGAAATACCAAGGGGCCCTATCGAATTCTTCTCAGCAGCAAATGAAGGAGTAGGAGGCGGTAGTTTCATGGGTAGATCCATATAATCAGCGCGCATTGTCTTAATTTCTGTGCGCTGCAAATTAGGGAATCTTTCCAAATGTGGAAAGTCGTCGTTTTTCACGCTTTTCTTGCGACAATAGCAGCCGTTCTTGGGCTTAACCTGCTCAGTTTGAGTTCTCGTTTGCTTGCATCTAACAAAAACCTCCACAATATGATGAAATCGCGTGAAGGCGTTTTGCCCCCGGGGGGCGTTATGCCCGCAGTTCCCCTACTTTAGGTGAGGTCAGCGACTCACCGACGCCCCCATAGGTGTCAAGGAGTTGGATATACGGAATGGGTTGATTTGGGATTAACTATAAGCAAACGGTAAGATTCAGATTGTGTAAGTGTATTTGAGTTGATCATGTAGGTAGATGTATTGATGGGAGTGTAAGTGATTTAGTATATTTAATACCAACGTTATGGGAGTGACATAGCTAAGAAATTTTGTCACTCCATGGGACTTTTTGCTTTCAGGGATGGGGCACAGGCATTTACACATGTGTCCTGGCTAGCAAGCCTAGGCTTAAGCGTCATTGATCGCTCTCTGAAACGATAAGAAACACGTTATGTGGATGGGAAGGGATAGTAGGGCAGGGATAATATCTATTTATCGAGGTACCAGCGACTCACCGACGCCCTCGAAAATAGAAAGGGGAAGGGATTTTAATACGGGAATGGTCTGTAATTCAGTATGATTTAATTATGCAGGAATTTGGATGGGATGTAATAAGCAAAAAATAAAGTTTGAAATACGTTAATAAAAATAATTTACCTTTAATCGCTGAAATAGGAAGTATAAGGAATAAATTTTCAATCATGTTATTTTTATGACGTATTTGTAACCCTTTAACTCCCTACTTCCGAAGTGTGCTCTACAGCACCATTGAGTTTCTTCGAACTCGAAACAAACGAAATTAGATTAATATAATGCAATAGTTATAAAAAACATGATTGTTTCTTATTTGGCAAACTTCAATGTTCTCCACTTGTTTTAATAGCGGAACTATTGATAAGCAATCAAAATACTTATAACTCAATCAATTAGAAATTGAATAAAAAATCGATTCGATCAATTTTGAGAAGCTTAAACGTCGATTCAGAACATCGATGCAGTGCACATCTATTCAAAAATTCTCATTGCTAATTCATAGGAAGACTAGTTGTTTCAATAGTCGAACTATTGATAAAAAAAACTTTTCATTCTGGACTATTGTTTTACGTTGATTTCGAAAAATTTGGCCAATTTAAAAAAAAAAACTTTTGTTCAAACACTTTTTCGGGAAACGCTCTCTTGGCATAGTAGTTTACAGCCGTAAGAAGGAAAGGATTAAACAGCTCAATGGATGAGACTACACAGCTAATCGCGTTCGGTAATTTTTACCGAAATCTCAACCGCTGAGCGTTCGGTAATGGATTTTAAACGAAATTCTGTAAAAAACTAACAAATTTCGGTAAAATGTTATCGTTTATCTGTCAAACTCTAACGAACTTTGGTAAAAGTTGCTACCTTTACCGAATTTTTCCTGTAACACAAACTTAACGGTTGAGATTTCGGTAAAACATTACCGAAGTCGGTGATTTTTTCTAACTGTGTAGTCTCTGGACTGTGCAACAATTCTTAGTTTACCGTATTGTAGATCTTACGTTGTAATGCACTATTCACATCGGGGCGTACAAATAAATTGGATAGTACTTACCATAGCTTGAAGCCTCGAATCATGCTCCCATAACTTAAAAGCTACCTACAGCTTGACCTACAGCGCACTCGTCCGGATGCCACAAAACGTTCACAGCTAGCCGCGTTCGGTAATTTTTACCGAAATCTCAACAGCTGAACGTTCGGTAATGGTTTTTTACCGAAATTCTGTAAAAATTACCAAATTTCGGTGAAATGTTATCGTTTATCTGTCAAATTTTAACGAAGTTCGGTAAACGTCACCGAATTTTTCCGGTAAAAAACTTAACGGTTGAGATTTCGGTAAAATATTACCGAAGTCGGTGATTTTGGCTAAGTGTGTTGTATGGTGGAAGAACTTCGCCTGGCAAACTGGTCACGATCGCAGCAACTTCCTGGTCACGAGTAACATCAGCAGTCAGATCCGAGACACCGTTTGGAAACCGGATCCTCCTGTAACACTTGTTATACCAGGTGGTTGGCGAAAATATCTTGAAATATTGTCCTTGTGGCTCCAATGTTCCGTCACACTTATTTTCACCGCTGAGCAACTTGCTTGAAGAATTATCTGAACATTGCGAAAATCAATTATTCTTCTTTTTTAATAAAATCCAGGATTTAATCAAAAACTCCATTATTTGAGAATTCTCCGTAAACATCTGCAGGAAATTCTTCAAGTATTTCTCCAAACATACCCTTCAGGAAATCTCACAGGAATAACTCGAGGGTTTGCTTCATTTTAAGGCTTTTACGAGAATATCTTCAAAAATTATTCTAAGGATCCTTCTGGGATCCGGGAAGACGTCTATTCACATTTCTATAGGCTTATGCTCTGAGATGAGTATATACACAGTATATTATACAGTATATGAATATTCAAACAATCTTGAGGGAGATTCCGGCAAGGAATAGAGGAATTGAGATCCAGGACATTCCAAGATTGCTATCAATGCATAGACAAACTGGATGATTAATTACTGAAAGAACTGCAGTTAGTCATGGAAGCCATTATGTAGACATTTAGAAAAAATCTTCGGACGGGTTTCCATGATGTTCACCTGAAAAAAAAGGTTGAAAGAAATCATGAAGAAAATTTTGGATTAGTCCTTAAAAGTGATAAATAATGCTTTTAGAATATAATATTATTATATTCAATTTCATCATGTTGCGTGTCAGTGAGTACAAATTTGCTAAAGATGCTTGAACCCCCCTTCCGCCCCTAATCGACAAGCTTGCTACGCCCTTGATTCCATATAACCAGCGCAAAATCGCTTATTTTCTGTGCACTGTAATTTATATAATCTTTCCAAATGTGGAATACTGTCATTTCTACGCTTTTTTTTGACTATATGAGCTATTCTTGGACTTAACCTTGTAAATTTTAGATCTGCTGCAAAGCTAACGAAAACCTTCACAATATGATGAAATCGCAAGAAGACGTTATGCCCCTGGAGGGGGCGTTATGCCCACAGATCCCTATTGGCTAACACTTTTTTGAATAGTGTATTTGATTGTATAGTTTTGATTTTACGTGAACAAAGAGCAGTTGTCCATTTGACAAAAGGAGTCAGTTAGGTACCATCAAAGGCAAACACACGCATAAAATTAGCAGAATTCGAAATAAGGAGTGTATCGGAAATTAACTATAAACATTCAGGATGCTATAAACATTCTCGAAGCATGTTTGGTCTTATCATTTCGGTTCTTCTATCAAATCTTCACAATACAGTCAAGTTTAGAGCAGCCCGAAAAAAATTGAAAAATGTTTAACATTATTGAAAATATTGTAGAATGAATACATCTCACAAATTAAAGTTTTGGACAAATTGTTGTTTTTTTAAGATTTTTCAGCGTTTCAATAACCTGTAGCGAATAAAACTTGTACGGCGAAAAACCCAAAACATATTAATTATTGTTAGCAGTTATGTACACATAACATATCACCGAACACCAACTTAAAAAAAAAATATTTATGATCGAAAAACCCTCAACATTTGAAAAATGACCTATCCTAAAAAAAACACTAATTTTTTGGCGAACTTTGACAGCCTGTTTTAAATATCTGCAAAGGTTATACAATTCCGTTCGCTAATAAAGCTACCTCGTCGTTAAGTTTTAAAACATTTCCAATTAAAAAAAAATTGAATCATCAATTTGATGTATTTTTTATTTGCGTAATCATGCTTTGAATGAGCATCAAAAAAAAAGGGTCCCTGAAAAATGACGTTTTTTAATTTTTAAGAATTGCGCTAAAATGGAGTCGAATTTTTTCTTGAAAATTTTTTTTTACCTATATTATGAGCAATCTGGGAAAGAATATATTTGCGCTAAAATATTAAAAAAAAATAAAAAATAAATCCATTTTTTCCGCAATTTCAAATTTTTAAGAGGTGTCCAAAATTTCAAGATCATGCGTTTAAACTTTGAGATTGATGACCATGTAAAATAATTATTTTTACAAAAGCAAAAGTGCCATTCCTTTTTCTGAGGATTTATATAGTACCTCCAAAAATAAAATTATTTATAACTTGAATAAATTATTTTTTAGGATGTTTTGAACATATATAGTTAATTTCCGATACAGTCCTTATATGATTACATTTTCTTAGACGGGGCATTGCCCCTCTTTCTCCGTATAGATGGGGCATTGGCCAACGTTCTGACTTTTTAAGCTTTGTGGTATCGTCCACCGGAGATTCAAACCATTAGAATTTGTCATCTAAATTGTTATCGCCATCGTTGAAGTCTCTAACCATAATATTGATATTCACCTGAAGAAGAAATGTTTTCGTATTATTTCTTTCTCTCTCCTCTTCTTGGCGTAACGTTCGCATTGGAGCAGTGCGTGCTTTTAAGCTTAGTATTCTATTAGCATTTCCAGTTATTAACTGAGAACTTTCTCTGGCTATGGTTATTTTTGCATACGTACAGGGGATAGACAAAATGATCGGGACAGGCAAAATTTTCCCTTCTCAAAAAATATTCAAATAGCTGTAACTTTTCGAAAAGTGCATCAAATATTCTCAAATTTTTACTGTAAGTGGATCAACTAGTTGTGTATCAGTGAACAAAATTTGGAAACGATCGGGCTATTCTGCACGAAGTTATAAAGATTCTAGATAAAGATATATTTATCAGATAGCCAACTTTGAGCTGTTATATCTCCGGATTCAATAAACTGAATGCAATGAAATTCTGACCATTTATAACTTATATGAAAAACTTTTGACTTAACTTAAAATTCTTAACACGGAAGAAAATTATAACGATTAGATTATTTTTCTAATAAAACACCAAATTTTCTTAAATTTCAACATCGTTTCATAATTCAAGATGCTAATTATAGTTCATTTATATTCCCTCTAATTATCTTGAATATAAATATGTTTTGAAAGAAAGTAACAACATAGCCAGCAATTCATTGAAAAAGTAATGGGATGCATATTAAAAATAGAACAATTTACTAAAAAATCATATAATAAATGAAATTGCTATAACTTTTTCTCTTATGAATAATTTCAAGCTGAGTCAAACGTTTTTCAGAGCTCATTATATAAGTCGTAAACGGTCAAAATTTCATTGCATTCGGTTCATTGAATCCGGAGATATAACAGCTTAAAGTTGGCTATCGGATAAATATATCTTTATCTAGAATCTTTATAACTTCGTGCAGAATAGCCCGATCGTTTCCAAATTTTGTCCACTGATACACAACTAGTTGATCCACTTACAGTAAAAATTTGAGAATATTTGATGCACTTTTCGAAAAGTTACAGATATTTGAATATTTTTTGAGAAGGGAAAATTTTGCCTGTCCCGATCATTTTGTCTATCCCCTGTATATCGTGTGACAGTTAAGATACACCATGGGCATTGCAAAAGCAAGTAAATCTAATTTACATTACAAAAAGTTCCTGAACTGACCAAGAATCGAGCCCGTCACCCTCGGCGTGATCTTGCTGTATACTCGAACGTTCACCACTTCGATCCTATGGACCCTATAAAAAGTAATTTTATGCTACTTGAATCACAGCGCCACCCATCAGTGACGCTCTTTTACCAAGCCCGTTGGCCTCAACCTTGCCAAACGGACACATTTGGTGGCGGCACCAAAGAGGGCAAAAAACTTTCAATTTTGAAATTCACTTTTCCAGCTCTCCCGGTGCAGTGTAGCTAGGAGCCGCGGAATCGCCGCGACGACGATCGGACTGATGGTGATTTGACAACACCCACTGCGCACGTGATGCCGATGATGAAGTCGATTCAACATGTTTGATACAGTTTCTACTTCTGTTGTTGAAGGCATTGGAAAATTTTCCAGTTTTCACCATTTTCTCTAACACCTCTCATGGCTGGTACCTACTCATCGTCGGCGTCAGTTTTCACGGTATAATGGATACGATCTCCACTGATGCACGATAGGCAGTAAATGTCCGGTGTCATAACTCATGCTCACGATGAGATATTTATTCAATAAATTGGATACAGATATGGCGTTATCAAAATATACACGGTGACCGTAAATATTTTATATACCGTAAACCGGGGTCAAATTGATCACTCGGGTACTACATTGTAATTCCATACTAGGAACTCTTAAGCGTCGTAATGATCTTAAACTTTTTATGTCATCTGATTCGTAGATGTCTAGAGATGAATAAAAACTTTTAATTTTCTAGAAAAAAGTAAGTTTTGCCTTATTTTTTCAAGGAATTTGCAATGTATTTCTTATTCAGCTGAAATCATTGCTGCTAAACAATCAATTGCAAATAGGATTCCCCATGAATTCTCTGTTTTAACATTTTTGTGGAGCTTTGGTTGGGATGTTATGCAGCTTATTAGAACATGAAATAGTTATAAAAAGTCCATTTTATGAAGAAATAGTCATTATTGTGATAGAAATCGCTTATTTCAAATGAAATTGCCTACCTTTAGGCGTTTAAGGGGAAATTTCAAAATTTAATTTTGAATTTAAAGTATTAAATTCACTAGTTGTAAGATTTTAGACGCGTTATTCGGTTTCAGAAGAGCAAAATTAAGCGGTGAAGGAAATTTTCCTTTCCAACCGATGCTTAATTGTATACTGATCAATTTCGCCCCAAAGTGGCATTTCCAATATTTTGATATTTGAAGTTATTTAACTTAAAGTTTAAATTTGTTGAACAAAATTCTGTCACATGGTTTCATGGAGATCCACTGGGTATTGGTTTTACAGAATTTTTTTTGGCAATATTCGAACAGGCACTGATGTTATCCGCAAAAGTTGTTTTAAAGTGATCAATTTGACCCCGGATTACGGTATCTAATAATTATTTTTTTTTTATCTGTATTAGCGAGATTTTTAGTCCTGGGCTAGTTCATCTCGGGACCCACGCTTTACTTCCCTTCCGAAGGAAGAACTCACATTTTGCGAGTTTGTCGGGAGTGGGATTCGATCCCAGGTCCTCGGCGTGATAGTCAAGTGTTCTAACCATCACACCAGGTCCACTCCCACTAATAATTATTAAATTTTAGTATAAGAAACTAAATATTGACTTCTCCTTTTGCTAGCTCTTTCTCCCTTTCATTCATGCATATTCCATTTCGAGCTCAGGTTGTGAACAACAAGCGTAGTTTTGTAATGCTTAAATGTATTTAACTAGTTGAAACCTTTTTTGGGTTGTATGCGAAGTTGTCGGCAAAGTGGACCATGACCATGACATCAAGAGCTATCCATTAGCATTAGCATAAAGCAAATCGCACAATTTCGTTGATGGTACAGTCTCAGACCGCTGTTATGAGAATTGCCTCCTTCGCGTCCGTTACCAATTCACAGAGATTTGGGGTTAATCACTGACCCTAAGACAAGATTGACGCAATCCTTCAAAGGCCGAAAGCTGTCCCGACCACGACCTCAGCTCACAGGAATAGAAAAGGAAGATTACTTGGACACCTAAGAAAGATATGTAGAGACTTCTACGTCCTATCAGGCTTGTATCAAATCGGCCGGACATAATCAAAACAATGCGAAACGGAGCAAAGAAAACGTGTAACAGTTTTGAAAATGCAGCCGCTCGCGCGCACAGCCTGCTACCTGAAATCTAGAACTATCTGATGATGAGCTACGGGAAATTCTAGATTGAGTTTAAATAAGGGCGAAAGTAACATAAGAGAGTTCTCTTCATCGACTCTCTCTTCTGCAAATAAAAGTGACAAGATGCAAATTCAATCGAACTTTTTTACACTTAGACGCTAGATTGCATCGCAACCGAGCGATTTATGACCAAAAATTTCAACCGTGTTTGCATCTTGTCACTTTAATTTGAAGAAGAGAGAGTCGATGAAGAGAACTCGCTCATGTTACTTTCGCCCTTATTTAAACTCAATCTAGAATTGTGAAATTTCGGCAGTTTTGTCCTCTTCGTCAAGTGTTTTTTTTTAGCTGTTGAACTCAGAGTTGGCCTTAAATCCTTCCCTTTCAAGCTGATTTATACGACCAAGTTTCAGGAAATTTGGTCCGCAAAACCCCTCATGACGAAGAAATCAAACATGCCAATAATATCCATCGTCACCCTACACTTAACCAAAGCATCTTAGGAAGAACATAAATTGAACCATATGATTCATCAAAAGTAACTAAATTCTCGATTTCATTACGAACCTTATGAAAGACCATCAACCAGAATAATATTCATGGCAATACCTTATGAAATACGCATGATCGTAACTGATCTCATCACTTTTATTGATGTGAAAATTTCTTAAGGATGACTTTATGAAATCAGAAGTAAGCATGGTGGAGTTACTTATGGGGGCGTAGGTGAGTCGTTGACCTTTCATAAAGTAGGTGTCATATCATCACATCCTTTCCTATCCTCGTAACGGAGAAGATGGGCGTGGCCGGCAATGAAAGTTTTCATGTCTTTTTTACTTCAATCTCTGATTGGATAGCTGTTACTTCCCAAATAGCATTCCATAAGCAATTAGAATAGAAGTATTAAAGTTTTAACATGACAACTTTCAGTATGCAATCTACGAATTACTCCGCTACTACGCAACGCAACGCAACGCAAGAAGTGAGCATGGTGGAGTACGTTGTGGCTGAACTTGCTCTGGACCATGATCGCGGATATTTTTACTGATGTGCCAGTGAAGTGCAGTGAAACCTTCCTGTAAGTGCGACTGCGGACCAGTCGAGCTGTTGACCGTTGATCAAGAAAACTTCGAGGGATCATACACGTAAGTGTTTTTAATTCAATTGTTATCTTATTTACAATCAGCCGGAGCCCGAGCCCTTGATCGAACTAACAATTGGTGTCTTTAGATCAAAGATTTGTTCATTGATAAGTACTGTAAGTTCACTATAAAGTAGTATGTAATGTGTAGTAAATACATTCAGTGATAAATACTGAAAGAATCCGTGAAGAAATTATAGGATGAATCCCTAGAGGGATAACAAAAGGAATCCGTGGATGAATCCATATCATTCCTGGATGAATTGCTGGAGGAACTCCTAAATTATGGAAGAATTACTCGAGGAATTCATTTAAAAATCCTTGCAGGAGTTCCTGGAGAAATCTCTGGTGGAGGAATCTAAGGAGTAAACCCCAGTGGAATCCCTGGGACAATTTCGGAAGGAAACCCTGAATTTCTGGAGGAATAAGTGCAGGCATTTCTTAAGGAATCCTCGGAAAAACCCGTGGAAGATTTCCTGGAAGAACAATTGGAAGAGTTTCTGGAGTAGTCCGTGGAGAAATTCCTGGAGGAATTTGTGGAGAAACTTCGGGACAAATTTCTGGAGAAAATCCGGAACGAATTTCTGGAGAAACATACAAACTCACAAAAACTGTAATAGCAATTCTGGAAGATTTGGTGGAGAAATTTCTGGAGAACAACCCGTGGAGGCATTCCAGAAGGAATTCCTGAAGGATCTTCAGGAGGATTACTTGGAGGAATTCCTGGAGGTATTTCTAAAGGAATTCTTGGAAATCCTGGAGAAATCCCTACTCTAATCCTAGAAGGAATTACTGAAAAAATCCGTGAAGGAATTCCAGGATGAATTCCTGGAGAAATTTTTGAAGAAATCCCTGAAAAGTTCATAGAGAAATTTCTGGTAGAATCCCTGGAAGAACGCTCTTCTTATCGACTCACCATTTTGCAGCCCAGGAATAATCCCTGGAGGAATCTCTGGAGGATCCCCTGGATAAGTCCATGGAGAAATTCCTGGAGGAATTTCAGGAGAAATCCCTTGAAGAATATCTCTTGATTTTCCTAGAGGTTTTTCTGGAGAAATTCCTGAAAAAAATATGCAGGAGTTCCTGGAAGAATTTCTGGAGGAATTCTTTGAGTAGTTTCTGCTATTCTGCTATTCTGCTATTATCAACGCATCCCCTGGCTTTCGCCCATCTGCGTTGTCTTTTCACTAGGCAATACGTCTACCAATTGATGTTTATGGGCTTGCCGGACCAGGTCATGTAGCTAAGCCAAACACCCCACCTACAACTGTTGGGTAGGCACCATTGTCCCGCCCACTGGTCTTTTACAGCTAGTTGTAGGTGCATGTGTGCGTGTAAGCATTGGAGTGTGTGTGTCAGTGTTGGTGTATTGTAGGCGCCAACTCGTTCTAATCCACTCTGATAGCTAACACCCTATTGAACCATTACCCTTAAATCTGGCAATCTATGAAATAGAATGAGTTAAGCGCCTGTACATAATGGTCAAGTAATCAAACAAGGAATATTAGTATTAAAGCGAAGATACAATGAAGCAACGCCCCGAATCTCGAGAGCACAGACCCCAAGAATCAAATGATAGACTGCGCGAACAGTCGATCGACTGTCCACCACCAGTGAATAACCAATCGAGCAAACCCTCCAGCACAAACCGCCACCAGCAGGAGTTGGTGTCTACTACCTATGAGGGCTTCGTGGTCGCCAAAGTAAACGGGGTCTTCTTCTGTAGCTGTTGTTATGCGCCTCCGCGGTGGCCGATCGAGCGGTTCACGCAAATGCTGGACCGCTTAACGACCGTGCTAACAGGGCGAAGGCCGGTGGTAATAGCGGGTGACTTTAATGCCTGGGCTGTGGAATGGGGAAGCCGTTTCACGAACCAGCGGGGTCAGATCCTGCTAGAAACACTGGCCATCTTAGATGTCGACTTGGCTAACGTCGGTACCAAGAGTACCTATAGTCGAAATGGAGCGGAGTCAATTATTGACGTGACCTTTTGTAGTCCTGGCCTAACAAGTAGTTCGAACTGGAGAGTAGATGATGGCTACACTCACAGCGACCACCTGGCGGTTCGCTACAGTATCGACTACAACAACAGCAGACAGCGGATAGAAGAAGAGGCGGCTAGGCCAAGGCCAAGCCCTCGTACACAGAAAAAAATATTTAAACTTAGCTATAGTGTAAAGTGAAAAATCGCTTAAAGCTGCGAAGCGTAATTCTATTTCAACTGTAAATCTCTGTTGAATATCATGCACAGACTTTATTTCCTAACATTGATCCATATGTATTGCTAAAATAAACTGATCCATTATATTTCACCCAACTTTATCATTAACTAGCTGACCCGGCAAACCTTGTATTGCCCATTTTATTTGTTGCTCTTGCACAGTTTTTCTAATGTTTTGATTATATACTTAGCTTGTTCTACATATGAACATAGCCACCCACCATGAGGACAAATTGAACCGTTCAAAAATCTTGTTGATCATTTAATTAAATAATTAGTTGTATGGCTCCAAAGAGTATGTAAACTCATTTGTATAAACATCGGAAGCCCGGCTTCAGAGGCACGTTATCTTCCATTTGGTACATTTGTCTCAGATAAAGAATACTGTTTAGTGGTTTAATTGCTAACCAACTTTTTATCAATGTAACTTAAACAGACAACTCGACCATAGAATTTACAGTTCAACTGCCATAAACTACACAACAGCGCCACTCGAAAGAAAAACCTTCGATAAAAAGAAGGAAACATTTAGGTAGGGTATGGTACCATTTGGGTAGGTGGTCCTATTTTGCGCACTTTCCGCTATAACACAGTCACATTAAAACCGATTGACTTCAATTTTTGAACATGCTGATCGTGTCCTAAAAATCAAGTCGATCTGTTCAAAATTGACTGAGTTATAGCAGCAAGTGCCCAAAATTGGCTCCCCCTGCCCAAATGGTCTCCGACCCTATGTTGTAAATTTTAGCAGTTGGTCCGTAAAGAAAATGGAACAGTGTGATTTGAAAGTTATCTGTATGCTAAGAATCTTCCCCGGCCCAAAAATATCTACCTACAAAATTCACACCGATCGGATAAGTGGTTTCCGAATGCATAAGGGTCAGACAGACAGACAGCGCGAGTAATAAATTCCTAGAGAAATTCCCAGAGGTATTTCTGCAGTAATTCCATTAAGAATTCTTGCACGAATATCTGGATGAATTACTGGAGGATGAATCTTTAGTGGAATCCTTGAAGGTATTTCTGGTAAATTCCTCGAGAAATTACTGGTAAAATACTGGGAAAACCTGGTGGAATTACTGGAGGTATCCATTGAACCAATTCCTGGAGGAATCCCTGAATTCGTGGAATAATGCGTGTATAAACTCCGGGAGAATGATTTCTTCGAGGAATCCCTAGTGGATTTTCTACAGGAATTTCATGAGGTATCTCTAGAGAAATACCTGGAGTAATTCCTCGATGAATCCTTGAGAAATCTCCTTAAGAAATCCCTGCAGAAATTCCATTAGCAATTTCCAGAGGAATGTCTGGAGGAATTCCAGGAAAAAATCTTAGAAGAACATCTGGATGAATTATTGGAGGAATTATCGAAAGAATTCCTGGAGGAATCTCTGGAATAATCTTTGGAGGAATCCCTGAAGGAATTTCTGGTAAATACCTGTAAAAATTCCTGAAGGAATTCCTGGAGGAAATGCTGGTGGGATTCCTGGAGGGATCCCGTGAATCAATTTCTGGTGAAATCTCTGGAGGAATCCATGGAGCAATACCTGGAGGAGAAATTTATGGAAAAACTTCTGAAGGAAACCCTGGAAGAATTCCCGTAAAAAATCCTGGAGGAATTACTGAAGAAATTCTTAAAAGAATTTCAAAAAATAATCTCTGGAGGATTTTCTGGATCAATTCTTGGGGTGATTTCTGGAGGTATTCTTAGTGGCAATCCTGCAGGAAATGCCTGAATGAAATCCAGAATTCCTGAGGTAAATTCAGCAGGAATTCCTGAGTTAATATCTGCAGGAATTCCTGGGGTAATTCCTGGTGGAATTCTCAAAAGCATTCCTGGAGGGGTACCAGAATTAAATCCAGAAGGAATGGCTGGATGAATCCCTGGAGAAATCACTATAGAAATCCCTGGAGGAATGCCTGGAGGTATTTCTGAAAGAATTCCTGGAGGAATTCCTAAAGGAATTCGTGGAGGAATTTCAAGAGCAATCGCTAGAGGAACTCCTGAAGGAATGCCTGGGTGAGCTTCTGAAGGAATTCCAGTAGACATACCTGAGAGAATTTCTGGAGAAATCTCTAGAGAAAATCCATGAGCTATCTTCTAAGGATCTCCTGGAGAAATCTTTAGAGAAATCCCTAGAGGAATTTTTGGAGGGTTTTCTTGAAGAATCACTGGAGAACTTTCGGGAAGAATCCCTGGAGGAATTCTTTGACAAATCCCCGAAAGATTTCCTGGAGAAGTTCCTGGATGAACTCCTGGTGGTATCTCTAGAGGAATTGCTTAAGGTATATCTAGGGGAATACCTGGAGGAATTTTTAGCGGAATCTCTAGCGGACTTTATAGAGGAATTCCTAGACGAATCCCTGTAGGAATTTTTAGACGAATCCCTGAAGGAATTCACAGAGGAATCCTGGAACAACTCCCGAAGAAATTTCTGGAGGAATCCCAAGCAGAGTGCTTGGAGTCATTTTTAAAATAATCCCGAAAGGTTTGGTACCAGAAGCCTTTACCACTCACGTGAAATAATTGGCCACCTGAACTTCGTCTGGAGTCCCGTTGCATTCTGGGCTTTTAGCAAATAGTTTGTCTGGAAGAATCCATGCCTCGTGTTGTCCAGAAGTCCGACCTACAGCACCAGACCATGTATTCTGCCTCGAGTCCAGAGGAGTCCAGCGTCGTCTTCGCCGGACCGTCAAGTTCTACGTGGTGCCAGTTACTGGACACCACTCACGTCGCATTACCCCCCTGTTGTAGAATAGATAGAAATAAAATAGGTACGTACTAAGCGAATTTAACCACTTTTCAGGACCACCCACATCCGAAAACTACCCCACACTTACAACGCCCTGGGACCCGGGAGCATAAGAAGCCTTCTGTGCCCACCCCGAAAGCGGCCGCGGCTCAGACCAGCTGCTTGGGGCCTAGTGAAGTTTCCCCCTGGAGCGTCAAGATTCTCCCGGGGTCAAAAGCGGGTTTCACGTTCCATTTCGTGTGCCTTTAGTTTTAAAAAATGAACCACTTTTGAAATGTTTATTGCACATAGGTAGCTGTCCCGGCAATCGTCGTACTGCCTGCCTACTGTGTTTTTTGACACACAGCTCCTTAGAGTAGTGCCCCGAAGACTCATCTGCATGGGAGCCTCCCGTTCCAGAGACCGGAGAGATCTCACACCAAGCTAAGAACCTTCCCCGGCCTCAAACATACCCACATACAAAATTTCACACCGATCGGTTCAGTAGTTTCCGAATGCATAGCGGTCAGACAGACAGACAGACAGACAGACAGACAGACAGACAGACAGACAGACAGACAGACGGAAATTCATTTTTATATATATAGATTTACATGACATCGTGTAATTTTCATTGACGTAGCTATGACAACTCCAGCCGGCATGTTCACAGTCAGCCATATTGCCCTTGCGCAAGTCGTGAAATTTCTCGTACAAATTTGCAGATTTAACCAGTGCTAAGTGGTAATTTATCTTCAATTTCAAGTTGGTGAACGCTACGAGACAGGTGAACAGTGTTTACTGTAAGTAAACTATCGGTAAGATTATGAAATTGTGTTATTTGAACAGAAAAGCAGTGTGATGGAACTTTTTTTTCCAATTGATTGCATTTCAGCTTCCCGGCGCCGCTCACGGATAGCTATCCAAGACGAAATATCAGCCGTAGAAAATGATCTAAGATACGATTGATACGATTGCAATATATGCACTTCCTAACAATGCATTTCAGTGTCAAATAAAGATAAACGGTTTTGCCGAAAATTGTGTATTTCTTTGTTGTTTCCTAGACACTTGGACGAAGAATTTCGCAAACATCATTTCAATTGTGTGGTGAATATGTGTGGTGAATATGCCGACCAGTAGTCATTCCGCGATGCATGAAATTTACACGTATATGAGGAATCAGTAATGAGAAATTCAGCTCACGCGTAAATTTGTGCTTATGCTCGCATTCCCTTTATGTGCATCATTTTTAGCGGAAGTTTACACGTTTTGTTTTATCTGTGTAGGTGGAAGACATCATACTTCGACGAAGAGGTATTTAGGGAAGCGCTCCGCCGTGAGCGAAACTTACTCGGTTTAGACGGCGACGAGCTGGTAGCGGTGCTCTCACGTGCGTGTGATGCGACCATGCCTAGGAGAGTCCACCCTAGAAATGGGAGGCCACCGGCTTACTGGTGGACCGACGCGATTGCGGACCTGCGCCGCGCCTGCCTACGGGCTAGGCGGCGGATGCAGCGAGCACGATCAGAGGAAGAGCGAAACGAACGGCGGGTGGTGTTCGCCGCTGCAAAAGCCGCGCTCAAGACCGAGATAAGAGCAAGCAAGAAGGCCTGCTTTGAGGGTCTCTGTCAGAGTGCCAATACGACCCCGTGGGGTGATGCCTACAGGATCGTTATGGCCAAGACGAGAGGTGTGATGGCTCCTACAGAGCAATCTCCAGAGATGTTGGAGGGGATCATTGGAGGACTTTTTCCGCGTCATGATCCTAGTCCTTGGCCTCCTTTCGTAGGACAGCCGGGGACTGGGGCTGGCGATGAGGAAAGGGTCACCGATGTGGAACTTGCGGGGATAGCTAAGTCCCTTAGCGTAGGTAAGGCCCCAGGTCCGGACGGAGTTCCGAACCTGGCCTTAAAAGTAGCTATTGCAGAAGCTCCCGAGATGTTCAGGTCTGCTATGCAGAAATGCCTGGACGAGGGAGTTTTCCCAGAAGCTTGGAAGAGGCAGAGCCTGGTACTATTGCCAAAGGCGGGGAAACCACCCGGAGACCCGTCGGCATATAGACCAATATGCTTGATTGACACGGCGGGGAAGGTGCTCGAAAAGATCATCCTCAATAGAATGTTGAAGTTCACTGAGGGCGTAAATGGTCTCTCGAGCAACCAGTATGGCTTCCGGAAGGGGAGGTCCACCGTAGACGCTATCTTGTCGGTTACAAAAACCGCCGAGAAAGCACTCGAGCCTAAGAGGAGGGGAATTCGCTTTTGCGGGGTAGTGACTCTGGATGTAAGGAATGCATTTAATAGCGCCAGTTGGGCTGCTATTGCTGATGCGCTCTTGCGTCTGGGGATACCGGAGTACTTGTACAAGATTCTCGGAAGCTACTTCCAGAATCGCGTACTAGTATACGACACGGAGGTGGGTCGGAAGTGCTTTCACATAACCTCAGGAGTCCCGCAAGGTTCCATCCTGGGTCCGGTGTTAAGGAATGTCATGTACGACGAGGTGTTGAGGTTAGAGTACCCAGTGGGAGTGGTGATTGTCGGATTTGCCGACGATATTACGCTCGAAGTCTACGGTGAAACGATCGAGGAGGTGAAGTTGACTACCGACCACTCGATCAAGGTTGTGGAGGCGTGGATGCGGTCCAGAAAACTGGAGCTGGCTCACCACAAGACAGAGGTGACGGTTGTTAACAACATGCAGTCGGCGCAGCAGACGGAGATCAGTGTAGGAGAATGCACTATCCTGTCGAAGCGCTCTGTCAAGCACTTGGGCGTGATGATCGACGATAAGCTTACCTTCGGTAGCCACGTCGATTATGCCTGTAAAAGAGCCTCCACAGCTATTGCGGCACTGTCCCGGATGATGTCCAATAGCTCAGCGGTGTACGCCAGTAAGCGCAAGCTTCTGGCTAGTGTTGCTACGTCCATACTTAGGTATGGCGGCCCGGCGTGGGGTACCGCGCTAAGTACTGAATGCTACCGACGGAAGCTGGAAAGTATTTACAGGCTTATGTGTCTGAGGGTTGCAAGCGCGTACCGTACCGTGTCACACGACGCTCTCTGTGTCATTACTGGTATGGTGCCTATCAGCATTCTTATCAGTGAGGACATGGAGTGCTTCGAAATGCGCGGCACAAGAGGCATACGCAAAACTGTCAGGATGGCCTCTATGGTCAAATGGCAGCGCGCGTGGGGCAGTTCCACCAAAGGAAGGTGGACCCATAGGTTGATACCGAGGGTAGATAGTTGGATTAATAGGCGCCATGGGGAAGTTTCATTCCACCTGACACAGGTCCTTACAGGGCATGGTTGCTTCCGACAGTATCTACACCGTTTCGGGCATGCGGATTCTCCCGAATGCCCAGTGTGCAATGGTTTAGAGGAAACGGCGGAACACGTGTTGTTCGTGTGCCCGCGTTTTCGCACAATGCGTGACCGCATGCTTGCCACATGCGGGGAGGACACAACTCCGGACAACTTGGTCCAGAGAATGTGTAGGGATGAGATTAGCTGGAATGCCGTTTCAACGGCAATCACCCATATCGTCTGGGAGCTACAGAGGAGGTGGCGCGTGGACTCGGAGAATGGCTAGTCCAGATGCAGTTCAAGAGGTGGTCCAGGGGTTCGAAGTCGGCTTCGTAGGTCATACCGGTGCCCTGCGGTCGAGATCGACCCTTACAGCGATTAAGTGGCCGCGGAGAGGAAGTCCCGGTAGCGGTGCTGTCGTGGCGTCGGTCTACTGGGTCGGATCTGAGCCCGCGGTTGGAAAGGGGTCCCCGGCAAGGGTCGGGGTAGGTGAGACCCTGCTGTCTGCAACTTACGGATGCAGCTGATAAGGCCTGAAGGGTAGTGATACCCTTGCCTTCAGCAGGTCAGATCGGGTTGCATGTGGGCATCAGTTCTTGATGTCCGCTCAGCAGTAGGGCGCGGGCGGGGTTGACCCTGCCCGCCTTCCGAGGACAAAGGGAGTGGCGAGGACCACTCGGGAAACTGGCTAAGCGCCAGCATGCTATCGTGATGGACTCTCCAGTGCGAGTCATCGATGTTCGTTGCTGCTAGGCTACGGCAGCTAACCTTGAGGGTGCGATATGCACTAGCCCCTCTCTGAAGCAATACCTTCTTGGTGGTTCCGGAGAGACGTAGGGTTTGGCGACCATAGGAATGTGTTTTAGTGGGTCGAGGAGAGAGTAGTCCTGGCTTCTACCGGCATTGTAGAAGACGGCCTCATCCCCACACTACCCTAACCTTCCTGTTAGGGTGTCTGATGAGCAGATTTATCCCCCTATGGTTTAGAAGGAAAAAAAAAAAAAAAAAAAAACCGCCACCAGTTCTCCCGATCTGCGCCCAACAAATCCGAGGCACAGCCCAGCTATAGCTTCATCTTAAAACCAAAATCTAGATTGCAGAGCACAATACTTCCCAAGTAATCATGCAGCTCGGGCCGCAAATCACGCACAACAAGTCACAAATAAGACAAACACTACCCCGCCCGTACAACCGAAACCGATCTAGGGTAGAGAAGGGTCTCTTTTCACTCCAACTCGGACTCAACTGCACCCACAGGGTAGCGCACCCCACACACACTGCACTCATGCATTCATCACGACCCGAGCCGCACGGTCACCTGGGTTGCTTCTATCTGCATGACCTCACCCAACCCGTAACGCAGAGTTTAAATCCCTCTCTTGCATTACAAAGCAGTCCCTCTTCCCAAAGTTTGTGCGTGGTATAAATAAGATTATAAAGCTGAAGAAATCGGCACCAACACAACCGCCAACAATGAGCACTCAATGGTGTCGGCAGAATTAATGACGACCCCCTCAATCCCAAACCCAATTATCCTACACTACCCAAGTAATCACAATGCTGAAGCCGTACGCACTGCACGTACGAAGTACATACAGACGTACCCGCACCGCCTAAATAAACCACCAAGGCCGAACACAAGCGAAAAACCACCACTGTTGAACCACGACTATACCAGTAGGTATAATCGCAATTCAGCAATCGTAGATCCATTCCCCGCTCCTACTCAGCCCTAACGATCCATAGCAATGCTTGTCAATATATGCACCCCACACACGCAACCCCCACAACCCAACAGTATGGTCACTTGAGTATCCCTGGGATTTTGATTACATGATGGTCAGGGATCACAGCCATCAAAACGTTCCACACTTTGCCAGGGCTTGCGACCTGTAGTCATGATGATTTCCGCTATGGGAAACCATGATGGCTAGCGGTGTTGAAAATTCTTTGAGTAGTTTCTGGAAAAATAAGGAACTCCTCGAGGAATTTCTGAAGAAATTTCAGGAGGGTTTTTTGAGGAATATCTGAAGAAATGCAGTGGAGAAATTCCTAAAGAAAGTCCTGGAGAAATTCCTGGCGAAATCCGTGAAGAAATCCCGAGAGAAATTTCTCGACGAATTCATAGAGGAATTCCTGAAAGAGTTCCGGATTTTGTTTTATGGAGAAATCCATGGAGGAATTCTTGGAGGCGTTCTTGGAGAAATCTCTGGAGAAGTTCTTAGAGGATTTCTGGAAGAATACCTACACAGAAAAAAATATGTAATTAAAATTCAGCGAGAAATCATGCACATAAAGGGAATGATAGAGTTAGTGCATTTTTACATGATATGTAATGTAAAATTACAATACCATCGTGTAAATTTCCGCCAACCATCGCGTAAATCATCAACCGGTTACGCGACTATTAGCGGAAATTTACACGAACGCAATGTAATTTTACATTTTATCTCATGTAAATATGCACTAACTCTAGCATTCCCTTTATGTGCATGATTTTTCGCAGAATTTTACATGAATATTTTTTTCTGTGTCGGTGAATTGCTGGAGTTATCCCAGGAGAAATTTCTGGAGAAAATCCACAAAAAATCCTGCAAAAAAGTCCTGTATACAGTGTATCAAACAATTGTCCGTACAGCAATTTTTTTGTCAAAATAATTTTTCATTCAAATGTTTAGAACTTTTTTATGCATCAATCAGAAACGCTGAAATTTTGACCAATCATGAATCATATATTAAAGCTCCATTAGTAAAATTTAGAACGAGATCGAATAAGTTTTCTGAAAGTTATGGAACTGTTAGTAAAACTTATAAGATTTTTGAACACATTTTAAAAACATCGTATCTCAATTTGTACTCGATGAATTTTTTTCATTTTTTTTTTTGCATAACATCTTATACCTAAGGCTTTCATATGCAGCCATGTTTGAGGTTTTATATTTACTACAAAAAATATGAAAAATGTGCGTATGTCGTTGACGATGTTTTAAAATTTACCATATTTTGCACATATAATCTGCCAAACGTTTTCCACCAATAAAAGTGCATTAACTGAACGAAAAATCCATGGGACCTACTCGTCATATGTAGTTTAGTAGGTCCTGTATAAAAATATATCATTAAGAGAGTTTAAAAAAGTTGAAAATACTTGGCACTTTTATTGATCAAAATATGAAAAATTTCCAAATGACAATCTGAACATATACAGATTTTTTATAATTTTGTAGTGAATATAAAACCTCAAACGAAGCTGCATATGAAAGCCTTAAGTATAAGCTGTAACACGAAAAATATTGAAAAAGTTTCATCAAGTACATATTGAGATATAATGTTTTAAAAATGTATTCAAAAATTTTATAAGTTTTACTTAAAGTTCTATAATTTTCAGAAAACTTATTCGATCTCGTTCAAAATTATACCAATGGAGCTTTAATATATGGGTTATAATTGGTCAAAATTTCAGCGTTTTTGATTGACGTATAAAAAAGTTTTAAATGAAAAACTATTTTGACAAAAAAAAATGTTGTACGGTCAATTGTTTGATACACTGTAAATCCATGGAGGAATCCCTGGAGGAATTTCTCGACGGGGAGAAATTTCTTCGGAATTCCTTCGGGAGAAATTTCTTTAGGATTTCTGGAGAAATCCGAGGAGGAATACCTGGATGAATCCCTGCAGAAATTCCTGGAGAAGTTTCAGAAGGATTTTCTGGAGGTTTTTTTTTTGGAGAAATTTATGGAGGAATTTCTGGAGGATGTTCTGGAAGAATCCCTCGAGAAATTCTTGGAGGAATCCTTGTTTGCATTCCGGGAGGTATTTCTGGAGAAATTCCTGAAGAAATTTTCAGAGGAATTCATTGACGAATTCTTGAAGGAAACTAGAAGAATTCCTGCTAAAATTCTTTCTGGACAATTTTTTATAGCTTGCTGGAGGAATTCCTGGAGGAATGTCTGGTGGAACTCCTCGAGGAATTTATGAAAGATTTTTTTGGGGAGTTTCTGAAGAAACTCATGGATGAATCTCTGGAGGAATTCCCGAAGAAATTCCTGGATTGATTCCTGTAGGAATCCATGGAGGAATTCCTAGTGGAATTCCCGCAAAAGTTCCGGGAGAAATTTCTCTAGGATTTTCTAGAGGAATCTATGGAGGAATTCCTGGAGAAAATAATGGAGGAATTCTGGCAGAAATGCCTTAAGATTTTTTTTCGAGGAATTCCTGCAGCAATCCCTGAAGGAATTCCTGGAGATATTTCTGGAGGATATCCCTGGAAGAATTCATAGAAGAGTTCCGTTAGAAATTGATTTAGGATTATGTGGAGAAATCCGTGAAGGAACTCCTGGAGGAATCCTTGAAGAAATTCCTGGAAAATTTCCTGGAAGAATCCATGAAGGAATTTCTGAAGGTATTCCTGAAAAAATCCTGGAGAAATTGCTGAAGGAATCCATGAAGGTATCCCTGGAGAAATACTTTGAACAGTTTCGGGAGACATTTTCTTAGTATTCTATGGAGAAATTCTGGCAGAAATTCCTAGAGGATTTTTCCAGGAAGAAATTTCAGGAGGAATCTCTGAAGGAATTCTTGGAGTTTATTCTGGAGGAATTCCTGGAGTATTTAGTGGGGCTTCCTGGATCAATTTCTGGAGGATTTTTATAAGGAATTTCTAAAGAAATTCATAAATGAATCCCTGGAGGAATTCATGAAGAAAATCCTGGAAAAACCGTTGAGGATTTACTGGAGGAATTCTTTGAAGAGTTCCGGGGTACATTCCTTTAGGATTCGCTGGAGGAATTCTGGCAGGAATTTCCACAGAGGAAACCTTGAAGGAATTTCTCGAAGAATTCCTGGAAGAGTTCCGTGAGATTTTTTTCATGATTTTCTGGAGGAATCCGTGGAGCAATTCCTAGAGGAATCCATGGAGGAAATATTGGAGAAATTCTGGAGAAAATTCCTAAAAGATTTTTCCTAGAAGAAATTTCTGGAGCAATCCTTGGAGTATTTACTGGAGGATATATTTGAGGAATTTCTGGAAGAGTTCGGTGAGAAATTCCTTTAGGATTTTCTGGAGGAATCCGTGGAGCAATTCCTATAGAGGATTCCCTAAAGGAAATATTGGAGGAATTCTGGCAGTCATTCCTAAATGATTTTTCCTAAAATAAACTTCTGGCGGAATCCCTGGAGGAATTCTTGGAGTATTAACTGGAGGAATTCCTGCAGAAATTATTTGAGGAATTCCTGGAGAAATACATGAGGCTTTCAGAGAAATTACTGGAGAATATCTGAAAGAACTCCTCGAAGAATTTCTGAAGGAATTTCTGGAGGAAATCCTGGAAAATTTTTTTGGAGAATTCCAGGAGGTATTCATGCAGGAAATCTTGGAGGAATCTCTGTAGATTGCAACAAGGATTCCGATCGAAATTTGCTATCTATGATTTCTGACTCAATCTATGGAGTCTTCTCCAATTCTAGCATCGTGATTGTCCAAGATTGAAATTCTTTCACAACAACATTATTTTTTTATAACGGGTAATTTTCTCGAATTTTTCCATTGTAATAATAATATAATATAAAATTCTATAAAAATCGAGAAAATTAAAGTTTCGCATTGCCTTGAAATCATCACCAAGCCTTATCCCAATATCAAGTATTTCTCGATGGTTGCACCACAGCATGTTGAAACCCCTTCTTGAGAATTCATATTGCGTGTAACACCATGATTCTATTCTGCACCATTATCATATATTGCATCATCATTGTAGTGCCCCCAGCTTGAACCCTGGGCACGCTAGTTTTAGAGTATAAAATGGTTTGAAATGTTTTCTCATCAACGTGCAAAAGCCATTGCAAAAAGAGCATGAGGATAATGCAGCAAGTCGCACTCATCGGCCCTGGTATTTACTAGGAAATATTGTTTTGCGTGATGCTCTTGCGCCGCGTTTAGCGGTGGGTTTTATCTTTCTCCAAGAGAGTGGGATGTGTGAATTTTTCTTAAATTTCCATGTTCAACTTCGAAAATCACTGTCTTACTAGAGGTGGACTTTAAACAAACGGGACTAAACAGTTTCTAATTCCCCGTCTCAATCAACTCTCAACTTCAATATGTTGAAGCTAAGCAGACTAACCTCGTACGCAATCGCAAATCAAAATGCTAATGCTAATAACACGTGCTCTAATGATACTACATTAGCCCAGGTTTGTGTGCAGGAAAACAACCAACCGAAAACTAAAACACGGAAATTCCTTGGACCATGTTCACGCCGTTTGGTTCTTTTGTCTAGAATTGGTAGGAAGAAACTTAAGTATCGCATTTTCCAGCCAGGCGCGCACGCTTGGAAACCGATAATAAAGCAGAACACACTCAGTCACCGCTGAGTACACTGAAATAAATTTTGTTGTGAAATCTACCGATTCCATAGTAAAATTACTAACCGTACCTATGATTCTCAACCGACAACAAAATCTGTTAAGGTAACTGAAATGTGCTTCAAATTACAATGCGTTGTAGTAAATTCAGCTAAAAGCGTAGTCGCCCCAACTACAAAACATTGTTAATTTTTCTTGGACACGCATTTTACAACACAGTATGGTTAAAAATACGAAGCTCAGTTGTTAAATTAAGATTATTTTTGGTATTGTTAACTGCACTGCTAGTTAAGTTGACAGTGTTTCAGTGGAATTAACTGGAAATTGTTGTCGGTTGAGAATCATAGGTACGGTTAGTAATTCTACTATGGAATCAGTAGTTTCCACAACAATATTTTTTGTCTAGAATTGGTAGGAAGAAGCTTATCGCATTTTCCAGCCAGGCGCGCACGCTTGGAAGCCGATTATAAATAAGTAAAACAGCAGAGCGCACTCAGTCACCGCCGAATAGACCACCCCGGTAAGGAGGCGTAAAGCAAATAATACGCCCCAACGATCGAACGTTATCGGCGCTGAATCAACCGACGTCCATATGCATGGTGTTCTATCATCGCCGCCGCTGCGCCAGTTCAACCGAAATACTTTGAAAGCACGCGTCAGGTTGGGGTTACGCGGGGGCTACCCCCGCGAATGGCTGCTTGTTCAAACATATGTTAACTATGTTGTTGAGCCATTGGCAAATTGATTGTTCCGGCGAAGGTGCGAAAGTGTTATGATAGGCCTGTTTGCTCGAGTTTATCGAATGTGCGGGAGATATTTGAACAGACAAAAATTACCGAACGGTTGTTGGCGTTGGGCAGACTAACTGAACCAGCGAAGCAAGTGGCAATTAGTTTGCTGCTTTTGCAGAGCTTCCCACTGTGTAAATTGATACTTCGGAGAAAACGGGGGATCATCGAAATAGACGCCCATCCTCTGTTGCGTACAAGGGGGAATAACCCGATTCCTATCAGGTGACTCATAAACTGTGGAAAATCCTTTCGGGTCAAATATTAGAGCATTAGATTATTGTTATCTACATATTAAATAATCTCAACAGGGTTTTTGACCCCATTCCCGGCACAACAGGTAAACAAAATTGTACATTACCTAAATTCACAACGAAACTTATTGCGTGAACTTGTTGTTAACCCGGGAGCGGTCGCGTCGTGTACTGAGTACACCCACCATGAAAAATGCACGCTTTTTGGTACACAGCGTGAGCGTGGCGTCGTTGCAGGTAGTCAAAGACGCGACTGCTCGAGGGATAACAGTGATTGTTGTGAAGATTTTCTGCTGGAAAGTTGATTTTGAACGAGTTTACTGCACCTAGTCCAGCGCCTATACTCGGCACCAGTGCCGAACTTCCAGCAAAATCAAATGGGAAATCACTCCGGCACCCATCCTTGTGCTGTCGAAGTGCACTCCCCAAGTAACAATTCCATTGCTGATTGGTTTTGTTTGATTTTTATTAGAGTTTTATAACAGTAATAATTAAAACTTACAGTTTTATGACTACTTTTATGGAAACCATCTATGAAATGTTTTATAATACACACGCTAAGAAGAAGTTACTCTTAAATGAGTAAGATTCACACAAAACTGAGCTAAACTTAAACAGATCAAAAAATGAGTAAATTGCATTTCCAGCGATAGCGCTGGCCCAAGTGCAATAATCCAACCAGTTTAAGTCGTATAATATTCTTCACATCAGCAAGTTTATTATACGACATAAACTGATGAGATTTTCGCACTTGGGCCAGCGCTAGCGCTGGAAATAAAATTTGCTCATTTTTTAGTTGTCCCACTTTAGCTCTAAAATGAGTGAATTTTCTGACCGTGTACTTGAAGATATCCATAAAGCCAGATTTTAATAGTAAAAAAAAACTCTCCGATATGTAAACCTTCTGGAATTCATTATTACCGCAATAAAACTGTTCAAACTCTCAACAGATGGCGATCTGTTCGATTAGTAACGACATCTGTGGGTGGAAAAGCAGAAACTACGACACTGCTAGGTTTATTGCAGTCATCATAAAAGTAAACTTGCTTTCGTTTTATTTTCGCTAATTGGGTTTTCAAATTAAGATAAATGTATTGATTTTTTGATTTTATACGAAAGAGCACCTTTTTCTGAACCACCATGATTTTTTTTAAATTTTTAGAACTTCATTTTGGTATCTAAAATCGATTTCGAAGAGATTTTTCGAAATCACCTTTTGACAGCTGGCCAACTGCTTGACAGCTCCGCCCAGTACAAAATGCGACGAGGGGTGATTCGACAAATCGCTCCCATACAAACTTCAAACTGATTTTTATATAGGTTCCCGGGCACTAAAATTCATGAAAATTTGGATTTCGGCTCAGTGCAGATTTTGAATATGGAATTATCTCAACACCACTAAAGAAGCCAATTATGGCCGTCGCCATATCGAAGAATTAGCTGACGTGAATTGAAAATAGTTAATTTTGCTCAAATAATCAATGAATTAATAGTTCACTGCCATTGCCATAACATGCACACATAAATAAACTCTCTAAGCTGAGTTTTTTTGTGATTCGTGATAGTTTTACTAAATTAACATACGTAAAAATACGTATCTGTCAAGGATGCAAATTCTTAGTGGAATTCAAAGGAACCGTACTTAACCCGATTTTCTTTTATTTACAGATATTCCCCTAACAAGCCCAGGTTAATCATCATTAACAAACTGATTTATTCCATTCCAACATGATAATATTCACCAATTTCGAAGCGCATTCATTTTATGTTTCTGCAACCCCAATATTCACGGTAAAATTGGATACGCATTAGCCTACGTTGGTAAAATATTACTTTGAAATGTTCGCTTTCTACTCACAAATAATGTATCCTCCGGAACTTTACGTGCCATCGAAGAAGCATCTCTGCATCTTGAGTTGTTATAGTTTTTGTTGAAAAAAAACAACATCAATCATCAAACCTCTTTTCGAGAATGCAAAATTTGACTACTACTCTTAATGTGGTTTGCAAAACCTTTCCTAGAGTGGTCCACTTAGCCGGAAGATGCTCTTAAAGAGGTTATCAAGAGGTTTTGATGTATAAATCAGTTTTATTGCAAGTTTTATAAAAATGGTCATGAAGAGCTCTTCCCTGATAAAAAATATCATAAAAATACGATAAATTTTATTGTTACAACACCATTTTTTCGAAAAATATTCACCATTAAACGTATTGTAATTTACACGGCACACTCACCATCACCCCTATTGTTCTATACCACTTGGCGAATGGTAAATGGCACTTTTACAATAAAAAATGGTGGTCGTTATGTATCTTAACCATAAAATTTTGAGAAAATTTTCATTCACTTTTTCCCGAAAAACAATAGAATGTATTGTGTTTTTATAAGACATTTTTAGGGCAATTTTCAAAAGAAAACAATATATCTTAATGTTTTTTTATTGTTCTTACAATACAAATACAATTAATTGAATGGCGTCAAATGAATCGTTGTTACAATAAAAATACAATAATATTTGTTGTTATTTGTAAGCAGTTTTCGCTTTTGGAAATCCATAGAATATATATTCTTCGCTAACATTTATATCCGGCATTTACGAGTACTAACGGCCGCCAGAATGATATGTACATTTTAGGATAAGAATCAAACACTCTGATGTCTGTCTGGTATGTATTGCTTGGGAGCTGTTGATAAGATCTATCTTCAATCTTTTTAAATAACTGCCAAATATCACAAGTCAGACCTCAGGTCGTATGATCCGTACCATAAATCGTTCACAATTCATGTGGCCATTAGTATCTGTAAATGCTGGAGAAAAATGTTACCGAGAAATATGAATTCTTTGGTTTTTCAAAGGCGAAATCTGTTTACATAACAACAAATATTATTGCATGTTTATTTTAACATCGGTTCAATTGACCCCATTAAACTAATTGTATATGTATTGTTATCAATGTTAGTTTACTATTTACTAGATTCCTTTAACTTATTGGAAAACATTAGAAAAATCATTGTTCAACTTTTCTTGTCGTAACATCCTCAATTGCGAATAACATTCGATAACCGAAACATCTATTGTATTCAAATTTAAAACGAAAACTATAAAAAATATGTCAAGTGATTTTGTATTTCATTATACAAACATGATCCAAGCAACAATAATATTTATTGTTATTTATTTGTTACGAATTGTTTTTAAGTGTAATTGAGAAATAAACTCTTTTTTAATAAAAAGTCCATGAAAACTTTGCTGGCACTTTTGCAACTATTCAAAAACAACTTAAATTAATTTTTACTGATAGTAACTTTAAATTATTATAGAACTATTGAAAAACTATCGAATCAATTAGTCACTAATAAAGCTAATGTTCACTTATTGTACGAACTATATGGGCTTGATTTCTATTGTAAAAAGTAACAATATATCTACTATGTGTTTTATTGTGAACAATAAAACCAGTCATATGTTAATAATATCTACCATGTTATGAATGGTGACTTTTTATCCGGGTTATAGAGCCGAACAAAACTTAAAATGTTTCTTGGGGTATGAAATGCGTGTTATAATTGTATATTGTTTCGTACTTTTAGAGTGCTGCTGCGTGAATATGGGTGCTTTGCATTGTCGCATATGACACAATAGAGCTTGCTGACGTTTATTCACTTTTCTCTTTCAAACACGCAGGCGGGATAGGATTTGTTGTCATTCGGAAAGGTTTCCCGATGAAAACAAATCCTATCCCGCCTGCATGCTTGAAAGAGAGAGGTGAATAAACGTCAGCAAGCTCTATAAGTTTCATTGTATTTTGAGATGTCAAAATAACCTTCACTGGTTTAGTTTGTTATTAAAAAAAGACACCGAAAAAAAAAATTGGACATGGAAAAGTTTTTGTTAGAAAACCTTTTTTTTTTCTTTAAAAGTGCCCATCTTGTGATGAATAGACGGTTTATAGGGAACATAATAACACAGACAAATAGACGTAACACTCTGATGATTCCAATCGTACATCGATTTAACGGTTCATTTTAAAATTTGATAGTTGGCCAACTGGCCATCCTTGGCGCTCGCATCGTTTTTGTTAGATTTGACGTTTGCCCACTACCGCCACCTAGTTGATGGACGGCCAAACTCAGTCCTTTTAGCATTGGGCGAACATGTTGTCGTGACTATGATGTGAATCGAAAAATGTTCGAAGTGTTACGTCTGTTTGTCTGTGATAATAACCTATCTTGAGACAAAATTTCATAGAAATCAAAAATGGTGTTTTTTTTTAAATCGACTTTGAATTTTTTTAAATGATTTTTTTCAGTGTAGAGCTCATTTTGGATTTTATTTTTAGTTTTTTTTTCTTAAAATTTGGCTTATTTTGTGATAATCACCCATACAACACTTTTTTGTAGGAGTAGTCATTTTTTTATTTAACACATTTTAAAATAATCCTTTTCAAAAGTCAGTCTAGATAAATTTTGAAGAAACTAAGTATGCAACGTGGCTTATCTAGTCTTGGTCTACAGACCCAGAAAGGTTAATTCAAGCATAACTTTTCAATCTGACGTAACTCGAGAATGTAAACAAATCCGGGTTTACTGCTGCCTGCATGATTCATAAAGCAAATTGAAGAATCCACATAACTGTTTGATGATTTATTGCCTAATTTGTTTAACTAAGCATATTTTTCGAAACGACGTATCTAACTATTTTGATGTTTACAACTTTACTGATAGATACACCGTTTTGATATATGAGAAAACCAAACGACGTATCTAGCCAAAATCAAAAGTAACAGATACACCAAACTGGCACCATACAAAAGCGACGTATCTGGCATGACGTATCTCTAACCAACCCGGTGTATGTGTATTTTTGTCAAAATTCATTGTGAAAATGATATGGAATGAGAAGGTGTTGTTTCTTACCTAGTGCGTGCTATATCCCTGGTGATGTTAAGCATGAAAAAACTTATGAAAAGTCTTTTTATAAAAAAACTATTTTAGTGAAATGGTCGCCAACATTGACCATGAATTTACTCAGATCAGTGAAAAAGTTAGATACGTCGATTTGAAAAATTATGCTTGAATTGTAAGGGTGCTGCAGAAAGGTTAATTGAGAGGGTGCTGCCAAATCCGAATACGATTTGGGGCAAAATTCGTCATCTGTTGGAGAGGTGCGAATCAAAGCAAAATACTTTCTACCACCTGTCATCTATATTTCCTTTCATGCCCAAAGCAGTCATTATCAAATCAACAGCTTTTCACTTTGGATCGTACTGCTTTATACATTAGTGCAAATCGAAGTGATTTCAGTTGATTTCTTCGGTGGGTTTATTTTGGTTCTCAAGTCAACACTGACAGCATTGCGAATTCAAAGGATCCTTCCAATTGTGTTCATTGAAATGATTAGCTGATCCCAACTCCAATTCATCAGTTCTCTGTACAATTTCCGTTGCCCAGGTCGATCACGAATTAGCAACTACAAATAGTACGATCACCCATACTCGCCTATGATTATGCTCTAATTGTTTAGAGTCTTCAACTTACTGTTCGGAATGGAAATCAAACGCTATGTGGATAACTGCACCTTTGCCAGAATCTTCCGAGGTGATTCTGCTATGATAGCGGAACGAACAGTATTGGAGAATTAGTTTGCTAATCCACGTTAAGATAATCTTCTTTAAACAAAAATACAAACTACGAAACAGTCAAGTTCTGGAGGTTCGATTATCAGTGTTCATTGCGATCAAGCAAGAACACCTGTAGAGTAGCTATACTAGCTCTACCGGCGCCGAAAATATTGATTTATTTAGCGGGTCTAGCGTTTTTCTGCAAAACACCGCATACCATAGATTGGTTCCGTTTAATTCCAGATCGTTAATCGTTGCCAATCGGCGAAAATCTCTCTCTAATTTGTTCTGAAGATTGATATTTCCGCCGCTCTTCGCTCCAAAGTGAGAACAAAACAAGGAACAGGCCTGTCATTAGGCCCCCACAGGCCGCCACACCCATTGCATTGGTTAGGAAAAGCACGGAATTCAAGCGCCACATATTTTCACCTTTCTCCGTTTCGCCCTGTTGCCCATGCGCTGATAATTCCTCCACTTATATCAATCGGTTTATCGGCCAGCAGCACAGCTTCACAAGGCAAACTGGACCCAATGGATTGCGTGTTGGGGTGCGATCGGTGAAGAGGTTTTCTCTAAAGGTGTTAATTGGTGTTTTCCTTGCTCCGATCTCTTCCGATTTTATTGCTTCTGAATAAACTGAACCTACCTTCACATTGTAGTGTCGTACTCTCGCATGGGAGAGTTAAAAAACTACAGTAGTACGAAAAACTTCACAATTTTCAACCTAGCTCCCTCATGTCACTCTTTTTGTATGAGCCTCAGAAAGTTTTTTTTTTCTCTAAAAAAAGTTCAACAAGCTGTAATTTTTCATAGAGAGCATTCAACATTTTCAAATTTTTAATGTTTGTCATCAAACCTATCAAATGTGCATCATTGGTACAAATCTGTGCTCGATTGGTTAATCTTACGCGAAGCTAGAATAGACAACTAGCCTACTAACAAAAGTAGTTGCATAACAGCTTATGGAGCAAAAGCTTTTGGAAGGCAGCTCTCATAAACTCTTACACAGCAGAAATGTTAGTTGGGTAATTACCGTCTACCCGCGTTGGTTTGAACGACACCTCATGCGTCATGCAAACCAACGGGGTGCTTTTTTAAATTAAACTTCTGGTAGCCCTGTGGACATCGAAAAACATGCTACTGGTAACCTTATTTGCTGTTTTGTTTTGATTCTGCGTTCCGTTTCACCCAGTTCCATGAGCAGGAAGACGTTTGAATCATTTTTAGTTTAAACGATGTGCAGAATAGCGAGGGTCAAATTAAAAAGTGTTCAGATTAGAAGCGGTCGAACCAACGGACGGTATTGAAGCTATAAGGAACCGAATCGAATGAAACTTTGAACTCAACCAGCTGCCACAACCCACTTTTTTCCACTTTCAACGATCTTCTCTAAAATTTACTCAAATCTCAAATTCATCTACGCTGCTACCGACGTATATCGTATTTTAGGAGTCGACGATACTTGCTCTACCTACCTTTTGACAACAACAAAAAAAAGCAAAAATCTGGAGCAACATTTGAAAAGGGCCCAAGAGGTCTTGTGTCTTTTTTCTAAAACGCTCCGTACACTGCGAATCCACCATTACCCTCTTAGGAGTAAAAAGTACCCTATTTTTGCTTATCTATGAAGCTGTCAAAATAAAGAGTACTTGTCAAATTTAAAAAATGGGTAATTTTTGCCCTTAAGGTTTTGACCAGATACTCTTTGATGGGTGAAAATCTCCTTGAACATTTCCGCGAAGTATCCGTACAAGATTCATGTTGGTGATTTTTCATGCTCTTCGATGCTGCTCAACGATTTATGCAGGTAAAGTAGAACTAAATATTCAATTATTCTCGGAAATGATAACTGATTGGTCAACTCTTTGTTTTTAGGATGCCTGTGATTTCCAGAACAAATTCCAGCGCTCCACCGGGATGGAAGTTGCTGGGAGCACAAACGCCATTGACAGACGGCCAGGAGACTAATACGGACAAAATATACAGCAACATTAGATTAAGAATTAAATGAACAAATAAATTAGTTTAAATAATTATAAACGATATTTTTTTTAGTTGCATAGTATTTTTTGGTGGTTTTTAAAGTTCAAATTTCAATAAGTTCATAAAAATGGGAAAACAGGGTGAATTTTACTCTTTTCGAAATTTCAAATCGTTCCGTAAAAAAGGGTAAAAATCACTCGTTCATTTGACGTACAAGCGGTATACCCTTTAAAGAGTACAGGCCGTTTACTCTTTTTATGAGTTCACCTAGTTACTCTCGAAATGGGTGAAAAAGTACTCTTTAAAGAGTACTTCAGTTTCACAGTGTAGGGCATAACAGTAGCCCGCCCACGCAAATGAACACCGTTATCCGAAAGATCGATGTTTGCTCTATCTGATAACGGTCTTAGTTTTTGTGAATAAGCTGAGGGGGGCTCAGGAGCGACGTGTGAAGTCATTGTTTACCAATGCTTGTATGCCCTTTTCAAATGTTGCTCCAGAAATAACCTTTCCTCATCCACTTTTTGACAGAAAATTGTAAAATAAGAAACAGCGTCAAATGAAATTTTCGTAGGCTTCATTTGTTTCGAACAGTGTGTTTATGTTCAGTGTATGACCGTGGCGCGAGCGAAAACCAAAATTGGTGTTAGTTGTAAACACGGTTGCCTCCCGCAAAACGCGTACACAAGGATTTGAATTCTATTCAAAGCAATTTTTTGTAGGTAACTTACCAAACTAAGGTTTTATGATCAAATCCTAATGGGTTTTCTCTTTTTCCAATTCAGTTGGACCACTTTTCTAAATGTCCGCCGCAGTCGTTCCTTCCGCGGACAACATTGTCTGGATCGATCTGGAGATGACCGGTTTGGACGTAAACCGGGATCGCATCTTGGAAATCGGCTGCATTATCACCGATAAAGATTTGAACATCCTGGCCCGCGGCCCGGGCATTGCCATTCACGAATCGGAAGAAGTGCTCGCTGGCATGAACGATTGGTGCCAGAGCAATCACGCAAAAACCGGTCTGATCCAGGCTGTTCGGGACTCGAAGATTGGCCTCGCTCAGGCCGAGCAGCTGGTGCTGGACGTGGTCAAGAAATACTGCCCGGAAAAGGCATGCCCGTTGGCTGGCTGCACCGTGCACATGGACAGGATGTTTTTGTGGCGGTACATGCCTCGGTTGCTCGAGTATTTGCACTTCAGGACGGTGGACATCACAACGGTGAAAGAACTGTGCAAACGCTGGAATATAAAGGTTTTCCGAGCCTGTCCAAGAAATAAGGATGCGCACAGGGCGTTGGATGACGTCGAGGAGAGCATTCAGCACATGCGGTATTTCAAGCAAAAAATGTTTTGATTCATTTTAGTTGAATATTTTTATATGGATTCGGTGCAATGCTTGTTTTTAAGTAGTCTAGTTGAATTTTGTTCATTTCGTAATGAATTGACAGGTTTTTACAAATAGTGCATGTGTTTGCTTTGCCCCTGGGTGAAAAATAATTGCCATATTACCCCGCTTATTGTGGGGGAATTTGCGGTAGGTCTGTTATATGGAAAGATAGATGACAACAAGGGCAAGGGGAAAATGGGGTATCCAATATGGGAAAAATTGAAAAGAACCCTAAAAGTACCGTGTCCCGTCTCTCCCGTTGGTTTGACCGCTTCTAATCTGAACACTTTTTAAGGTTGAAGGATTCGTCATTAACATAACCGTCACCAGTGAAAATTCGAAAGCAGTTTTCTCGTTCAATTCTCAAATTTCTGCAGTGAAAGTGTATTCACTGTGTTGCGGGTGGAGAATGCAGTACAGTGAATACATTTCCAATGCAAACATTTAAGTTTTGAGCGCGAAAACTGCTTTTGAATTTTTAATGATGACGATTTCGTCAATGATTGTCAATTCTTCAACCTTACCCCGCTAATCAGCACATCTTCAAATTAAAAATATTGTTCAAACAAGTTCAAACGTTTTGCTCATGGAATGAGGTGAAACGGAACGCAGAATCAAAACAGAACAGGAAATAAGGTTATCAACAGTGTGTTTTTCGATGCGCGTATAGGGTTACACACTTAAAAAATATTCGCGGGCTCGGCTTTCCGCGCACAGCCGACTACTCAGTAAACACAAAAACTGATATCTCAGTTAAAACTGCATCTGTTAGCTGATTCTCAGCAAAACAGTTGCCGAACCTCAGTAATGAACGGTCAAAGTTGCTGAGATCTCGGTTATGTTGTTGTTTGCCGAGCGCTCGGCTGTGCGGATCTCGGCGAAAGTTTGAGAAAATGCTGAGATCCCGGCATTTCAAATTAAGTGTGTAGGGTAAAAGGGTATAATGCGCCCCACCGGGGCAAAACGCCCCTCTTCATTTTCTAGCGATTCAAGCGCTTTTCGCATGTGTGATCGATTAGAAATCTCAAATATTGAAGATTTATTGCCATCATGCTGGTCCGTTAGTGGATTGGTACAGAAAAGCAATAAAAATATCAAAAAGTCTGAAATCGAGGCTTTTGGCGTAATATTTTACCTCTTGTGAGCTTACTTCATTGTAAACGAAGCTAGTTCTGTTCGCTTGTGTTACTTTGCAACTTTTATGCAGTTAAACACTTGTTGAAAGACCCTCCTAGAATAAGCATGTGGTGGAATTATCCCCTGGGACAGTTTAATCACGGGGCTGGACGTTTTTCTTTGGAGGGGGCGTATTGCCACGTTTGTTTTGAAAAGGCAAATTTTGGAACGTTTTCGAAAAACGTTACAAAGCTTCCATAGCCACGTCTCCAAAGGCAAAGTTCGCATGCAACACTTCACTAACTTTAGTAACAACGATTTGCAGTGAACAATAGACGGAATAAGGCGCTAGTTTCAGATATATTGCCATTTCTGCTTAGGGGGGGGCATATTATACCTGTTTACCCTACTACACGTTCAAAAAATAAAAATGAAACCCCGGTACCCGCGTTGGTTCACGGTAAAAATTCTGCACGCTCGATTCAAGGGAAAAATCCCTCAACTATTCAAAAGACCGTTCGCAATGCTGTTTTATTTTGTATGGCGAGTTTTAAAATTTTTAAAACTCGCCATACAAAATAAAACAGCATTGCGAACGGCAAGCCATTTTACGAGACGTTTCGGATCAGCTGATCGCTCATTTCATGAATGAAATTTTGACAGGAGGTTGCGCCCAAGTCCGTGAGTGTTAATAGTCCATTTTACGAGCCGATTTTATGAATGAATTTTGACAGGAGGTAGTGTCCAATAACCCGTAAAAACCAATATCATCATCAACATTGTTGTCACTTCGTAAAATGGCTCATATCAATATCAATACTGTTGTCGTTTCGTAAAATAGACTATACCCCAATCAATATGATCAGAGGGGTAATCAAAATCGAGTGGATACATGGTGGGCGGGGCATGTTGCAGTAGCTCGATCTGTTTGGAACTAGAATGCGTGGAGCGAAGAATTGGTCTAGTGCAGCCGCAAACCAAGTAGTAATAGAACGACATGCTTTAGTTAGCGAGACACAACTCTATCCGTTGAACCTGAGCCGAATTGGGAACCTTTCTTCACAGGACCAGGACCCGGTCCTGGTCTAATCTTTCTAGTTCACCTAATGCATCCGTTTTGGCCAGTTGGGAGTTTTGTTGGTGTGTTCGACTGTTTTTTTTTTTGAAACTGCTTAGTGGTGACTTCCCGAATAAAAAATACAGTAGAAAAACCGAACGTTGTATTGTAACAGTACTATTTAGAACCATATTTTTACAATAGACACCACTGTAAAAATAAAAATACAAAAACAATAAGATGTAATGTAGACACCATACCGTGAATTGTAAATAAGATTTTTACAATATATTATACAGGTTGTAAAGTATCGTAACAATATAAAAATATATTTTTCTCCATATATATTTTTTTGCAAAACCATACATTTTATTGTTAATGAATTGTTCAAAATACTGATACATGGGTTTAAATATACCGTACATTATATGGTACATGAATGGTTTCAAACAATAATTGTTTTTAATTGTAATTTCACTACTGGTTATACATTTAATCAAATGGTTTTGGAATGGTTCTCTTTTGTTATGTTGTATTGTTTTACATTACATAAACCATATATTGTTATATTATCTTGCCATTTTCCTCCTGTTAATGGCATCTTAGGCTTATTAGATTTATTAGAATGCGTTTTGGGAATTCTCCAGAGCGTTTTGGATAACCCTTCATATATAGGATCGCCCACGTCTAAGTCTGAGTAGTCTCTGATTGCATTAACAGTTGAAGCTTAGGCTCCCATGCCCCACCAGCCAGATAACCGGGTTTTGCAAACTTAGCATTACTTGTGGCAACACTTTGAGCGGCATGATGGAACTATGCCGAGTGCGCTAAGTGTTATTAGACCACTAATGTAGTTGCATGAAGTGGGTGACGAGGTACATAAGTATCATTACAGCGTGCTTAACCGTTATTGCAATATTGAGGCACCAGTTTGACTAAAGTTTGAAATACATAACAACTCATGAGATAACTGTCAAGTTCGATTCAAATATAAGTTAGGTTAAAAAGCGAACCCGCAGACGAACCTATATTAAAAGTCATTTCAGTGTTCAGTCCAGTCCATATGGTTAAAGATGGCTCTACGTCAAAGATATTGCGCACTTCCCACCCCACTGGACCCCTTTCGCAGCATAAGTGCGGGATCGTGAATAAAACTGCGATTTCGCACCGAATCGTGTCGGTGTCTTCTGCGCACTTATTCATTCCAGTGGGGTGGGAAATGCGTAGTAAAGTTTGTCAATCGCATTTGATTCGATTGTGGTCGAAGGCAAGTTCACATGAGAAAAGAGGAGAAAACTCCCCTAAATGCAAATACAGAAAGAATAGTGTTGAACTCATCCACTGATTTACGGTAATCTGACCTTAGAATCTTAGAGCTTCATCGCTCGTATTTCTCTCATCGCACTCTACACACCTAGCCCGCCATATCTCTTGGACCCCTGCTTGGACCTGCAGTTCTTAGGACATCTGGTTTATCACTGATTTAACCCTCCAACGCCCAAAAAGGAACCGCTGTAGTTTACAGATTTTTTTATGTGGGAAATAAATTGTGCAACTAAATGATTATTTTGCAGAACCGGTTCATTTTGCCGGTTCACTTATGAACCGGTAAAAAATAATAAAATATTACCGTTTGAGAACCGTTTAGATTTTTCATTTTTTTTTCAACGGATAGTTACTCACAAGAATGGATTTAGTGATTTGTAGAACCGGTTCATTTTACCGATTCACTTTTGAACCGGTTAAAGCAAGAATTTAGTTCAATCAGTGTATTTTTGATGTTATTTCTATTGCTGTGGTGAAAAAATCATCGATTAACTTGCAAAATGGGATTTTGAAAACCGGTTCAGTTTACCGGTTGAGTTTTGAAATAATTTAATTGTACCGTTTGAGAACCGTTAATTTTTTTTTCTTTTATTTGGCTGATCATAAGATCAGTCAATAAGAATAGATTTAGTTATTTGAAAAACAAAAAAACAATCGGTTCTAATTCACTTTCGAACCGGTTAAGCAAGAATTTTGTTCGTTTAGTAAATCTTTGATGTTCATTTTAGGGCTGTGGTGAAAAATCTTCGATTAACTTGATAAAATGAATTTTTCACCGGTAAACTTCACCGATTTAGAATTACCGATTCAGTTTTGAATCGGATGATATAATAAAAGCAATATTAGTTCATTATATGAATCAATTCATTTTCACGTTCAAGATTTGGACCGGTAAAAACAAAAAAAAAATTCTTCAAGTGAATCGTTTATGTTCGTCATATTGCACTGAAAAATGGTAATATGTAATTTTATTGAAATTACTGATTTTTTTAACCGGTTCGGTTTTCAACCGGTAAAATTATGAAATTTTGCGATGTGTTCTTTTGTTTATTTTCACGACAGATAATACGTAATGACGAAGGGGACATTTTTTACTTGAATTTTAAACATTGTGAACCGGTTCATTTATTTGTGCAGTATTGAACAAGTAGAAAAGAGTTGCTGTATTTGTAGACGAGGGAATCTTTTAAGTATTATTTCGATGTTATTTTATTCGTAATTATTCGACCCGAATAATTCTATCATTTAAGTTATAAACATTATTTAATTTTGAATTAAGCTCATTGTGTGTTAGGACAATTTGCCTATCTGCAATCTGAAAAACGGGTTATATAAATTATAACAAACTAGCTATCCAGCTACACAAGCAAATTTATTTGTAAATTAGCGTTTCTACTTACCAAATACATTCTGAACAATATAAATACAACAACAATGTAAACTTACCACTGTATCGAATTCCACAAATCGCGCACAATAAGGACAATGACGCAATCTACATTGTTTGCGACAATCTACCTAGTGCGACAAAGGTTTGTCCCAACTTGAAAAGAATAGTACAAAGATCGTCTACCACAAGTTAAGAAATTTTTAAGCCTTGCCTTGCAATTTTCGAGGAGTAACTTTGAGTTGGAAAACGATGCATCACTTTTGAAGAACCATCAGCTTACAGTATTTAAAATCAAGTGTGCAAAAAGCTTTGATTTCCGGTGCAGAATAGCTGATTTTTCACGAGTTGAAAAGTACGCAACAAGTTGACCTACTATTTTGCCATAGACAAAAAAAGATTATGCACAGCTTCGGACAAAGTATGAACTCCCCGCGCCTTTACTTTGTGCCTCCTTAGCCCGACAATTCTCTACTCTAATACTTACCAAGTTCGCATTCAATCAAAGTCAATATGTAAGCAAAGCCAAATAATGATAATCAAGCAATGGAAATCAGTTTTCTGCAGTTTCACATACATTTTGTTACAGTCTTTTTTTTTTTCAAACATGAGATTGACAATGAATATAACTGGTATGTAGTAAATTATTTTGAATCAACAATTAATCGTATAACTATAATTTATTCTCTTAGTTGAAAAATAGCATTATTGTTTTTAAATTTAATCAACATTACACGTACGTTCAATGTTCGTCTTTGGAAACAAATTCCCATCCGGTATTCAGCAAGCCATTTTTGGAAATTTACTCACATGAAAGTCATGGAAGCATTGTTTATGCAGCCCTATGTTACACCTTCCATACATAAGACGCGTACGGCGACCACAATGCTTGCATCTTCGTTGGTTACATGACTTGATTTTGTGTTTGTACGATTTTTCTTTTATTTTGTTTGGAATCTGCTTTCTGCATTTTGGACGAATCTTCGGAAGCGACGATACACGTGATGTTTTCAGCGGATTCTTCCCAAATTTCAGGCAATATGCTTGGGCTACCGATCTTCGATATTCGCAGTATGTCATTTCTACCCCAGAAGTATGCTTTTTCAACAACCATCCATTTTGACATGATGCATCCAATCCAAATAGAAATAGAGGGTACCACCATTTTTTCCCTTTGATTGAGGTACGCATGGAATCCACATTTTCATCGAAACGATCTACGCCTCCCATGTAACGATTGTACTGCGCGATCATATTTGGACAATCAACGGTAGTTTTAGTTTTCTTTTTATCAACAAATGCAAATCTGTCCACTCTTTGAATTGGATTTACGCCGTGACAATTCGATGCTACAGTTACAATATTGTTATCGTTCCATCTTACTACAATCATGTCCTCTGTATTCTTATACGCGTACGTGCCTCTTCTGGTTTTTTTGAAAGTTTTTGGATCGGGTAGTGGACAATTCTCTGTTCTGTTGTTACGAACGGTTCCAGTGCATCCAATATTCAACTCTGTTAGTTTACGTAGCAGTGGGAAACCCGTAAAAAAGTTATCAATGTAAATGTTATAAGGTTGCAACTCCTGCGGTAGTCTGGAGGTTAACTCCAGAACAACGGCTGCTCCTAATCCAAAATTTTCCTGCTCTGGAAGAGGGCATGATTTTGAGCCTTGGTACCCGAGCAGAAGAGAATAACAACAGCATAACAAATTGCGTTATTTTGGCAAAATAACTGCATAATGGAATTAGAAATTTTCATGTTATTAACATAACATATTGAGTTATAAACTTGTCTGTCATAAGCGGCAAAATAACAAGTCACATAACAAAAATTTGTTCCTGGAAAATCAATTCAATAACATGTTTTGTTAGTATCAATAACAACTTAATAACAGTGAATTTAGGAAATGTTTCAATAACAAATTTTGATATTTATGAGTTATTGATAACATTCCGAAACCAAAATTAGTTATGTTATCAAACGATCGCATATTCTGTTGAATAGGATGCTAAAGTGGAGGCGATATGCGTACACTTTACTCGTGGTTAAATTGAAGCAAGTACGCATATGGCCTCCACTTTAGCATCCTATTCTACAATTCACATGTGAAAATAAAAACAATTTCTGAAAAATCCCATTCAAAACCATGCACAATTTTGGATTTAGCTGTCTGTATTAGATTCGTTCAAACAAATTTACTCAATAAGTTTAACATTTTTATCATTGAAATTCTCATGTCAAAGGCGGAATCTGCAACGTCCCTTTCAAACCCCATCTTCAATATCGTCTGCTATGTTCTCGTTTTGATGTATGTAGGGTACTTTTCAGCTACATCTCAGTCAATTTCAAACCTCGCACCGCCGAGCAGGGACTTAGTTTTGTACACATTACAGCACCTCCATGTCACGTAATACACCACACCTCTTATCAAATGTGATTCCGTCAGCGTAACATACTTTGCGCACCTAGGGCCTAACTTTGCGCACTTTTCAAAAAATCGTTCAAAAATTTTGCTGGTGCATTTTGCTTGCACTCTGTCTCAGTTTGGATGTAATTAAAAATGGAAGAGGAAGACGAATTGATGAGAGAATATGCAGTTGTTCCCCTCACTCACAAAATGCTGTAAATAACGTTGTAGAATGACGTAGGTTTTATTTTAAAATTTTGTTTTAGTTTTGATAGCAATAGCATTAAGTATTTGAACACTCTCAATTATACAATAATAACTAAACTCGTTCCACAACAAAATGTAACATTGAAATGTTATTTAATAGCTGTATACCAATAGCTTGGTCATAACAAAATAAGATCGTCCAACAAAACATGTTATGGAAACGTAATGCCTTGATAATTCAATAATAACACAACAAGATATAAAAACAGGTTTTGTGATTTTGTAGTTATTAATTTGATATTCCCCTCTGCTCGGGTAGGGCTCAAATGCTGCCAAATAACCATTTCTGGTCGCAATCGCCCAGATTGTGTATCCAAAACGAATAGGTTTGCCTTGGATATGTTGCTTGGAGCTATGTCGTCAGTAGTATGGTACCATGGATTCATCTATGGACAAATGCGATGAACCACAAATATTAACATTCTGCAAAAAATTGGAATTTAGAAGATCGAAATACTTTCTCAATTTTGAAAATTTGTCATTAGTCGCCAGGTTTTGGTTGTCGCACAAGTGAATATAGCGTTGAATTTCCAAAAACCGGTTTCTCCGCATGCTGTCGGATACCATCTTGTTATATGTATCCGACTGCTGCTCCCAAAACATGCGAATATTTTTCGGGGTCATGTATCCCGTTACAAGGAGAATTGCAACGTAAACTTTCAGCTCATCGACTGTTAGATTTAATGTTTTTTTTGTGCTCCTTCAAAGCATACGCATTTGACATACTGACTATCAATTCGTAGATTGATTTTGAGTACATTTTCTCAAAGCATTCAACGGAAGTCAGTGTGAGCCCTTCGTAATCAACGCGTATTTCGTCCCCATCTCCATTCCCACAACGCGTCTTACACCCATCCTCTTCCTGTGTCCAGCTTGTTGCAATTTTTCTTCTTTTCTTATTCTTTTTCATCACTTTCTTCGCGGCTGAAGTCCCCTCACCTGAGCCGTTGCTGAATTCTACCTCCATTTGAAGAATTCTCTCCGGAAGCTGATGAATGGCCGCCACGGTTTCGTCATCACTGCTTTCTTCATCGATTATCCCGTTCCCATCAGGTGGAAACATAATAACTTGATAACACCCTGGACCACGGTCACAGCGATCCAGCGCTTCATGTAATGAAATACTTAAATTCAAATGAGTATTAGCTTCTTACGCAAACAAAAGTACTTACCAATACGTTGTCTCCATTGTGAAACTCTAATTTCTTGCGGTTGGAATGAGCTTTCCTTTCTAATCTAATCTAATCTAATCTCACACTAACGCAGCCATTACTTGAATGCATCCTGGAAAATGAAGACTTCTCAAGTCTATCATTTTTCTTGTCTAACGGCCAGGCCAACTGCGCAGCATGTACCGCAGAGAAGATTTGAAGGGATAGAACGTTTTCAACATAATCAATATTTGAAAACATTCTACACCTTGAAATCGAGGGGAAAGATGGAAGCGTGGACCTCCCGTACCAAACGCTTCCAGATAACGATATAGATATTTAAACATGTTCGTAGATATCAATATGATGATGTGTACGATGATTTGCTAAAAAAGATTGATTAGTGCGCCAGCTATGGTGATGGTGATTTACTGAAAAGAGAATAAAGGATTAAGTAATAAATACTGAATAAGGCATAAGTGATACGCTCGTTACAGTTACTATTTTTCAAAAATGGTATTATCACAGACAAACAGACGTATCACTTGGAACAAAATGCGATAAAAATTATCGTCACGCAAACATAATCGCCCAATGCTTATTATGCTGTGGTACGCAAACCCACTGAGTAGATGGCGGTAGTGAGCAAACGTCAAACAGGAGAAAAAGCGATGCGAGCGCCATGAACGAGCGATTTGTGAACTACGGAATATTTGAATAATCCGTTAAAAAGGGAAACGATGGGAAGTGAGTAGAGTGAGACGTCTGTTTGTCTGTGGTATTATTAAACAATAAAATTACCTGAATCCCCCTGAAACAAAAGGTTTATTAGCAGTTAAAAACAAATCATAAAATAAAACGCAAACATTACAAAAATACATCAAATTTTAATCTGAAATGCTACCACTGCCTAAAGTGGCAAATAGCAAAATAACAAGATTAAAATTTCATGCAATGTGGTAGATCTTACACCGTAAAGCACCGTTCTAAGGTGATCTACCCACGTTACGGGAAGGTTGGAATGAGCTTTCCTTTCCAATCAAAACAATAACTTATGAATAACTTCCATTCACAAAAAATGACATCACTTCACACATACCAACATCGTTCATGCACAGAGAGACGTTATTGAGTTATGTACCTGCATGTCCCACATATGATGCTCTCCCTGACCGTGCGGTAAGTATCACTATGTATACACAATATATACAGCAGCACCGTGCTACAAGATAAGGGTGCGATTCCCATTGTGGGCGCAGGATACTTTTTGCGAACTAAACTATCGTTTTGTTTATTCTATAGAAACTCTGGCTGAAGACAGTTTATGTGTGTGTATGTATTCGTAAAAACTGAAGTTTAAGTGTGAGACATGGTAATAAAATGAATTTTTACTTCGTCCAATGAATGCCAATCTTGGTACAGTAAATATTTTTCTCACGGTGGTTTCTAAAAACAACAAAATCTCTTCGATCGATGAAAATCGATGATTGTTCATTTCTTGAGTGAATTCTTGCCTAATTGATTACTTTTTTGTATTCGTGATTTTCGTGCCTACTACATATAAGATAAGAAATATTCTTATTTTTCGTTTTCTGCATATTCTTGAATTTGTTAAAATTTGTATATTATTTCAGGATTGTCAATCCTGAAGCAAATACAAATTACGTTTAGTTTGAATCATGATGTTATTTCGTTTTTGTGATATGCCAGATAACATAAAATTGCTTTTTTCTGCTTGTAGTCGATTCCAGATGGCTACTCCGGATTGGCCTGGACCGCTTTGGCCAAAGATCAGAATAGACAAGCATAGCTTTCATTTAAAATCAACTCCAACACATGTGATCAAGAATTAGATTTTTAAATATCAATCCAAAACAGGTGTCACCTAGAGGTGACACTGGGCGCTGGAGAGTCGGATGTTCCGGATAACCCGAAGGTCCATCCAGTGGCCACTCTGTATTTTAAATCAGTCATAATATTGAATACAACCTTAGATTGTTGGAACAAATGAGTTTGGAAAAAAAACTGCCCCTTTCTAGCACAATTTTCATGAGTTGGCCACATTTACGGATATTCCGGATATCTCGGAGGCCCATTCTGTGGCCACACTGACTTACAAACCAATCGCAAAAATGATTTCATCCTTAGGTTATTGGATCTAATCACTTTGGAAAAAATCGAGATGCTCTAGCACATTTTTTATGAATTGACCACTTTTACGGATGTTCCGGATCTTCCGGTGGGTATGCAATGTGATAGCTAAATAGGGACGAAATAAAATTATTTTGTCTTATTTGCGCATAATAATCGAAAAATTTCATTGCTGTTTGACTGAAAACACGTTTGGTGCTACTTGGGGGTTCCTGGAGTCGGTCCCAGGTACCAGAACCATAGCGGCAGTGGACATTTCTGATTTTTCTATGCTTCCTACATTCGATATGCATCACTTCCTGCAGTTATTATGTTTAATCAGTTTCAATATTTTGCTCAGTAAATTTACTAACGAAAATTTTTCTAAACTAATAAAATCGGATTTTTGAGAACATACTGTAAAATACTTTCAATTACACCAGATAAAATTGAAGCACATCTGAAGCCAATATAAATGACGTTTAGTTTGAATCATAATGTTACTTCGTCTTTGTGTTATGACAGATAACTGAAAATTGCCCTTTTCTGCTTGTAGTCGATTCCCGGTGGCCACTCCGGATTGACCTGGACCACTTTCGCCAAAAATCAAAACAGACTAGAATAGCTTTCATTTAAAAGCAGTTGCAAAAGATTTGATCAAGATTTCGATTTTTAACAATCATAACAATACAGGTGTCACCTAGAGGTGACACTGGGCGTTGGAGAGTTAAACATGTTAAATTGATGTTTCAACTTATTCCTTTTTTTCTCTTTCCTTTCCTTTGCATAAAAAAGTCACAAACATCAACAAAACAAAGCACGGAAAAAATCTTAAACTGAATAAATCTGGTGTTCGATTTGAATAGGTCGAATCTGCATACACTGAAAGGCGGCTTGCAGTAACGACAAGCATAAAAATGTTTTTAAATTTACTATGGCAAAACATAATCATCGACGCACCAACGCTTCTTCTGTGCGTTTTGTTTCTTCTCACATCAACCGGTTCGATAGCCGAGTGGTAGCGTGCGAGGTTCTTGGTTCGAATCCGGTTGCCAACAGAAACTTTTTTTAATTGAAAATCGAATCCATGGTAAAATTGAAAACATAATTCTGTTGAATTTAACCGAAACTCAGTCTGCACAAATTTAGTGGCGTTGTGTATTTAAATTGACCCTCAGAATAGTAATTTTCACCGCAAGCCGCCGTTCAGTGTAGGAATCACAGCAAACATACGACCTATTCAAATCGAACACCAGAAATAATTAAAAATTCACGAAAAAATTATGTTTCGGAAAAGTGAATGGTTCAAACGTAAGAAAAACAGTATAATATATTGTTACATAACAATCCAATATAAATGTATAGTCAGGGTACGAAAAACGGATCACGCCGAAAAACAAACGCTTTGTCCTAAGCGGTGCATGTCTGTAACATAGCCGCTCCGCAACAAACGCTTGTCAGGCGATGAGAGCAATAAAACAAACATCGCTTGCCGTGCGTGTGCCGATATTTCAACCCACATAATCGAATTCATAAGCATTTGGACGATTTAAGACTCTTGCAAACCTCAAAGTCGAGTTTCAGTTGTAAAAAATGCGAAAATCATGATGTGAATAGAACGAGACAAATATTCCTACCGATTTTGTTGTGAACAAACTCGGAAGCGATTTTGTCATTATCTGCTAACGAAAAAACAAAGCGTTGTTGCCGTGCCTTCTTTGTTGCCTATTTTTCGCTTGTGGTGCCATATTCTGCGTACACTGTGTATAGTATAGCGAACCATTTCATTACGATACACTTTATTGTAGCTGGTACACTGTATGGTGCAGGAATGGTTTTCACCATACACCCTATGGTTAGTTTTTATCCGGGTTGTCAGTCTTGACAAAAATAAAACACCAATATTTTATTTCGTCCAACGTTTCGGTCCGTTTGGAACCTGCATCAGGGACTGAATAGGTAGTTACAAAGTTCTCATTCTTTGAGATTCGGTAGAACCTGTAACTGTCATTTGGTTTAAATTTTCACGCACAATCGCGGCCAAATTTGATGTCCTATCGTGGGAAAACCCCGTTCCACAAATTACCACTCTGGACCCTAGACTTTTCCTTATGTCGAACGGTTCACACTAGTAGCTGAATTACGAATGTGCCAGATTTACATTTTAAAGTTACATGGGAATTTCAGATAGGTTTCGGAGCAGGGATAGGGTGCGACTCAAAACTCTTTGCACACCGCACACGTTGCTACGAGACAACACAACAAACTAGACGAAGGCGAGTATTTACGTGCAATCGATTGTGTGTTGCACCCTTTCTTTGCCGCACTCTGTCGGTAGCACTCTCTCTGTGCTTGTCTCTGTGTTTGGCACGGTGCACTATGGGGGATTCCCATACAAGTAGGCGGACAAAAATATTTTCGTCATATTTTCGAGGGTTTGTCAGTATTCTGTAGTTGGTTCAGCCAAAATATATTGTTAATAAACATTTTTAAACACCACGATGAAGTTTTGAAAAGGGCGTATTTCAATATGGTCAAATGAATGATAATATATGAAAAGTTTTGTTTTATTTTTAAAATTTTTATTTTGTTTTCTGAGCTTAGACTGATAAAATCTATTGTGTATTCACTTTAGAAAATGAGTTCAAAGGAATTTGCTAAGAATGTTTGAGAATCGTCGTTCAATCTCAAGGGGCCTGCCCGTGCGTAAAAAACGCTGAATCTCCCAAGACCGCAATTTACCGCAACATTTCGCATTGAAAATCGTTGATGTAGACCTAAAGCTTAATTCTATAGATTAACGGCTACGCAGTCTTAGGGTTCAAAAAACGAGTTTTATTATTCACCCGACGTTTCGACACGGGGATAGTGTCTTCCTCAGGGGGAAAATAAATATTAACGTTTTTGGTCAAATGTTTTGTCTAACTTTAACTGTCTCGTTTGGTGTCGTTTTTGGTACATGCTTACACTTCGATTACAGTCGATTCCCAACAGCACTAAAGCTTAATCATACACTGATTTTGGGCCTAAGAATGTTTGAGAAAAAAAAGGTGCCGATTATCAAATTTTGAATCTCATGGCCATTTTCAACTTCATCTTCTTCTTTTACTTTTTTTTCTTACAATTGTACAACTATTTCACAAAACCACCTGTTTGTTAGAAAGCTTGCTTCATTACAATACAAATGATGTATTGAAACCAATAGATAATGATGATATTAATTAGAAAGCATCGATTTGAAATTATGTGTTGTTGTTTTTTTGCGAAAATCGCATTTTTAGCTTTTCTCAACTTTGTTACTCAATGTATTTGTAACTACATCAGCTAGAAACTTGAAATTCTAGATATCTCTTTGTTTATGTGTTAATTACACTAGTTTACAAAATAAAATGAAAGTCGTGAACTTCTGTCAACGACCAAAGTTTTTAAAGCACAATTTAGCGCTGATTTCGAAACCGACTTTCAAAAATTTTGTGGAGCCTCGTAGCCGTGCGGTTAGGGTCACCAAGCTTCTAATCGCACCATGCTGTGGGGTGAGGGTTCGATTCCCGCTTCGGGCGATGAAACATTTCGTGAGAATAGTTTCGTCTCCGTATCCACTGGTGCATGCTCCGTGTTTGTCCCTTATCTAGTGTTAAGTTAAAATTCAGTCTGTACAGCCTCTGGCTGAAGACGGTGTCCGCGTCTTTTAAGTAGAACAGTTTTTGAGTTTAAGCTTAATATCAATTTTCACAACTTTTTAAAATATGAAATTTACTTCAATTCAAATATCTTGCGTTTTGTTCAACCAATTTAAATCTTTTTCCATAAATAAAAAGCTGAATATAATACCATTCGAACATCTGAATGCAGGTTTTGCGTCTGATTGATGAAATTCAAGATATTGGCGATTTTAAGGGACGATCTCCTTAAATTTTAGCAAAGTTTCCAAAAATATATGAAGAAATGTATTTTTTTCAATAAGAAAAAAACAATTTAAAAATTCTTTCTCAAAGTTTTTTTGACACATCATATGTAGGCAAGTTACAGTAAAAAAATCAGCTCAATCGGATCATTGATTACGGAGAATGAGCTGAATGAAGTGAGCGACTTTGCTTAAAAATAGAACAAAAATCGATTTCAAATCATCAACCTTGTATGGAAAGTCGAAAAAAAATCTGCTCTACTGTAATTTTTTTCTTTCGCGTTTTCGAATTCAGGGCATGATTCTACATCAAAAACGATCATCAGCTTACCGAGTTCAAAAATGCTGTAAACTAGTGTTATTGATAGAAAATTTCAGAACAAGCATTGGTGAAAGTCACTTTTCCGATTTTTATCCGCCTGATATCCTATAGTGCGGTGTTTGAATCTACGTGAGATTAGTGAAATTTTGAATCAAACAATCCATCACTTGTAAGGCCTTGATAAGCCTAACAACTTTGCCGAAAACACAAACTCTCTATTTAATTTATCAAGTGTTTTTTTCCTGTATATTGATAGTACCAGACAAATACACTGTGCCCGAGCAGAGTCTGACAACAAAATGATAGCAAATCGAAAACTCGATTTGTATTCAACAGCAAATTGATATCACATTTTGATAACAGTTGGTTTTGACTAAATATGATTTCAAACTTAGATTTCGTTTTGCTGTCACTTCAAATTATTTAAAAAAAATAAGTTTTTAAGCTATTTCATAACTTCTAAGCAATCTTGTATAATAACTCTGAGAATATACCATTAGTGTAATTATCTTACGGCATTTAGGATTTCATATCAATTGAAACCCCCCTATATTTAACGGTTTTTCCATTTTTTCGTACTGATAGCGAAAACAGTTATCAATTTGATATCACTGATAGCAGGAATTGTTTTCAACTTGCTATTACGGAAACATTTTTCTGCTCTCATTTTTGATGTTTTTACCGTTAAAACGACCAAAACGACAACAACCTGAGTTATCATAACTTGCAATATCATAACATCAAAATTTGTTTTCAATTTGCTGTCAGACTTTGCTCGGGTGACTAGCACAGTGCCAAGCACTCTCTCCGTAGGCTAGTGCTACGATTTGTTTCTCTCACAGTTACGTAAACTCTCACTCATACCTCTCTGTCTCTCGGCAAAAACGGGAGACCAGCCCTTGAAATTGTATGTATACTGCAAATTTTGTTTACTGGTGTTCAGCAAACTTTGCTGATTCTTTTTGTGCTGATTTCATTCAGCAATGCGAATTCACTGAATATCAGCCATTATTTTTCAACTTGCTGAACCATCCATCAATTTTGACAGTTGATCAGCAACGTTATGCTGAAATTCAGCAAAATTTTTGCTGAAATTCAGCAATTTATTTTGCTGATTTTTTTTTGTGCTGAAAGCGTTTCTAAAAATTTGGTGTGATAGCACAGGCTTTTTTCCGCACCGCACTATGCATGCTGACAATCCCTGTTTCGGAGAGGTCCCGAGGGCTCCAGGAAGCTTTCAAGGGGGTTTCAGTTACCGTCTACCCCCGTTGGTTTGACCTCATCTAATCTTAACACAACTAGGTGATGATCTTTCGTGCTTGCTGTTCATCATTAATTTAGACGGTGTAGGGTAAGTGTACCAATTGTGGCTATAGTACCAATTATTAGCCATAGTTGATTTTCACCCTTTAACGATGTAAATCAACAATAAAAAAAAAATTGTAAATAACAGATCACGTTCACAAAAGATGGTTGCACTCATTTAAACTCCACATTTTGTTCAAATTGTGGTAGAAATAAATCATTTTCCTTAAAATTTCGGCTTCCTTGCACCCTTTTTCGCCATAGTGTACCAATTATGGCTAATCCCATAAGAAATGCATGCAAATAGTGCGAAAAGGAACCGAAGTTAAAAAACGTAGCCATAACTGGTACAGGGTTCCTATCATTGGCACACGCTGTAATAAATACTAAAAGTCGTTTTGGCTCCGTTCCTATATTTTTCCTGTAAAGTATGGAAACTAAGCTATCTTTTAACATATTTATGACATTCGTTGGTCTTCTTGTTATTTTTATACAAATAGTTTTCCTTAGATAGTGCCATAATTGGTACAGGCACCCTAATAAGGAGAGCGGAGATACACATGAGTGGAACGATTTTCACGAAGTCCGTTCAGCTGCTTGGTTTCGCTGATGATATTGATGTAGAGCTCGGAAATTTGAGACGATGGCGGCAACGTGCATCCGACTAAAGAATGAAGCCAGGCGAATCGGATTAGTCATTAATGTGTCGATCAAACGATCAACGATCAATTCTGACTATACATGTCAATGGTTGCTCCTCCGTGATTGATCTGAACTGGTACCAGTAGCACTGAGATCCAACTGAATAAGGGGCTGGGACATTCCACTTATTCTCAAAGTGCAATTTTAGCTGCTCATGCATATTTGATCAATAACGGCGCAGGCCAAGTCCTTATAGTCAGCTGGGAAGGGAAAGGAATGTTAGAGTGTACTGGTTGTTGCTACTAGAGACCGAGAGCACTCTGCGTCCCCACAACCAGCACGGACTGGGGTATTTGTTAGACGGAAAGGATGGGAGATCTGGGGGTCACCGTTGGGTCGGTGATGCGATAGGATAGGGTTTTTTTTATAGTGTTCGTGATAGATTGTGTGGTGAATAAGGTGAATAAGGTCAAGCGGCACAGCACGCTTTGGTTGCATAACTTATAGGCGTTATATATACACTGTGCTGTGAGTGGAAGTTGGAAGGGAGGGAAACGACTTTTTTCAATTCGTTTCTGGTTCTAGCGATGGCTATGAACATATGAATATACATGAGTTGTATATGTAGAGAAGAGAGAGCGAGAGAAAGTGGATAGAAAGATACAAAGTAGGATGAAAAGGACGGGCCAGGGATTGAACCCATGACCTTCTGCATACGAATCAGAAGCGGTAGCCACTAGACCACAAAGCCCGTACTAATCGGATTAGTCATTAATGTGTCGAAGGCAAAGTACATGATGGCAAAGGACTCTACGGAAGAATCACCGCGCCCGGTACTCCAAATTTCTATTGATGATGATTAAATCGAGGCGGTTGAAGAATTCGTGTACTTGGACTCACTGGTGACCGCCGACAACGACACCAGCAGAGAAATTCACAGGCGTCTTAAGACAGGAAATCGAGCTTACTTTGGACTCCGCAGAACTCTACGATCGAACAAAGTTCGTCATCACACGAAGTTGACTATCTACAAAAAGGCTGATTATATCGGTAGTCTTCTATGGGCACGAAGCATGGACTCTACGTGCAGAAGACCAACGCGCCCTTGGAGTTTTCGAACCGAAGGTTTTGCGTACCATCTACGGCGGAGTGCAGATACTTGGGACTTGGAGAAGGCGAATGAACCACGAGCTGCATCAGCTGCTGAGAGAACCAACCATCGTCCACACCGCGAAAATCGGGAGGCTACGGTGGACGGGTCAAGTCATCAGGATGACGGATAGCAACCCGACTAAAATGGTTCTCGAGAGTCATCCTACCGGTACAAGAAGACATGATGCCTAGCGGTCGATCAAGTGGAGGACGATTTGCGGACCCTTCGTGGAGTGCGGAACTGGTGACACACAACCATGGACCGAGTAGACTGGAGACGATTCCAACGTACAGCAGAGAAAACTTAGGCCTTAGTCTTACGCCTCTGAAACCATCCGGAATTAGGGATGCCGCTAGAACTCTTCTATACTCCTGGAATGCTCTGAAACTACCGGAACACCGTGACACGTATGTTCATTTAACAAGTGGATTATATCACCTCCCAAAGGTGGTTACTAGATCCACAGTTTCTAGAAGCAACGGTTGTTGAACTAACATTCCATCCTGTTCCTGATGACCATAAGGACGTTGCCGGCGCTGTTATTGACTTTTCAAATGTTGAACTCTCGATTTGTGCACATTGAGAATGGTAGCTAGTCCCAAGCTTCACATTTATTGGCTCTCTGTGCAATTTCGATTGTTCTGGTTCATCACGGAGTAGTAACTACGATGTGTACGGTTATTTTTGCTTTGCTTACTTTGGTATTTTCATGCTCCACGAATAAAAAATCCTGGAAGAAACTTTGCGATTTTTTTTTATCAGGGCTGACTCTTCTGACTCTGACTCTCATCATGTATTTTTTTTTCTCTCGGCACCTTAAAACCTCTCATATTTAAAGTGAAAATAGTTTTTTTTTTTTTCAAGTGACGCGGTGCACCTATTTGAAACCCCCTGGTTTAGATAATATCAGTGTTCAAAACTTGGATGATGGATGCAAAATGGGTTTCGGGTCTGTGGGATCCTTAACGGTTTATCTATCACCGGTGCCGGATGTTCCTGATCCGGACACTTACTGGTCTACTGAATGCCGACTCCTCCGTCAACAGTCCGCTAGTTCCTCTCTTACTGCTCGCCACCGAATCACTGACAGAGCAATACAAAAACACTGAAACCACCAAACTCATACCACCAAACTCAGAATTCTCTGATAAGATATTGGCAGTATCTCCGCCAATGATTTACTGAATGAAAAAACTAGAAAGAATAGCTTATGATTAAAAGAAAGAAATATTACTGATGACCATATTTGCAGCTAGAATGCCAAAAAGTTCCAGAATTCTTATAATAATCATTCGGACAAATAACCCATTTAGCCAAATGCCGTTCGACAAAACGGCATTCGGCCAAATATCCATAATCAGAAGATTTGAAAATATTTTTTGTCGGCGAAACTTGTTCCATACATTTTGTATGGGGGGTATTTTAGCTTGAAACAACGTATTCTAGTCTGGAAAATCTTTAAAAAAAACATAGGTAAATCAAAATTTCTCTTATGGAATATTTTCTAATTTTTCATTTGTTAAATAAAGCTAAAATACAGACAACCTGTGAATTAAAAGGAAATGAAAAATCCAAGATACATAAAAGTTTGATAAGACTCCTGGTCCTAGAGTGCAAACGGAAGAGTCAGGGTCTTCTTATACAACGCTAATTTTGTTTTCAATTTTATTCTGTTGCTGACAGATAAAGCAACTTTTATGAAAAACGGCGCTGTTTTTTTTCCGCATACCATTGACAGTTTCTTAAAATTTCCCAATATAATTTTGTTTCATACTGTTTTACGTTTCAGTAACGGCATTCTTCTCGTATATTCTGCTTTTCCCTTCTGCGATGAATCCTTGTCTCGACTGCTTTCATATCTTTGTACCGTTCGAAATTCTACCGGGTACCAGACTCTAAAATTCAACCCCTGGACAGTTTTTCTCAGCCGCACTTCTCATCGAAACAACCTTTTTTTGGATCGCCCTTAACCCTAAAAGGGATACCTTCATGGCCTCAGTTTCGTCACCTCGCTGAGTGTGTTCCATCAAAGACGAGCTCTGAAAGGCACCTGGGGTCCAATGGACCCCAGGTATCCCTTTTAGGGTTAAGCAGTACCTTTCCTCGCTGCTGTGCTAATTTTTCCGTCATTTGCCACAGATAGTTGAGGGTCTATTTTACGTTGACTCTCTTTATCCATAAAAATAAGGCAAAGAAGGCAAAAAGCTCACTTGTTTTGGTATCGCTAGTCCAACTACTAGCTATAAAAAGCTACTTTCCATTCCATTGAATCATAATTTGATCTGTGGCTTTGATGGTTAAAGCACTGGACTAGAAACTCGGAGTCGTTGGTTCGAATCCCGAGCATCTACATATAAACTCAGATGTTGGAATTTTAAAGGCATATTATTTTATTAACGGATTATGTCATTGAAATCACCAATAGAAATTTGGCCTTATTGTGGCAAATGGGATTAGCGAAAATCTATCTGCTGGTCTGTCAAAGTACATTTTTGCCATATGCAGCGCTTCAAAGCATTTTAGTCAATGTGTTTCAATGGCATATGCCATTATTTGGTGTTACGCCAGCTCCAGCGACAAATGGTTCCATTGATGATTTGCACAAATCACCCAAGCTGCACAAACAGCACTGTTCATACTAACGTAATTGTCAGCCGAAGGCCCAACATTATAACATCGATCCCCCGAATAGGCGGAGACGCTTTTGGAGGTGAATGGCCAATCAATTATTAAAAATCGCTTGATGCAACTAGCCGAATTCATGAAGCGTGGTCATCACCGTTGCACCCATTGTAGCCGTAGTGAATAATAGGCCCTGTGCCTTTGTTGGACCATTTCGATTATAACCGAAAATAATTGGGCCCATATGTGTTAAAACACAAAACGTCAGTCATCTATGACTTATGATCGATAATTTTTTGATGAATCAATGATGAACTTTTGTTGCGCTTTCGTTGTGAGAACCGTAAAATAACAACGATAGCGACACATGTTGTGTTACGATCATTTGAATTTAATGTCTGATCGTGATTCCACTGCAAACAATCAATTGAACTACTGATCAATTTAATGTACAAATAGAATAGATGGAATTGATTCAGTACAATGGAAAATTAAAAAAAAACATAACTATACATTTTTGTGTAGAATTGGAGTTACACAGAAACTGAAATCATATTATTTTAGAATCAAAACTCATCAAATGGGAATACTCATTAGAACACCACGTGACTCTTTTTATCAGTTGGTAAATAGTTCAACAGTGAACTGAAACCGATCGAGCAACAATCTGTCGATCGACATATGTATCGTACATCGCCAAGAAATGAGGTTTCTCAGCGGAATTGTTTCGTGATCGATTTGGCTTTGTTTCTGGTTCAGAATTTTTTTTTTGTTTCATCTTTTCTCGGTCAAGGCAATTACGCCGAACATCAACAAATCCCCCAGCAGACCCGATTGCTGATTCATCCCATCAGGTGGTGCGGTGCGGAGGCTCCCCAAATTCTGAAGTGGGTCAACCCCGCAGGTAGACATGCCGAAGATATCATCGAATCGGCCAATCCGGGTGGTGCGATATGTAGGTATTCGGAATGTAATGTGGGCTTTTTTCTTTCCGGCAGATTTGACCAATAGTTCCCGGTTTTATCATCGATTCCTCCATCCTCCAAGCTGGGTAAACTGTGTGGATGCAGCTGGTGAACCGATTGGGGGAATAATTCGGGCCGAATACCGGAAGATAATAGTGTACACCTGCAAAGAGCACACCACTGGAGCTGCACGGTGTGCTCGATTAAAATGATTAATGGTGGTGATAATTGACGAGCTGGGTTGTTTAAAGTGCTCTATGTCTTTAATTTGTCGGAAATATTTTTCAAAGAGGTTCGTTATCACAATGAATTGTAGTTCGTATAAATTTGAGCACATTCGGTCATGAGTCTTTACTTTGAATGTTAGAGGTTGCAAATCAGACATATACGTCACTGAGTCGAAATGGATGAGTCCTAGCATTTGGTTGCCTAGACATCGTACCTCACCAAACTTATTAACGAGAATGAATTTTGTGGAGGCAAAGGGAATTTTTATTACGGAACGATTGCTGTGTAAGTACCATGGATACACAGTTATGGATCACACACGGTTACGGATCAATTCGATGTTTACGGTCAAATGTCGCCTCACTGCACAGCATGACATAGCATAGCATAGTCTTCATAGCATAAACACTATACTATGCCAATCCATGCCATGCTAAGCTGCAACATACGATCGTAAACATCGAATTGATCCGTAACCGTGTGTGATCCATAACTGTGTATCCACGGTAGGAGTAAGTAATTTTTGTATAGAGTAAGGCACGTACAGTAGCTAACTCTATACAAAAACTCAAATCAATCGGTTTGAAATTGACTTAGTTATAGCGACAAGTGTCCATGTGTCCAAAATAGGTACACCTGCCCTAGTATCTATTGTATGTTCTAGTAGGAGAACCTGCCGTATAAGCCATAAAACTGATACCTGACGTTCTAATGTTGGTGTATGAATACAAGAAGATTAGTGAGCTCGTTCTATATTATTATTTAGAGCAGGGGTTTCAGAACGTGCACCATGGTGCACCGCAATTTCTTGTCAAGTGCAGCATGACACATCAAATAATTCTGCATTCACTTTAAAATTATTTGGCTATTTAGTTGTGAATCAAGTTTCTTGGTTCAAATTTCTGAATTGTACGTTTAAATTTAAAATACGGACAACGTTGAGGTTAATTAATTGTACGAAACAAATGTAAGGCCTCATAAAATGAGAACATAGAGAAGTAAACGCCAAAATAATAGAAATTAACTGATAAAATCATAGGTAATTGACTAATTTTGCCCATTATTTGAAAAGATCCTTGGCTGTCCTAGGGGATTTCAAGGAATAACTAACATGTATCTGATCTAGATTTATAAATTAATCTTGCAAGAACATTATCATGTGTTCTCGAAGAATGGAGGATGCGATCTACCAAAGATCTCGTCAAAAATGTGCAATCGATTTCCCCAGAAAACCTGCGAGGATTTCCCCGGAATCCCTGCCATGGTTTCCCCGAAATCCCTACCAGGATTTCCCCATTAAGATTGCTCCAGTTTTCCTGTCAGGATTCCTCCGGAATACCTTTTCGTTATTCCCTGTTATTGCAAGGGATTCCTGACATAAATTTCTGGGAAATCCTAAATGGATTCCCACTGGAATCACTTTCAATTTGTGTACTTAGTGCTTACGTAAGAATAAACCTGCCAGGATTTCCCCGGAATCTCTGCCAGGATTTCCCTGGAATCTCTTCCTGGATTCCCCCGGAATCCCAGGCAGGATTCCTCCTGAATTCCAGGCAGGGTTCCCCCGGAATCCCAGGCAAGGTTCCCCCAGAATCCCTTACAGGAATTTTCCCGGAACCCCTGCCAGGATTTCCCGTTAAGAATTCTTCGGTATTCCGGATCAGTATCTGATTTGGAGCATTATTTTCACTAAAATTATAAATATAGAGATGAATAGGGTAAAATGGGCCACTTTTTGAACTCAGCACCGCATTCCATCACCACTATCCGATACTGTAAAGATAAAAACATCATTTGTGTACTTTACTATACAAAAAAATCGCCAGTATCGGATTTAGGTGGATAATTTCATAAAAATTATAAATATAGGGTAAAGAAGAATCAAATGGACCGTTTCTTAAACTCATTACCGCATGCCATCACTGCCATTCAATTCAGGTAATATCAAATTGGTCGATTAGTTAGTAAAACATCCTGCAGCAAGCTAAATTATAGAGGTCTGTTTAACGAAAATAGGGTGTAATGGAGTAAAATCGGTCATTACTCAAACATATCACAGCATGACCCTATCGTCATGCTGTAAAGCTGATTACATTTTACTTGTCCAATCATAAGCCTAAATTATTGCAGCATTGGAAGCTATAGACGTTATATTCATCAATACTACTAATATAGGGTGGAATGGGGTAAAATACGCCACTTCTTGGACTAAGCATTGCATGATATCATCGTCATTCAATTGTGTAGATATAATAGCATGAAATTTCTTCATTCATGTGCAAGAAAATCTGAATTAATTGAAGTTTAGGCATATATTCATTAAAACATTAAATATAGGATGAAATAGAGCAACATGGATCACTTATAATGCTCAGCACTGCATGAACTCTTCTTCAGTATATTCTGTAAACATAATTATATCACATCTGTCATTTTTTTTACAAAAAAAAATCAGCGGCGTGTAGAGTTATGGAACTATACCTATTGAAAACGGCTGATTTGGGGTAAATGGGGCAAAATGACCCTTCCCGAGGTCTGCACAGGATGAAACCATCATCATTTATTATATATTTATTGGCCTATTTTCCATGGAAAATGCATCAGTTGAGTTTCAAATCCAACGGATTCTAAATAAGTCCGGTTACAGGCCCGTTTCTGCCCATTGTGCATTGGTACGGAAAGCCTTCACTCCGCCACAACGGCCTGACTTTAGTCAATTTTGCTACTGCTAGGGGGATGCCCATTACTAGCACCTTCTTTGCACAGAAATGTAAACTAGGCCGTCCCTTATTTTGCAAAATTAAGAAATGTTATAAGTTCGTTAGTGGAAAATGATTGTTTCAGCTAAAAAATGATCGTGTCAAAATTTGAAGTCCGTATCTCAAGGCTAAGTGGTCCCTGAAGGGGCCTAAAGTTATCAAAAATTGTGTAAGACCAAAAAACATGAAATTTTTTCGACAAAAAAAATACGGTATTCCACTAAAACCGGTGATTTTAGGACCCTAAAGGGCCAAAAATGTGCTTAGATTTGCGATATCTCTACTCGTTTCCAAGATATTGACGAAAAAACGACTGAAAAATCAGCATTTTTGACCATTTGTTTTAGATTCCGAAGGAAACTTACCCTATTTTGTTCAATAACTCAAAAACGAGTAGAGATATCGCAAATCTAAGGGTCCTAAAATCACCGGTTTTAGTAGAATAGCGTATTTTTTTTTGTTAAAAAAAATTCATGTTTTTTGGTCCCATACAATTTTTGACAACTTTAGGCCCCTTGAGGGACCACTTAGCCTTGAGATACGAACTTCAAATTTTGACACGATCATTTCTTAGCTTAAACGATCATTTTCCACTAACGAACTTATAACATTTTCATTTTTTGCAAAATAAGGGACGGCCTAATGTATACGCAAGCACACCTGGAGACACCCAAACGGCGAAGTTTGCAACCAAATCGACCATGTGCTGATAGTCGACACTTCTCGGACGTCATTGATGTTAGAACTTTTAAGGGGTCCCAACATCGACTCTGATCATTATCTCGTAGTTAGTAGGATTCGAGCTCCTACATTCCAGTGGTTTGCAGCAGATGACGCGGTGGCTGACTATCACCAGAAGCTAGACGAGCGGATAAGTGAAATCAACGAGAGTGATAATCTCAACACCCTGTAGGAGTGTATCCATGGAGCAATGAGTACGGCAGCACAGGAGGCGTTGGGCTCTGCTCGAAGACGACCCAGGAACGTACAGGGGATGGCCAAAATGTTTGGGATAGGCAACTTTTTTTCTCCCACAAAAAAATTCAACATGCTGTAACTTTTCATAGAGTGCATCAAAAAATCTCAAATTTTGACTGTTTGTCAATCTATTATATGTGCATCATTGGTACAAATTTGGGCTCGATTGATTAATTTTTCGCGAAGTTAGAACCGTTCGGGTAAAACACTATTTTTAAACAACTAATTTTAGAACTGTCATATCTCGGAAACCAGTGAATCGAAATAAATGAATTTTTTTAACGTTTATCAACAATATATTGATACTTAATACGACGTTATAAGTGTAATATTTTCTCACGGCGAATTAAGTTATACCAGGATGAAATTTTTACCCATATAGAGGAAAATAAGTCAAATTTACAATACCACGCCAAAATTATTAAATGTGTTCTTCCTTCAATCTAAATAGGCTCTAATATATCTGATAAGAGATAATTTTTCAACGTTCAAAAAGTACCTATGATTTAATAGTTTGTGAAGCATTTACATATTGTTAGTGTAGGTTCAAAATTTCATTCAATTCGGTTCACTGGTTTCCGAGATATGACAGCTCAAAAATGAGTTGTCTAAAAAATAGTGTTTTACCCGAACGGTTCTAACTTTGCGAAATATTGAGCAATCGAGCCCAAATTTGTATCAATGATGCACATATAATAGGTTGACAAACAGTCAAAATTTGAGAATATTTGAAGCACTATATGAAAAGTTACAGCATGTTGAATTTTTTTGTGTGGGAAAAAAAGATGCCTATCCCAAACATTTTGGCCATCCCCTGTATGGTTGGACGAGGAGTGCCAGAGAGTAACGGACGTGAGGAATGTTGCCAGAAGCCGGATGCTGGTGTCGGGGACCCGGCAGAGCAGGGAGCGATATAGGGGAGCAAGAATAGCCGAAAAACGAACTCCACCGCAAAAAGAAGAAAGCATGAGGAAAATCTGATTGCTCAGGCGCATGAGAGCATGGAACAGAATGATATGCGGAGATTTTACGAAGTTATGAATGGCGTATGAAGAAAAATGCGCCTTCTCCCGTCATGCATGTGCAACGATTTTCGTTACGGTCGTTACACATGCATGACGGGAGAAGGCGCCTTTGCTGACAGACAAAACAATGGTGGCTGCCAGGAGGAGAGAGCACTTCGAGATATTGTTGAACGGTGGGTATGGAAGAGTAACTGACAGAATTCGAATCGACGAGGACGAACAAGCTGTGGGACCTCCAACGCTAGACGAGGTCAGAACAGCCATTAGAGAACTGAAGAATATCAAGGCTGCTGGAAAGGACGAACTCCCGGGCGTGCTTCTCAAGCACGGTAGTGAGCAGCTGTATCAACCCTTACACCGTATAATATTGCATATATGGGAAAAGTAAGAACTACCTGCTAGTTGGTTGGATGGTCCCATTTGCCCTCTATACAAAAAAAGGCATCGACTGGACTGCGCAAATCACAGAATAACACTTCTCAATTCAGCGTACAAAACTTTGTCCGAAATTCCATTTCATAGGCTGAGGCCGATTGAGGAGTCCTTCGTCGACGAATACCAGGCGGATTTTCGTGAGGGCAGATCAACGATGGATCAGATGTTCACCCTGTGGCATATTCTCGATAAATTTCGGGAGTACAACTTGCAGACCCAGCATCTGTTTATTAATTTCAATGCAGCGTACGATTCAGTGAAGAGAAACGAGTTATGGCTGAAAATGATCGAACATGGTTTTCCGGCGAAGCTGGTTAGATTGATTCGTGCGACGCTCGACGGATCGAAATCAAGTGTAACCTTAGATTGGATTGAAGCAGGGCGATGTTCTTTCGAACTTACTGTTCAACATAGCACTGGAAGGAGCAATAAAGAGAGCTGGCGTGCAAAGGAGCAGAACCGTTATCACGCGGTCGCATATGCGCCTGGGCTTTACGGACGATATCATCGGGATCGACCGTCGATCCCGGGGTTCTTACCTTTCAAGAGGGAGACTGCGAGGATTGGACTAATGATTAACAGCACAAATACCAAGTAGATGATTGCTGGTGGTTAACAGCGGCCCGGTCTTGGTAGTGGTGGCGAAGTGGTGCTAAACGATGAAAAGTTTGATTGTTGTTGGAAGCTTGGTGACCCTAACCGCACGGCTACGAGGCTCCACACGAACATTTATACGGTCATGAAACGTGGCTCTTGAAAGAAGTTGATCGGATAGCCTTTGGAGTCTTCGAACGTCAAGTGCTGCGAACGATACTCGGCGGTAAACTGGACGATGGCAATTGGCGGCGTCACACGAACTATAAATTGTATCAAGTATATAAAGAGATGAATATAGTGAAGCGAATAAAATACAGCAGACTACGGTGAGCTAGGCACGTAGCTCGTATGCCGGAGGAACGACAAGCTAAAATCATATTCAGCAGAGAACCAAGAAGGGGTCACCGGCTTCGTGGAAGGCCGCGCACACGTTGGCTTTTTGCAGATGAGGAGAACCTAAGGACACTAAATGTTCATGGCGGCTGGAAGCGATTAGCCCAGGACCGAACCAGTAGAGGCGGATACTTCTTTCGGCGTAGACTCACCGCTACGAGTTGTAGCCCATCGAGTATCAAGTAAGCATCTTGCCAAAATCCCATGAGATCTATTATAAGATTTATCAATGATTACTCAAGCAATTTACTCATCCTACTGAAGCTTTGCTCATAACTGTCAACAACTGTAGATCTCCATACTATGAGTTTTCTGGGAAGCTTGATAAGAATTTAAATATCAAAGTTTTCGTTAATTATGAATCAAAATTTAAAAAAACGAAATTGATATATAGCGGTATCACAAATCTGTCAGGCAATAAGCAAACAAAAAATCGAGTGTCTCGCCTAGAATAATCCAAACAATAACTAAAAATTATAATGATAAACCTAGGCGTTTTAGTGCAATTGGGTTCTGTAGTAAACTCATGGTTTACACAAGTCGAATCAAGCAAAAAATGCAAAATTCGACCAAAAAAACCTAACGTTGAGCACATAGTGGGTAAGGTGCGATGCAAAGAGAAAAGAGATCGGATAAGCGTCGAAGCACACTCTGTGGAAACTATATGCAGAACGCATAAACCGTACATAGTAGATGAGTTGCGATGAGTGCGGAGATGCGATGGAGCTGCTTCGACGCATGTGAACGCAAGAGAACGCTTGTCGGGTATGGATTTTATGATTGCGCTCGTTGTGTATGTAAAGCAATGCGGATTTAATGTGTTGGGAATGCTAGTAGGTAATATAAAATGCGTTGATATGTTGTTGTTTTTAAATATAACTCAATGCTTTTTCACATGACTTGCATTTTGATGGACCAGACGTAATAAAAATGTATCATACTGTTTATCGATCGCCATTAAAATAACATATGCATATAAAATAGTATTCCATCAAATCGTTTAAGTTTTTTTACAGCATAATTTTGTTTGTTTTTTTACAGCATTGTTTTGTTTGTATAAGAAAACATTTTAGGTTTCTCTGTTCGGGATTTAAATCCAGTGATCAATGTTTGATATGGTCGTTTGTTCAGTGCGTGTTATTCATGTGCAAGTTAGAAAGTTTATGGTTTTATGGTATTCACCTTAATTGCTGAAAGGATTCTGATTAAAAGGTTTTGCTTTTTTCTTTGTCAGGCAATACTAGATCCCTTAATGAAAATGGTGTGATTGATTCTCTCGATTGATACTCTTTTACCTAATATATGATGAATATTGTGTACAGTGACCCCACAATTTATGAATCGGCAAAAATGACCACAGATTTTGGATCACTCATTTGATTAACACGGTGATTCATAAATAGTGTACAAAATTAAGGTGATTCATCGGTATGGGGTCATTGTACTTATTGCAGGCTTGTCCGCACTGAGTGCATGAAAATTCTGCTCTTTGGATTTACACCATCAAGCACTTAATAAATTAGAAATCTTTTTATCTTATCAGATAGAAAGATGTTGAAATATTGTAAATGTCATTTCGAACTGTCAAAAAAAACCGCACCGCAGCGCCGCACGGGCCGTTCAAAGTGAAATTTACTAGAGTGTTTTCACCCGGGTGAAAATCTCTTTGCGCGCTCCGTGTGGCTCTGCGGTGCGGTTTTTTGACAGTTCGAAATGACATTTACAATATTTCAACATCCTTCTATCTGATAAGATGAAAAGATTTCTAATTTATGATGTGCTTGATGGTGTAAATCCAAAGAGCAGAATTTCCATGCGCTCAAAGCGGACAAGCCTGCTTATTACAGACATCTTTTCTCGTAGATATCGCCGAAAATTTTGTAATAAAAAAAACCTATACCCTTAACTAATACATACTTGCCGAATTTTTGTTTCTTTTTACCGAGGTCAGCACAATCAAGTAATGTTTTAATGCCGAAAATCAGTATAACAGTCTCATATTGATTTAAATTGAAATCAACACTCAGACAGCTCAGTCCGGAAAGTAAGTATACATAAAAATATCGCTCACGCGGATATAATTACATTTTATATACCGCATTTAGTTTACTACTGGACTGCGAACTGCGACTTTATATTAAGTGCGAAAACGTAAATAAAAGTTCGCGATTGCATCAAATCAGGTTGATGTCTTCGGCGCATTATTTCGTCAATCATTGGAGAACAAGCTCTGAAGACACCGAGTTGATTTGATGCAATCGCGCACTTTTATTAGCGTTTTCGCACTCGTGAAAACTAATGCGATAGTCCAGTGGTGAACTAAATGCGCTATACATTCTTTTCTCAAATAATTAATTCAATAATCTCAATCTTGTGCAGTTACACCAGATTTGTTTTTTGAACTGGTCGGTTTTTGCTATTGCAACAGGATCAGAACTGACTAAGCTCTAGCAAAAAAAAAAAAAAAATACGGCTCGCGCAAAACAAAAAGCGGGTGCATTTTATCTTTCCGCTCTTATAGATGAAACGAGCATTTCACTACCCACATCCAAAGAAGCGCTTCAACATACAAGCGACTTCATCGATCAAATCACGCGAGTCGTTGATGCACACGAAATAGGCGAAAAAGGATGTGAAAACAACATGCGCACCCTTATTGAAAACCTCATGCACTATGGCCTATCAAACATCCCTCTTCTCATCTCATAACTTATCGCATCCGATCGCATCTCACCTTACCCACTATGTGCACAGCCTAATTTATTTTCAGAGACGTTCGTTCGTCCCAAAAGTCGTTAACAAACTGAACGCCAGACTTCAAACTACTCTCAGCCCGCTTCTTTCCATACCCATGCACACCAACACAAACATTCATCTATGCCGGCGAAACTCTTTCCTACCGTTCATCAAACCAGTTTCATTCGCGCCGCAACGCTGTACACAGAGCCGCCTGTATGCATGTGTGTTTGTGTGTGTATCACCAACCAACCAATCATCTCCGAACGCGTCGCGAATGACAGCTCTCGTTCATGCAGACAGCACGCGAGCCGTTCATGGTTGGTTTTGGTGGAACGGGTGGAACGTATCCCGACTATACGAGTAAACCAAAATCAATACTGGCTTTTCAAATAGACACATCTCACATTATATAAAATTTTCATAACAATAAGCATCTATACACTACATTCGCTTTCTTCTCTACTCTTGAAAGCTTATTTTGCAAAAGCTAAGTACATATACCAATACTTTATAGATCGAGTTATAGATATTGCGTCATTTTAAACATATTTTTACTGCTTTTGCTAAAAACAATGCGGTAAAATGTCATATTTTTTTTACGCGACTTTCACAATGACATTAAGCCCCTTAGTGCAATCCGCAAAAAATCACATCTCACAAAACGAATTACAATTTTACATTTTTTCTTTTATTATTTTTTTATTTATTTTTTGCTTCTTTTTTTTCTTCTTTTTAAAACTATGATACAGGAAAAATATGATATTGAAGATTTTAACATATTAGCAATGAATCATCTGATCCCAAATTAGAACAACATTGTATTGTTAATTCTACCGTCAATTTTATCTTAAACATAAATTTTTATTGTACTAGATCTTTTTATTTCAATCAAATATTGACCGTCCAGTTCCAAACTGTTCACGACCGTTCGAAACAGTCGGTGTTTCAAACGGTCGGTGAAACAGTCGGTGACGGATTTGACAGCAGAAATAAGCGAGAAAGATTTCGCGCGCAAACGCGTTTTCAAAAACATTCAATTGGTGGAACAAGGACAGCTAACCGGTCGCTCTGATCAGCTGTTGCCGGCAGCCAAGCCGCCAGCTTTTTGGCGCGGAAGTCGGGGGGTGTTCAGATGCAATGATGTTTATCACTCAACAAATTCATGAAAATATTTTTTTCGCAATAAATGTTTTAAATGTTTAAAAGTGATGTTTAATAAATGAAATTTATATTATTTCCAGGATAATTGCTAATGTTTGGTATTCTGAAGACATATACGTTTGAAATAATGATGTGCTTGAACAAATTTGCTGATTAATTGTTTCTGTAGAATACATCGAGCATCCCCTCGATATTCGACGACTGTTCGGAACAGTTTCACAAACAGTCGGGATAATCCATCTTTGAACTGAATACACAATACTTCTAAAACTACTAAATTGCATTCATGAGCTATCTGTTCTGTTCTGAGATTCCTGTTCACAGGCAACTTCAAACGCATCGCGAGAGTCGAAAAAAAATCTATTCTTTCAAATCACTTTATGAAATTAATTTGAAAATCTACAACTTTGAATCAAAATCATATAAAAAAGCACATAACATCCTTTCAAAACATAACACTACAAAATATACCAAACTTATCCGAATACAGTTGATCCAAAATTTGATTCAAACTCAATTTAGTTTCAATTCAAAACTAATCCAAACCAATATTCAATTTGAAACTAATTCATATGAATACAAAACCATAATAATAATACCATACAAATCAATTCAAAAAAGTTATCTAAATCAATCTCTATAAAATCCAAATCTAATCAAAATGAAATTGAAATACTATCTATCAGCAATCTAATCTAAATCTTATCTAAAAGTGTGTTTAGAATCAATTATTCAAGATTATATCACATACAAACACAATCAAAATCTAATCCAAATCCAATTCAAATCCAATCCAAATCCAATCCAAATCCAATCCAAATCCAATCCAAATCCAATCCAAATCCAATCCAAATCCAATGCAAATCCAATCCAAATCCAAATCCAAATCCAATCCAAATCCAATCCAAATCAATCCTATCCAAATCCAAATCCAATCCAAATCCAATCCAAATCCAATCCAAATCCAATCCAAATCCAATCCAAATCCAATCCAAATCCAATCCAAATCCAATCCAAATCCAATCCAAATCCAATCCAAATCCAATCCAAATCCAATCCAAATCCAATCCAAATCCAATCCAAATCCAATCCAAATCCAATCCAAATCCAATCCAAATCCAATCCAAATCCAATCCAAATCCAATCCAAATCCAATCCAAATCCAATCCAAATCCAATCCAAATCCAATCCAAATCCAATCCAAATCCAATCCAAATCCAATCCAAATCCAATCCAAATCCAATCCAAATCAATCCTATCCAAATCCAAATCCAATCCAAATCCAATTCAAATCCAATCCAAATCCAATCCAAACCCAATCCAAACCCAATCCAAATCCAATCCAAATCCAATCCAATCCAAATCTAATCCAAATCCAATTCATATCCAAATCCAATCCAAATCCAATCCAAAACCAATGCAAATCTAATCCTAATTCAATTCCAATATAATCCAATCCAAACCCAATCAAAATCCAATCCAAAACCAATAAAAAACAATCTAAATCCAAATTCAATTGAAATCTAATTCAATCTAAAACCAATCAAAATCCAATCCAAATCCACTCTAAATCCTATCCAAATTCAATCCAAAATCAATCCAAATCTAATCCAATCCAAATCCAATCAAAATCCAATCCAAATCCAATTCAAATGCAATCCAAATTCAATCCAAATCCAATCAAAATCCAATCCAAATCCAATTCAAATCCAATCCAAATTCAATCCAAATCCAATCCAAATCCAATCCAAATCCAATCCAAATCCAATCCAAATCCAATCCAAATCCAAATCCAATCCAAATCCAATCCAAATCCAATCCAAATCCAATCCAAATCCAATCCAAATCCAATCCAAATCCAATCCAAATCCAATCCAAATCCAATCCAAATCCAATCCAAATCCAATCCAAATCCAATTCAAATCCAATCCAAATCCAATCCAAATCCAATCCAAATCCAATCCAAATCCAATCCAAATCCAATCCAAATCCAATCCAAATCCAATCCAAATCCAATCCAAATCCAATCCAAATCCAATCCAAATCCAATCCAAATCCAATCCAAATCCAATCCAATCCAAATCCAATCCAAATCCAATCCAAATCCAATCCAAATCCAATCCAAATCCAAATCCAATCCAAATCCAATCCAATCCAAATCCAATCCAAATCAATCCTACCCAAATCCAAATCCAATCCAAATCCAATCCAAATCCAATCCAATCCAAATCCAATCCAAATCCAATCCAAATCCAATCCAAATCCAATCCAAATCCAATCCAAATCCAATCCAAATCCAAATCCAATCCAAATCCAATCCAAATCCAATCCAAATCCAATCCAAATCCAATCCAAATCCAATCCAAATCCAATCCAAATCCAATCCAAATCCAATCCAAATCCAATCCAAATCCAATCCAAATCCAATCCAAATCCAATCCAAATCCAATCCAAATCCAATCCAAATCCAATCCAAATCCAATCCAAATCCAATCCAAATCCAATCCAAATCCAATCCAAATGTAATCCAAATCCAATCCAAATCCAATCCAAATCCAATCCAAATCCAATCCAAATCCAATCCAAATTCAATCCAAATCCAATCCAAATCCAAACCAATCCAAATCCAATACAAATTCAATCCAAATCCAGTCCAAATTCAATCCGAACCCAATCCAAATTCAATTCAAATCTAATCCAATCCAAACTCAATCAAAATCCAATCCAAAACCAATAAAAATCAATCCAAATCCAATCCAAATTCAATCCATATCCAATCCAAATCCAATCCAAATTCAAACCAAATCCAATCCAAATCCAATCCAAACCCAATCTAAATCCAATTCAAATCTAATCCAAAACCAATGAAAATCAATTCAAATCCAATCCAAATTCAATCCAAACCCAATCTAAATTCAATTCAAATCTAATTCAAAACCAATCCAAATCCAATTCAATCCGAAACCAATCAAAATCTAATCCAGATCCAATCCTTGTCCAACCCAAATCCAATCCAAATTTAATCCAAATTTAATCCAAATCCAATCCAAATTTAATCCAAAACTTATCCAAATCCAATTCATGCCAATCCAAATCCAATCCAATTCCATCCAAACCCATTCAAAACCCAATCCAAATCCAAATTTAATCTAATCCACATTCAATCCGAATCCAATCTATATCCAACCCAAATCTAATCCAAATCCAATCCAAATCCAATCCAAATTCAATCCAAATCCAAATACAATCTAAATCCAATCCAAATCCAATCCAAATCCAATCCAAATCCAATCCAAATCCAATCCAAATCCAATCCAAATCCAATCCAAATCCAATTCAAATCCGAAATTTCGATTCAATTAGAACCAAATCCAACTCTAAAACATATTTAAACTGAATCCAATAACAATTCAATTGAAACGTAAATATAATTCAATCTACTGCAAGACCAAACACAATGTTAACCTATTTCTTTTATATCAATTTGATTTCGATTCAAAACTTGATTTCGATCTTCATAGTGTTATACTTTGTATTCTTAGTTGTTTAATTCTCCATTATAGTCTCAAATTTTAAACCATTTTGTTATGCTCACTTTAGTCGTTTTGGAGTTCTAGTATTCGACATCAGGAAAACTAACCTGCCCCTTTATTCGCTCCACGGTGAATATTACTCAGTGATCATCACTTGACAGTTGGAACTTCGTCCAGGCTATTTACGTTTTTTTTTAACAACTGTCGCTTTCCAACAGAAAAAATATCATACTCTTCATCAGTTATGAATTTCTTATCCATACTTGATCAAAAAACAAGGTATTTTTAGGATGGAATCCTTTTCACTCTTCTTTCTTCCCGGTAATTTGCATAAATCTAAATGCATGTCATCAGAGTTCTTATAGCTCTTATAGCTGGATTTTGTTGTCGTCTGGAGTCTTAATAAATATTTTTCTTGCAGTATTGGTGATTGAAAATAGAGGTTATGTCGTGAAATTTAGAAAGTTTGAAAGGCAAATGCCATGTCTTTTTCTTCTTCCTCTGCATGTCTCTACATTCCCACTGGAACTTGGTCTGCCTTTCTCCAACTTAGTGTTCTTTGAGCACTTCTACAGTTTTTTTTATTTGAAGGACTTGCTTTGCCTGCCATTGCATGATTTTGTATATTGTGGGGCAAACACAATGATACACTATGTCCAGGAAGTCGAGATACATTTCCCGGCCGGATCTGGAATTGAACCCGCCGTCTCTGGATTGGCGATCCATAGCCTTAGCCACTACGCTAACTGGAAACCCTCAGGTTCATATCAGCTTAATCATCAATTTTTTTGATAAACTTGTCGGTAAATCGATTTTTTTATTTACCTGATTTCTACTAAGATGATAATCTGGAACGAATCAATCACTAAAATACGAAATGGGATTTCACATAACGTAACCTTTGTTTAGGAGACCAATTCTACAACAGAAAAAGTCCGGCTCAATCTCTTTTTTTCTCCGACCATACAACACAAATCTCAGTGTAGCTCGCTCCACATCCAATGCTTATCTAAATCCAATTCAAATTCAATTTATATCCAATTCACATTCAATCTAAATCCACTCCAAGTCCAATTCAAATGTGATCCAAATCCAATTGAAATCTACTCCAAATCCAGTCCTTTTCCAAATCAAATCTAGATTCCATTTCAATCCATTACAAATGCAATACAATCCCGTTACAATCCAAATCTACTTCAGACCTAATCTTAACCCAATCCTAATCCACTTCAAATTAAATTAATAATCAAACTAGAACAAATTTGCTTCAAATCCAATTACAATTCAATCCATTATAAATCAATACACAATATCCATCCACTTTGTGTTTATCAGAACAATTTCCTGATAAGAGATTTTTCTATTTCTGACTTCAACTACACTGTCATGGATTGAGGTGTTCAGGCTCAATGTCTCCAATCCAGCGTCAAGTCCAGAATAAGGTTGAAAGTCTAATTTCAACATTTGTTCCTCAGACCAAGCCCACTCGTGGGCTTAACACTACACACGCAACAGCACGTCGTTAACGATTTTTAATTTCGTTATCCACCCATTTTCGCACCGGTCGTTCGTTTCCATGTGAGTAAAATAATGATCGGTCGCCTTTCCGCACCGGTGGTCTCTATTCTATCCGTACCATCGGTTTTTTGCACTTCCGTAAATCATCGCAATATTTTGTTTATTTCTATGGTGTTATTGCAAATCTTATTCAGTATAATAATCTGTGCTCATATTTTGAAAGAAGGGGTTTTGGATAAGACTGAAAACTGTTAGTAAAAATTGAACTCATATAAATAATTCCCTTGGAGATTTCTACCAGTTTTGATGCGTTTCAAGATATCATTTTCTCAATAATGTATGATTGTATTTAATCCCGGAATTCAAGCAATCTTTTTTAAATTATATGTTTGTTGCTTACTGTATGACTAGTTGGTTGAATTTTTATCTAAAATAATATCCATCTCTTCGATATCCATGTTGCCTTTCTCGCAAGAAATGTATCTGAATTTGAGATTTTGAGCATCTTTTTTAATCATTAGGTTTATTGAATAATTACATCCCTTGCATTTCCAACACATTTATTACGTAGTTGTCTCCTTTACAACTTCGCGTAGGTCAAAATTCTTGAATCTAACAGTCTGCGATAAGTTTGCGCAACCTTTTTTCATAAACGTGTATTTTAACATTAGCTAATTCTATACTCAGTCACAACCTTTTAGTTACAAAGCATCAATCGGAAATCTTAATATATATTGCGATATTTTATATACTGGTATATGAATATTTTGTTGGAAGCAGATTCTATGCGCTTGAAGTAGACTTCGTATTTGTGAAAGTACATAATGAGCCCACTCTCTTTTTTGGCACTTCATACAACATTTGTTGTATTTTAACATCCAACACTTGCTTTTTCTATAATGAGGAACCTACAATATGGCAGTCCTGCACACCGCCCATTTCAATTGATGAAACTTGGCAGCTCGACTTCAGTTTTTTAGATTTTTATCGGTATGATTAAAGTTTGTTTTTACAAAAAAAAATAACTAGTGTTTTTATGATATCTGAATTGAGCTAGGTACAGTCAAAGCATCTTTGAAAAATCATAACTACTCAAATCTAATCTTATACATACGCAGCCAGTACGCGGAATCACCCTGGAAAGCAATCGTGTTACTTTTCTTGTCAATATTGATGCTTGCAGCATATCAGGACACATACATCAAAGCGGCCAGGTCTATTGCGTTGTATTTACGCGCAAAGTGTTCTCCGAAATACTTGGAGTGCAGAATATTTTCTTTCGGCAAGGTACTTCTCGAATTTACAGGGGAGGAAGGATGCGTATACCAAACGATCCAGATTACATATTGATGAATATGTTTTAAATATATAAGAATGTGTATAATAGAGCTATGAATAAAAAATGTGTAATATTGGAAAAATCTCCCCTATTGTTGGGTTGTTTTTATAGATCTAAATAATGTCGAACATCCTATTCTGTATGATCAGTGTTATTCACAGTTGTCGCAGATTTTTTTTTCTGCTTTCCCCTATTGTTTCTACAAGGGTGAAGTTACTCATTTCGCACACTTTCTTCCTAATGTCTCGTTTATTTAATTTATATTTTCAAATTTATATTTAATAAACCACCCACTGACGACCACTTTTTTTTAAATAGCAATCAAACCAAAACTCCTTTGCCTTTTTCGAAATATACACGACAAAATGAAACGCGAGGCACAGCTCTTTCAAAACGGGGGATCTCAGCCCGGAAAGTGGAGAAAGAAAACCTTGTGGTCACTTATTACCGTCAAATGGTATCTTTTCGGGTTAGAAAATACCTAGGGGCAAGACACTGTGCAATCCGGAGCAACTCTGAGCAATCCTGAGTAACTCTTTTCGCTCGAATCCATTCAGAAACGTCTCTACGAAGCGGGAAATCAGGCAAGACTGCTCGATTTTTCACTGGTATCAGGCAACACTTCAGGAAAACCAGAGTGATCCAGAGCAATCCTGAGGAATTCTGAGCAACACTTCGATAACAGAGTTACTCTCGCTGTATCTGTCCTGCCCCTAGGAAAATACGCACATCTTCTTACCGGAATCTGCGACGGATGACGATAATTTTGGAACTTGTCGGAACGAACTTCGCGAGTTATTTATTTGGACATTTTTCTAAATGTGCGAAACCAAACTTTACTTGCAGCGTAGAAACCCCGGCTCAAGCATGTACGTGTTAAAAAAGCAAAACTCACTGAATCACTATACATTCCAAATATTGTCGTCGCGGTTGAAACCCGAAGATTCCCCACACCCGACAATCGAATTTTCTCAAAATCCATACGTGAAACCTAACGTCGGACGTAGTGCGCTGGACAGCGGACCTGGCCCTCTATCCAGCGCACTATGCCCGACGTACGTCCGACACATGGTTTAGGAGAAAAATCAATTTTCGCGTGTCAAAAATTCCGATTTTCAACTGCACGAACAATATAAGTTTCGAAACGATCGGCCGAATCAAAAACTAAAAGTGCGATTATAAACAATCGTAACTATTTTAAGAGAAAATCAATACATTTTCGATATGCATGATCCTAAAATTGGCGAAGAAGGGAAAACTTTATTCAAAACATACTTAACCCTTTCCTTCCCACGACTTTGAACGACTTTTTCTATGCCAAGAAATTGTTTCCCAAGAAAGTTCTCGAACAAAAGTTATTGCAAATTGGCCAAATTTTTCGAAATCAACGAAAAAAAATTTAGTTGTAAATCAATAGTATTTTGACTGTTTATCAATAGTTCCACTATTGAAACAAGTAGTTGGGAGTTAGGTTTACCTAATGAGATTACAATCATATTCTAAAAACTATTGCATCATAATCATCTGATTTCGTTTGTCTCGAGTTCGTCGAAAATCGATGGTGCTCTAGAGCAACCATGGGAAGTAGAGGGTTAAGCAAAGCTTGTCAATTTAAACCTATTATTTTTCTGCGTTTGTATTGTCACTCTATCACAATTGTATGTCAGACAATTTGTTGTGTTATTCGTGTAACGATCTATTATAATATTTGGTTGAAAATTTCAAAGCAAGTAAAAATAAAAATTTTGAATATTTGATGCAAACTAAAATAAATTTCTACCTATACAAAACAAGAAAATCATTCTCTAGAAACTATATACCGGGCAACAAATCCATACTCATGTTCTTTCGTCTCCTCTTTACGCTACACAGAGAGCTAAACGCGAGAGAGCGCACGAGCCTACGGATAGAGACCGTACTTTGCGTGTCTCTATATTCTAAGCCCTGCTACGAACCGTACGTAAACTTTTCGCTTTCGAGCCCTACTTAGCAGCGACCGGTGCGGTTCGTTTCTTTGTTCGGGGCTCTACTTACCGTTAAAACGCTTGATTGAGCCCATGAGTGGGCTTGGTCTCAGAGACCTTATCACTCTGTAGATTTAATTATGTAAACTTTTGCTCACTTTACTTTTTTTGTTGTATTCCACCGCAGAACAAAATTTTCTGCTCACATTTTGATTTTTTTTTTCAAAACATAAATATCACAGAGTGTGTACTTAAAAAGTCCTGCTTTAACTTCCTTATAACAATCAATCACAATTGATCTATTTATTATCGCACGATTACATAAAACAAATGCCTCAGAGACCTGCTCGCTCTGGAATTTATATCACGTAGAGATCTGCTCGCTCTACTTACTACACTGCAAAATATTTTTGCTGTTTTTTTGCGTGCTGATTGCATTCAGCAATACAAATTACTGAGTATCAGCAATGATTTTTCAACTTGCTGAACCACCCAGCAATTTTGACAGTTGATCAGCAACTTCGTGCTGAAATTCAGCCCCAACTAAAAAGTCACCCAACTATTAAGCCTCCAACCAGCGGGTCATGACTGTATTTCTTTTGCTGATTTTTTTTTTGCGTGCTGGAAGCATGGGCCTTTTCATTTGACGTCTTAAATCAGCTGATTGTTCGGGCGTTTGACAGTTCTTCTATGAAGATGACACGTTCTTGTTAGCAGCTGTTGTTCAAGCTTTGTAAACAAATGCATGCACGGATCAGTCACATGAAAAGGCCTATTTCAAAAATTTTGGTGTGTACTACCTACTGCGCCTACCGACTGCACCATGTAGTAAACTCTAGAGACTGTATATATAGAGACACGCAAAGACAACTTCTTTTGAGTGTTGTTCTTCTTCTTCGCCCGACTTTGTTTTCACAATTTTGCTGGCGTGCTCGATAGGTAGCCGATTTGACAGTTCGATAGGTAGATTTGGTTTCACTCTTTGCGGGACTGTGTTATAAACAGACTGTAGTAAACTCATGGTTTACACTATAGATAGTAGAGTAAACATAGATCCGCTAAGATGAATCCATTGTATCCAAACGAACTGTCAAAATCTGTATCCAAACGAGCATGACGTCACGATGTCAACAACATGAATGGACCGCATGACGTCATAACACTCTTGCAAATTACTACTTGCACGCTTGAAACCTTTCACTCAGCGGTATCCGCGGATCTATGTTTACTCTACTATCTATAGTTTACACAAGTCGAATCAAGCAAAAAATGCAAAATTCGACCAAAAAAACCTAATTTATTTTCAGAGGCGTTCGTTCGTCCCAAAAGTCGTTAACAAACTGAACGCCAGACTTCAAACTACTCTCAGCCCGCTTCTTTCCATACCCATGCACACCAACACAAACATTCATCTATGCCGGCGAAACTCTTTCCTACCGTTCATCAAACCAGTTTCATTCGCGCAACGCTGTACACAGAGCCGCCTGTATGCATGTGTGTTTGTGTGTGTATCACCAACCAACCAATCATCTCCGAACGCGTCGCGAATGACAGCTCTCGTTCATGCAGACAGCACGCGAGCCGTTCATGGTTGGTTTTGGTGGAACGGGTGGAACGTATCCCGACTATACGAGTAAACCAAAATCAATACTGGCTTTTCAAATAGACACATCTCACATTATATAAAATTTGCATAACAATAAGCATCTATACACTACAGGTTCTTTAGGGGTATTCGGATTATTTTATAATCAGATTCTCAGCCCAAACATTAGTCGAAATCCAAAATTTCATAATTTTTGGAGTGCGGGAACTTTTTTTAAAATGCATTTAAAGTTTGTATGGGATTTTTTTTGTTCGGGTCGAACTGTCATTTTATCGATTGAACTGTCATTCTATCCACAAAAACTAAAACTATTTGTTATTTTAACCATCAAAACAAAGCTATTGGAATCCATTAAAATCGCGTTATACACAGAAAAATGAGATCTATCGATTAGGTTATAGAAAATAGCAATATTTTATTCCCTGAACAACCCAATTCCAACTATGTAGGTTTTACCCTAGACCCTAGACTTCGACCGCCTAAAATTCTGCCCTAATCTTCGCCACTTCATACATAAAAAATGGAAATTGTATGGAGGGGGCGAAAACTAGAGCAGTGGCGAAGTCTAGTGCTTTTACCCTATTTGTATCTTATGACGAATACGTATTTCAACCTCAACTGTAAGGTCGTCTACAGTGTCTCGTACTTTTCCAAAATTATACAAATCTATCTTTGAGCACTTCCATAGTTATTAATTGAAGGGCTTTCTGTGCCTGCTATTGTATGAATTTGTATATTGTGACACAAGCACTATGATACACTATACCCAGGGAGCCAAATAAATTCTCTCGACCGGAACGTGAATTGAACCCGTCGTCTCCGGATTGGCGATCCATAACCTTAACCACTAGGCTAACTGGAACTATCGTATGATCTGTGTGATCTTAACGGACAAATCCAACTGTTTTCATCGTTTTCATATCAAAAGAAGCGAGAATTAGATACAGATTTGAATATACACAAGCACCGCGATAGACTAATAACCTTCTCGAAGGAGCAGTTCAACGTACAATTAATCACCGATAAGTAATCCAACTTCAAAAGCTATTAATAAACGTTGACCCCATGTACGCGTATAGTAGAAGGTACATGATACCGTCTTTCGAAATTGCGGCGGAGTGAATCCGACATTGAAATGTTCACGCTGTTTGGGGGAAAAAGTTTCTCTTCTTCAGTCCATCATCGTTCCGTTTGCAAGCCGATTTATTGAGCCATCTCTCCCCGGACGCAACCGGCATCGCGCCGGACAGAGCAGACCTTATTTCTGAAAACGATTTTCCGCTTCGTGGTAGTCCACCACATCATCGCCGAGGCGCATCTATCCCCTACCCGGCCGGCGATGCTGCGGCGATGCTTATCTTTACTTATCTCATCACCGCACCGTAGCGCTCCAGTCAGCAGCGATCACGATCGGCAATCGGCGAAACATTCAGACAGGTGAAATTGCGAATTGGGTTCGATTCGATGATGATAGCAGCGCGATAATTTGGCCATCGCATTGGCTGCCAGTGAGATAGAAGGAACGCACAACAGGCTGCAGGAATTTCACTTCCTCGCGCGGAAATTGCGTTATGGCAGCAAAGGCAGACGGTCGAATGCAGACAATACAAACGCTGAAACAGTGGGAGTCGGTGGTTCATCCATGGTGGCGGAGAGTACTGATCTGATTTCCATCCACTTTCGATTTTGGATGGCGATTTTCACGATAATGAAGTTGAGCCAGATTGGGAATTCAAATTCTACCATTGACGATCACCAGCAACAAAGGTGGCGATTTTTCGGCAGATGAGTGAAAGTTTTGGGAATTTCGAATGGGCTCAGGGGTGTCGTCAGAGAGGCGAAATGTGGGAGCATTCAGGAAGATCTTGGATTGCCAAGATTTATCGTGAATGCAACAATTGTGCAAAATTGTAGTCAATATACCTTTCATAATTAAAAACTTGAGTCTACAGGAGTGGCTGTTTGGGGCTATCATTTGATTCCTACCATTCTCCCAACCAGAGAGCTGCTACATAATACAATTATTTGCTACTCGCTGTCGCAGCATTCGTTGTACTGCTTGTTGTACTGCATTCCTGCACTCTAAAGAATTTTCACGTCCGACTTACGTGAAATATCACGTAGCTCATCCTTATTCTCAAAACTTCATAAGTTACGTGACATTACCCGAATAAAAAATACAGTAGAAAAACCGAACGTTATATTGTAACAGTACTATTTAGAACCATATTTTTACAATAGACACCACTGTAAAAATAAAAATACAAAAACAATAAGATGTAATGTTGGATACCATACCGTGAATTGTAAATAAGATTTTTACAATATATTATACAGGTTGTTAAGTATCGTAACAATATAAAAAAATATTTTTCTCCATATATATTTTTTTGCAAAACCATACATTTTATTGTTAATGAATTGTTCAAAATACTGATACGTGGGTTTAAATATACCGTACATTGTATGGTACATGAATGGTTTCAAACAATAAAATGTACCGTAAATAAATTGTTTTTAATTGTAATTTCACTACTGGTTATACATTTAATCAAATGGTTTTGGAATGGTTCTCTTTTGTTATGTTGAATTGTTTTACATTACATAAACCATATATTGTTATATTATCTTGCCATTTTCCTCCTGTTAATGGCATCTTAGGCTTATTAGATTTATTAGAATGCGCTTTGGGAATTCCCAGAGCGTTTTGGATAACCCTTCATATATAGGATCGCCCACGTCTAAGTCTGTGTAGTCTCTGATTGCATTAACAGTTGAAGCTTAGGCTCCCATTCCCCACCAGCCAGATAACCGTGTTTCACAAACTAAGCATTATTTGTGGCAACACTTTGAGCGGCATGATGGAACTATGCCGAGCGCGCTAAGTGTTATTAGACCACTAATGTAGTTGCATGAAGTGGGTGACGAGGTACATAAGTATCATTACAGCGTGCTTAACCGTTATTGCAATATTGAGGCACCAGTTTGACTAAAGTTTGAAATACATAACAACTCATGAGATAACTGTCAAGTTCGATTCAAATATAAGTTAGGTTAGAAAGCGAACCCGCAGATGAACCTATACTAAAAGTCATTTCAGTGTTCAGTCCAGTCCATATGTTAAAGATGGCTCTACGTCAAAGATAAAGTTTGTCAACCGCATTTGATTCGATTGTGGTCGAAGGCAAGTTCACATGAGAGAAGAGGAGAAAACTCCCCTAAATGCAAATACAGAAAGAATAGTGTTGAAGTGTTGAACTCATTTACTGATTTACGGTAATCTGACCTGCATCTTTCCAGGTTGGCCTACATTGCATTAGTATTTCTCTCATCGCACTCTACACACCTAGCCCGCCCTCGAGCCCGCCATATCTCTTGGACCTGCAGTTCTTAGGACATCTGGTTTACCACTGATTTAAACATGTTATTGGCATTAACCCTTTGGAGCCGGAGGGGTCATATATGACCCCGGCGATGAAACCGAGCATAACAAACGTGTTCGACACCAGCGAGGTTGCGTCAACAGCGGCGAAAAAAATCGATTCCAAAAGGTTAAATTGATGTTTCAACTTATTCACTTTTTTCTCTTTCCTTTCCTTTGCATCAAAAAAGTCACAAACATCAACAAAACAAAGCACGGAAAAAATCTTAAACTGAATAAATCTGGTGTTCGATTTGAAAAGGTCGAATCTACATAGGAATCACAGCAAACATACGATCTATTCAAATCGAACACCAGAAATAATTAAAAATTCACGGAAAAATGATGTTTCGGAAAAGTGAATGGTTCAAACGTAAGAAAAACAGTATAATATATTGTTACATAAAAATCCAATGTAAATGTTTAGTATAGCGAACCATTTCATTACAATACACTTTATTGTAGCTGGTACACTGTATGGTGCAGGAATGGTTTTCACCATACACCCTATGGTTAGCTTTTCTCCGGGTAGTAACCTTCACTCGATAACCACGTCGTGTGCACCATCCTGTTTGGTGGAATCCACCTGGTTTTCACGTAAATCGTTTCAATGCGTTGGTATTAGTGTACTTCCGACTTGGAAGTTTCCGCGAAACGAAACTTACGTGAAATTCAGGTGTGCAAAAAAAATCAATATGGCGTCGAGAAGTTTGTTGTGCAAGAACGGGTTGCTAATTTAAAGTTCAGGAGCAAGTTGCTGCAAGTATTTAACGGTAATTTAATTGCTTATGACAATAGATCTCGCAATAGATAATAATTAATTGAGACTTTTTCTATTTTCATTGATTTCAGAAGCTGGATATCAATAGACGGTGACGGACCAATTCAGTGAGTGTTGGGAACAGCTGGACTACGAGGATGTTGCGTAAAATCCTTGGATTTGTTTAGATTTCTATCCAATCTTAAGAAGGATAAGGTTAAAAATAGTTATAATAACACAGTTGTAAGTATTTATTACTCTGAAATAAAATACTGATAAAAATTACTTTTTCTATTGTTACGTATTTGCACCAGCTTGTAGTATATTTGAGGAGGCAAAAGTTTTTATGCCCTTATAAAATCAATGATTTTTTATGGTAGAGTAAAATCTATGCTTTCTACATTGCATTTTATAAGGATTTAAAATCTCTTACCACTTCATACGCTACAAACTGGTGCGTCTGATTTATTTCAATTCAAAAACCATGACAAGATTACTTGAAATTCATGTAGAACTAATGATGTTTTCACATAAAAGTTACCGGAGATTCCAGTAGCACTCACGCACATTTTACGCAAACAATACGTGAAATGCATGTCAAATTCACCTGATTCATCACGTCGATAGCGAAACTGAAATTTATCCAGCTACCTGAAATTCAGGCCAAGGCTACGTGAAAAATATGGTGGACGAAAATCACCTATATTTTCACGTAAATCGGACGTGAAAATTCTTCAGAGTGTGCCTCTCTTCTTCGTGTAACATCTGCACTGGGTCAAAACCTGCTTTCTCAGCTTAGTGTTCTATGAGCACTTCCACAGTTAGTAACTAAGATCTTCCTCTGTCAATGAGTATTTTGCATGTGTATATCGGGTGGCAGGCAAAAAGATACTCTACGCTCAAGAAAGTCAAAGAAATTTCCTTTACGAAAAGTTCCTGGACCGATCGGAAATCGAATCCGTTACCCTCAGCATGATCATACTGAATACCCACGCCTATACAGCCGTAATTCTACAAAGTGACATAAGCGCCATTCCAATTTCCGACGTCTTATGATGCATATCTGGTGAAATAATAACACTTTGGTATATCCTCTGTATGATGAACATCTAGTTGTAATCCAGTATCTATGGAAGAAAACTTAGAAAATGATCAAATGTTCGATGCACAATTACAAAAGTTGCTCTACAAGTTGCTCAAGAAATTTCATCATAAATTCCTCTGGGAGTTTCGCCAAGAAGCCTTCCAGACATTCCTCCAGGAAGCCTCAAAAATTTGAAATTCTACAAAGAATTCCTCTATAAATCCCGTAAAGAATCCCTCCAGGAATTCCTCCTGAACTACTTCTAGGAATTGCAACAGAGATTCCTCCAGGGATTCCTCCAGGAATTCCTTCAAGATTTACTCCAGCAAATTATCCACGGATTCCTCCAGGAAATCTTTTACGAATTCCTCCAGGGATACTTCCTTTAATCCCTCCAGGGATTCATCCTGAAATTCCTTCACAGATTCCCTCAGGATTTCCTCCAGGGATTTCTGCAGGATTTTTCCAGAGCTTCCTTCAGCAATTCATCCAAGGATTTCTTTAGAGCGCCTCTAGGGGCTTCTCCAAATTCCTCCAGAAATTCTTTCAGGGATTCCTTCAGGAATTCCTCCAGAGAATCCTCTATGAATTCCTCCACCGATTCCTCCAGAAATTCTTCCAAGGATTCTTTCAAGAATGCCTCCAGGTACTCCTCCACAAATTTCTTCAGGGATTCCTCCTATAATTCTTCTAGGGATTCCTCAAAAAGTTTCATCCAGGGATTCCTACTGAAAATTGCGCATGAGTTCCTCCTGGAGTGCTTCCACGGATTCCTCCAGGAATTGCATTGGAAATTCCTCCAGGAATTTTTCCATGGATTCCTTCAGAAATTCATCCAAGGATTCAGGAATGTCTGCCTTGATTCTTCCAAAAATTTCTTCAGGGTTTTCTCCTGAAATTCTCTCAGGGACTCCGCCAAGGATTCCTCCAAGCATTCCTTTAGAAATTCCTCTAGAGAATCCTCCAGATATTGCTCCAGGAATCAATCTAGCGATTCCTCCAGGAATTCCTACAGGGACTCGTCAAAGAATAGAATGAATGTTGTTTACGTTTTTATTGATTGCTCTCAGTTGGCGCCAGCAGCGAAAAGAGCAGTCAAGAACCATTATAGCATCAAGTTTCCAGCGCTGACACCTGCGCGGCGACACCATCGCTTCTATTCAGTGCATCGTCTGTGCTACTCTCGGTTGTGAAGCTTCTCAAATTCTCACCTCAAGCTCACGGAAGCATGGTAGTCAAGAACTGTCAAATCGTATGGAAAAATTGCGAAAAACATTAATTGTTAGAAAACGGGATAGTTTAGTAAAAAGTTAGTGAATAGAAATCAAGAATGGTTTGAAAAGGTAACTTTTTATGTGCACTTCATGTTCCGGAACAACTTCTTCACCGTGAAAATTCTATTTTACTACCACACAATAAAGTGCCATCTGTTAGATTTTTAGTTTTGAATGTCGATCTATTGATCGAGTTATTCCTCCAGAAATTCCTCCGGGAACTCTTCCAGGGATTTCTCCTGTAATCCTCCAAGAGTTCCTCCTTGAATGCTTCCACGAATTCCTCCAAAAATTCTTCCAGGAATTGCTTTGAAATTCCTCCAGGAATTGCTTTTCAAGTCTATTCATTTTTCTTGTCTAACGGCCAGGCCAACTGCGCAGCATGTACCGCAGAGAAGATTTCAAGGCATACAAAGGTTTCAACATAGTTAATATTTGAAAACATTCTACAACTTGAAATCGAGGGAAAAGATGGAAGCGTGGACCTCCCGTACCAAACGCTTCCAGATAACGATATAGATATTTAAACATGTTCGCATGTATTATTATGGTGATGTATACGGTGATTTGCTAAAAAATATTTATTAGTGCGCCAGGATGGTGGTAAGATTAAAACATGGTATTATTATACAATAAAATTACCTGAATGCTCCTGAAACAAAAAGGTTTATTAGAAGTTAAAAACAAAACATAAATTAAAACATAACCATTACAAAAATACATCAAATTTTAATCTGGTATGCTACCACTTTAGGCAGTAAAATAGCAAGATTAAAATTTGATGCAATGTGGTAGATCTTACACCATAACGCACCGTTCTAAGGTGATCTACCCACGTTACGGGACTCAGGAATTTCTCCAGGAATGCCTTCACGAATTATCTCGAAATTGTTTCTTATCGAAATTGGGTCTCCAGTTAGCCTAGAGGTTGAGGCTAAGGATCGCCAATCAGGAGACGGCGCGTTCAATTCCCGTTCCGGTCGGGAGAATCTTCTCGACTCCCTGGGCATAGTGTATCATTGTACTTGCCTCACAATATACATATTCATGCAATGTCAGGCAAAGCAAGCCCTTCAATTAATAGCTGTGGAAGTGTTCAAAGAATACTATGTTGAAGCGAGGCAGGCCAAGTCCCAGTGAGGACGTAGAGCCGTAAGGAAGAAGAAGCCTTCACGAATTCTTCCAGGAGTTCCTCCATGGGAACCTCCAGGCATTCTACCAAGAATTTATTCAGGAATGCCTCCAGGAATTCCTCCGGAAATTCTTCCTGGGATTCCGTTCATTCCGTCGAATTTCTCTCGGAATTCTTCCAAGGAATCTTCAGAGATTTCTGCAGGAATTCCCACAAAGATTCGTCATCGAAATCCAGGAATTCCTCCTAACGTCCCTCAAGAAATTTTGCCAGCGATTCTTCCATAAATTCCTACAGGCAATCTTCCACAAGTTTCTCCAGGAATTTTGCCAAGGGTTCGTTGAGAAATGCCTCCAGGAATACCTTCAGAAATTCTTCCAGGAATTCCTCCAGAAATTGCTCCTAATATTGCTCCTGACGTTCCTCCAGGAATTCCTTGAAATATTCCTCCAGAAGTTCCTTCATGCAGCCATTCTAGAGAAACACTCTTTTTTTAGTCTAAGACTAACCGTTAATCAATAGAGTCAAGATTACTGTAGGGTCTTATCCCCTATTTACAAATACTAACATGCAGGTGCAATAAGCGGACCTGTAAGGAAAGAGACATTGGTGGAGAGTTGTCAAGTTAGAGGATGGAAGAGGAACATGGACGGGGAGTGTTGTCGGGAGAGTGATTGTGGATGGTTGAATTTGGGGATCCGGATCTCGAGTTGGGTCGTGTTTCTGGTCGGGATTAGATTCCGGCGGTGGTCAAACACTACATCTGGCGACGAGGTGAAAGTGAAAAAAGTGAGAAAAGTGCGTGTATGTGATTTGTGTCAGAAATCTCCAAAATCTTTTAGCACTTGTGTGGACCCTACAGAAACGGTAAGACAAAAAATTGAAAAAAAAAGATGCTGGGATGGAGAGTTCAGAAATCATCGATGATAATTAAATAATCGTTAGCATTAATGCAAATGGCGAGACAAATAGTTCCTTAAATGTGGCATCGATGTTGCAGGGTAAATGAAGTGTGTGGTTACTCTTCACCCCATTCGGAGTTGTGCGGCTGGAGATGGAGGAGGAAGCGATGTGAACATTGATCATTGATACAGGATCTAGAATATTTAAGGAAATTTTTTCTCATTTTTGCTTGTCAATAATGGACCTTTTCATTTGACACAATGAGAGTATATTACAGGTGGGTAAGAAGAAGAGATGGCTATGTATTAGTTAGGAAGGAAAAAATGTATTCACAAATAGTGACGTCACTATTTGACACGCGTTCTTATGGGAGTTCGCTTTGCTTGTAATAGTGATATGTTTTGCACCAAAGACGGATCTCACGAACACGAAGTATTTTCTTCCACACCCTTATTAGACTCGCATTGCATTTGACGTCTTAAATCAGCTGATTTTTCGGGTCTTTGACTTTGACGGTTCTTCTATTGAGATGACAGGTCCGTGTTTGCAGCTGTTGCTCAACCTTTGTAAACAAATGCACGCTCTGACATGAAAAAAGCCCATTGTGGTTGAGCGGGTTGAGTCATTTACAGATTCATTCACCGTAAGTTTCATTGACTTGCCCGATGGGGTAAAATCGAAGATGAGATGGCGTTTTATCAATCGATTTGAGAATCGGTAGCGTGATCGATTTGAGAATCGATGATGAAGAAACGGCATCAGAGTCAATGGTCCGAGGTCGATATGAGAACCGAAAGCATGATGTGGATTTGAGACTCGTATAGATTTGAGAATCGAAGGAGTTATCGATTTGAGAGTCGAAGGAGTTGTCGATTTGAGAATCGAAGGAGTTATCGATTTGAGAATCGATGGAGATATCGATTTGAGAATCGAAGGAGTTATCGATTTGAGAATCGAAAGAGTTATCGATTTGAGAATCGAAGGAGTTATCGATTTGATAATCGATGGAGTTGTCGATTTGAGAATCGAAGGAGTTATCGATTTTGGAATCGAAGGAGTTGTCGATTTGAGAATCGAAGGAGTTATCGATTTGAGAATCGATGGAGTTATCGATTTGAGAGTCGAAGGAGTTGTCGATTTGAGAATCGAAGGAGTTATCGATTTGAGAATCGATGGAGTTATCGATTTGAGAATCGAAGGAGTTATAGGTTTGAGAATCGAAAGAGTTATCGATTTGAGAATCGAAGGAGTTATCGATTTGAGAATCGAAGGAATTATCGATTTGAGAATCGATGGAAACATAAAATAGATGGTCAACGGACATATCGATTTAAGAATCGATGGAGATATCGGTGGACGTTGGTCTAGGTTAGGTTCGAAGAAGATGTATTGATAATGCGATATCCTTTTGAAAATCGATTAAGAAATATTGATTGAAAATCAATGAAGTTTGTCAGCTTGAGTTAATTTATTAATTGATGAATCGATGGTGTGATATTCATCTGAGAATTTATGAGGAAATATACGCTTGGAAATCATAGAGGAAATATCTATATAGTAATTGAGGGAATTCTGTAGATTGGAAGTCAAGAAATATTGAAATGAGATGTAACAGAGAAATATTTACATTAATATATCTATACACATTTGATGAGATGTCGATCTGAAAACCGAGGTATCTGTAGACCATATTGATTTGTAATGCAACATAGTCGAAGGAATATTTGGAAAGTAGCTGGCAAGCTCAGCAATGTAACAATCTCTCCCATATGAAGGAAGTGGATGAGGATTGGTTTGTGTTACAAAACCAAATGTTTGAGTCGTTAGAGTTCTTGACTTACTTTGTAGACCACTAGGTTTAAGGTTTGCATCTTCAACACACAAAGCAATTTGTGTTAAGTTTTGGCATCCAGATATTTACAATTATTTAATTCATCATTATTATAGATGTTTTTCAATAACATTATATTAAATTGAATAACCTCCAAACCATTGGCGTAGCTAGGGGGGGTTCCAGGGGTGCCTGGCACCCCCTAGAATAAATTTGGCACCCCCTAGAATTTTTCCTTGACAATCACTTAAAATTTAAAAATTCATATGATTATTCCAATGTTTATTAATGGCGTATTTGAACAAAACATTAAATACGCCTGGAGTTACTTGATTACCTGTTTTATTTTTAGAGATTTGGATTGGTAAGAACAATCGGCAGACTTACTTTCTGGAAATTAAGCACCAAAATAGTGTATATTCAATCTTAGCTGAGTAGTTTGTTTAGAAATCTCTAAAAGGATTTCCCTGAGACATTATATAAACTATGTGTATATATGCTGGAGGTATTTAGGCTCAATTCGTGGATTTTTTTGTGATTTCTCTGGGCAAATTCTCACGGTATTGGTTATTTGATTCAATTTTGTTTAGTTGGTTTAATTGGAATGCATTATTGTAAAATCCAACGAATTCGTTTGAATAAAGCTTATAGTAATAAAATATTAAGTACGTGACGTCTCTAGTAATTATTTTCGGTCAAACAGACTAGAAGAGCTAAGTATGATGATGTAACTAAAATAGAACGTTTTAGGTTTTATGAGCGGTTTTGAAAGCCACGCTACAAGATTAGTTGGTCTCCAAAATGTTGGTTGGAATGTGGGTTTCTCACGGTTGACTTATTCAATACAAAATATGTAGACACTTTGTCAAACAAAATTTCAATATTTTTAAACATGATAAATTTCCAAAATAAGGTTCATTTCCATACAAACGAAAGTTGCAAACTTTGGGCTGCGTTTTCTCCGATGCCTACTCCTATTGAATATTAGTCTTATGCGATATGGGCAGTACAGGATGTTAGTATTTTCGGATCGATCACAACGTTCATAGCGACAATCTCTTTTTTATAGCTTGCACATGAAAATTATTTGCAAGAACAATTGTGAGAAGTATGAATTACAGGAATTAAAAAAAAAAACAACAAAATATATGTGTTGTACAGAAATATTGTGTTTTCGGTTCGAACTAGACATTATTCGTTAAGCTACTTTTAAATAAATAAAAAGAAAATCGCGTTAAGTACTGTTCCTTTGAATTCCACTAAGAATTTGCATCCTTTGACAGATACGTATTTCGACCTCAACTGTAAGGTCGTCTTCAGTGTCTTGTACTTGACTCGAGTCGTGCTTCCTTCAAAGAGCGAATAGCTCACTGGAAGCATTGAACGTATTTTTTTTGTAATTCTCCATGATTTCATTAACTTTATATTTATTGCATTTGAAAATTGCTTCGGCAATTTGTTTCAAATTTTGTTGGCATATTTTTGAAAATTTATTCGAAAATTTCTTTGACAATTCCTTTAGCTATTTCATCGATAATTTTTTCAGCGGTCCTTTTGTGAGTTTCTTCACTATTTAACATTTTCCTGGAGAATTCCTTTGGCAATTTGTTTTAAAAATCCATAAGTAATTCTTTTTAAAATTTTTATAGGAAGCCTTTTTGGCAATTTCTCTGGAAATTCCTTAGGCCCATAATTTGGAAATTTCTCAAACAATAATTTTTGGGATTTATTTCACAATTTTTTTAGGTATGTTCTATGGATATTCTTTTGGTATTTCTTCAGGCATTTCTGTGGAAATTCTTAGACTATTCCTTTTGAAATTTAAAAAAATCTCATTTGGACTTACTCAAAGAATTTTCAAGGGAATTGCGATTTCCAAAAGAATACCCGAAGAAATACGAAAATGGAAATATCGGATGAATTGCAAAGGAATTCTCGAAGTGATTTTCAACTACAAGAAATACCAGTTTAGTTTTCCAAAGGAATTGCCAAATAAATTTCCATTAAAATTATCGGAGAAATTTTTAAAGCAGTTGTTCTAAAATGCCTTTAAGGATTTCCTAAGGAATTCCGGAAGAAATTATGAAAGGTTTTCAAAGGAAATTGGCCAAATCCAAACCCAAATAAATTGCCGACATATAGGAGTTACTGAAGAAATTTTCATAAACAAAATTGAATGTATTTAAAACGAAATTTTCAAAGGAACTCTCGAAGAATATGCCGAAGAAGGAATTACCAAATAATTTTCCAAAAAAAAACCATGTCAGAGTAAAGGAGTTGTTGGAGAAATTATCAAAGGAATTTCTGACGGAATTTTAGAAAGAATTCCAAAAGGAATTGCTGAAAGAATTTGCATGCAAATTCTGAATTCTGACTGTAAGAGCTCTAAAAAAATGCCGATGTTTAAAAAAAATCCAGAAATTACAAAAATTACAAGAAAAGTTCCCAGAGTAAAAATCGGAGAGGTCTTCAAAATATTTGTCTAAGAAATTTCCAAACTAATTGCTCATGAAATTCCCATGGAAACTTTTGAAGCAAGTTTCTCCGGAATTGCTGAAGGTATTCCGAAAGAATCTGCTGCAGGAATTTTCTAAATCATTACGGGAAAAACTCTCGAAGAAATTGCATAAAGAATTCTCATAAGAATTCTAAAAGTAATTCATACCAAAATTTTCGAAAGAGCTTTTATTGAAATTACCGAATACCTACTCGGCATACAGGGGATACTCAAAATTTTAAAACTGGGACAGGTAAAATTTTCACTTTTCAAAAAAATGTTCAACTAGCTGTAACTTTTCGGAAAAGGGCATCGAATATTCTCAGATTTTTACTGTGAGTTCATCAACTAGTTGTGTGCTGGTGGTCCAATTTTGGAAAAGATCGGGCTTTTTAATATGAAGTTAAAAAGATTCTATAAAAAGGTATAATAATCCGATAGTCAACTTTGAGCTGTTATATCCCCGGATTCAACCAACCGAATGCAATAAAATTTTAATCATTTATGACTAATATAATGAGCTATTTAAAACTTTTGACCAAACTTAAAAATCTTTACATGAAAGAAAATTAAAACGATTAGATTATTTTTCTAATATAACACCAATTTATCTGAAATTTCATCATCGTTTCAAAATTATGGATAGTAATTATAGTTCATTTAAATTCCCTCTAATTGACTTGAATATATTTATGTTTCGAAGGAAAGCAACCAAATGGCCGGCATTAAATTGAAAAAGTAATGGGATAAATATGAAAAACAGATAAATTTACTAAAAAAAACATAGAATAAATTAAATCGCAATAACTTTTTTTTCTTATATATAATTTCAAATTAAGTCAAATGTTTTTCAGGGTTCCTTATATTAGTCATAAGTGATCAAAATTTCATTGCGTTCGGTTCATTGAATCTTTCTAACTTCATGTAGAAAAACCCGATCTTTCCCATAATTGGACCAGTGATACACAACTAGGTAATGAACTCACAGTGGAAATTTGAAAATATTTGAGGCCTTTTTCGAAAAGTTACAGCCAATTGAACATTTTTTGAAAAGTGAAAATTTTACCTGTCCCAGTTATTTTTAGTATCCCCTGTATAAAGAAATTCAAAAAAATACCGATGAAATTCACGATAAAAAAAAACGTTTGAGACATTTCCCAAGAAATGTTTGAGGTTGTTCTCAGAGTCATTATCGAATGATTTACCAGAAGTATCCTCGAAGAGATTCTTAAAGAAATGGCCGGAAGCGTTATTATAGAAAATACAAAAAAAAAAACAAATACCAAAATCATTGTTGGCATAATCAAAAAAGAAAAGCTTCAGAGACTGCCAAAAATGGCGAAGTAGCTCGCGAAGAAATGCCGAAGGAATTTAACAAAAATGCCAAATAAACTCCTATAGGAATTGCTTATGAAGTTTCCAATGTAACTACCGATGAAATATTTAGATAATGTACCGGAGCTGTAACAAATTCTTAACATATTACCGAAGAAATTCTCAATAATATTGCTAAAGTGGAACCAAAGAAAGGGCCGGGGAAATTTGCTGATTCCATGGGAATTATTTAAAGATTTCTAAAAGGATTTTGAATTGACAAACGAATTGCAAAACAGTTTGCAAATAAATTACCGGGAATAATCCCTAAACAATTGTCTAAAGCACAAATTTCCCGTAGTACAGACCGAAATCGATTAGTTGGAGTCGAGTTTCAAAACCTCCCAAAACATGTATCTTGCAAACGGAATTCTGTACGAAGCTGAAATTTTGACTGATTTTGAATCAAAACTGATTTTACAAGTCAAAATTTCATATAAATTAAATTTGAAACGAAAATAAAATAAATATCTCGTGTATTATGCAATTTTGTAGTTCTTAAGATTTTAATTTCTCATAATTACTCTGAAAATGTATTCTTGAACACATGATTGTTTTCAATCAACAAAATAGAGGGGTTGTCGCGATGAAAGTTAAGTTCAATAAGTACGCGAAGGCTAGTTTTTCCCGCAACGCAGTAGTACTGGAAGCCATTGGATCTGGCACCCCCCAGGCACCCCCTTGGTAAAAATCCTAGATACGCCAATGCTCCAAACAGTAAATTTTAAGACTTCCAAGTCCCATGAGAGGTGGAATCAGCAAAGTACAATATTTCGACGATCATAGTTTTGTTCATGGAGCTTTTTATTGCAAAACTTAGGATAGAAACGCTTCTGGTATTTAACAAGGTGTTGGGGACGATATTAATGTTTCGTTTCCACTTATGCTTTTCATATGTTGTTAGCTTTTATAATCCTAATACTGGACTTTGTGCTTTTGTTTAATACAGCCTTGAGACTGGCAAGATTAACGATACCGTTTAATCAATAGATGTTTAAGTAAAATTCTGGCACAGTATGTATAGTAAAATTTCTACGCATTCATTTATATATCTAAATGTCAGGTTGGCTAATGTTCCAACTAAAGGTTCATCTGAAGCTAAGTTTAGATGAGAAGGAATGGTTAGGCTTATATCTAGTTTTCCTAAAAGTAGTGCCAAATCTTAACTGAGTAGGAGGACGGAAGATGCAGCAGTTTTTAATATTGAATATAAAAATACAATACGTGGTAGCCAATTACAGATAATAATTAAAAAAATAAGGGAGGGGTAGAGGATAGCATTATGAAAGTATCACTCGGTACAATTCAGGGTGTTCTAGTTGAGATGGGAAGTTGATCCTGTTCTTTAAAATATTCAAGTGTGTATTTGCGGAATACATAACAACCCCTTTTTCAATGTTTATCTATTTCGTCAATCATTGTAGACAACAAGCTTAATGTATAAATTTACAGATGAGAGAATATCATCATGTATGCAGCAGTATGCAAAGTAAGGCAAATTTGGACAATAGATACGATGTGTACATGTACCTTATATGCACGGCAGTGATTACAGGCAATGCATTAGACACAACTAAAATATTTCTATGAATACTATTTGACTCATTTTTTTGTTTAAAGAAAAGGTGGGATGTAGGGTCTTATCCCCTATTTACAAATACTAACATGCAGGTGCAATAAGCGGACCTGTAAGGAAAGAGACATTGGTGGAGAGTTGTCAAGTTAGAGGATGGAAGAGGAACATGGACGGGGAGTGTTGTCGGGAGAGTGATTGTGGATGGTTGAATTTGGGGATCCGGATCTCGAGTTGGGTCGTGTTTCTTGTCGGGATTAGATTCCGGCGGTGGTCAAACACTACAATTACAGTCGATTTCCAACAGAAAGAAAAACGATATAGTGTCGTGAAACTTGGTGGGTTCGTAGTTGTTCGAAAATAATTAGACCCGTATTTTTTTTTATTTCGTCATTAGGGTGACCAATTTTGAAAATCATAGCTTTTAGGCCAGTTTACCGATTTTAATCCTCCTTTTTTTAAAGCTATTGAATTGCAAAGTTTTAAGGAAAAATACGTTAAAGGGGGCAAATTGTTTTTTGGGTTAAAAAATGTGCATTTTTTTGTGTTTTCATGGTCTTGGGACCAAAGAGGTACCCTGGTTTTATATTTTTATCAGAATATTTTTAAAAAATTAGTTTAACAATTTAAAAAAATCAGAAATCTGTGTTTTTAGATACGATTTTTTGGATATAGAGAGGCTATTGTCACAGGTGATTGACTTAATCGTAATAAACTACCGAAATATATAGTAATTCATGTTTTGACAAAATATTTCAAAATACGTATCAAAATATGAATATGAAATATGTCGACGTCTAGAATGTGACATTTATGCTTCCGACGGCAGTGAAGTTATCACATTCCAAATGATCGCATTTCTTGAATGAATGATTTTTATTGATGAAGTCTAATACCCTCATAAAGTCTAGGCCTCATAAATTATTCACGATCATCCAGAGTACGATTGAAACAAAGTCTGATTTTCATCGAAAATTGGTCAAAATCTCGGTAGTGAAAATTCCGAAGGTATGTAAGAAACAAAAGAGCAAACTCCAGTAGGTATATCTCGTTTTTTTCTTTAATTCTGTGCTTCTTGCAAGAAACACACAAAAAAAAGCGGATTCAACGTTAGACACGAAAACAAAAACATGCCGCAATCGTGCTGCTTGCTGCTCCGTTAGAGGAGCCTTCGTCTGGCCGTGAAGTGAGCATGCGATCGATGGGATTGGGAGCGAAAGCTCCAATTCCCGATCAGAACTCTGGCTGCACCACTTGCTATATGAACCTCTGTGAAATATTAGCGATCGCCGGCGTGTTTCTCTCGTTCAAGTAGGTAGGCAGGTAGCTGATAGAGCCACATTCGATGATGATTGATGGTGTTTGGGAAAATGAAAATCGGCCTCGCTTTGCTTGCTAAAATCTTTTCCTGTGCGAGAGGGCAAGATCAGCGCTGGCTGGTGAGAATCTGGGCAATGTTTGCGATTCGGAAACGGTGTTCTATGGGATGGTGCAGTTTTTTATCTGGGCTGGGCCGTGTAAACCTGCGTAAGGTAGGTGTGGAGGCTAATCGTTTCTCAAAATTTGATAATGATGGCAATTTTCTAGTCACCCAGCGTCTGGATAATAGAAAAGTGCTAAACAGGGCGTGTAGATTTGATTGATTCGGTGGGAATCCGGGAAACAATTTTGGCAAATGATTTACGTCACGTTTTCACTAGACTTTTTTTGCAATTTTGTTATTACTTTAATGGTTTGGAATCAGTGGGATGTAGGTTATAAAGGGTTTGTTTGATTGTTTCAAGCTTTCAAAAATTATAACGGCATGATGGTAGCCTATCAATTTTTCCCATTTTAGGCCTGGTGCTTCGACTGCGATATACAATTTTATTTCCGCCGTTTTCATGCCTTTCATCTATAACTAAGTTGAACTGAAAGGCTATCATTTTACTCTAGAAACAAATTTTAGGTAGAAGCTTTGGGTAAATCAAGCACTGTTATTTCTGGTGTAATTGATCGACTTTTACAAACTTTTGCGTCAGTTTGGCAATGGAGCAATTAATTGTGTGGGAAATTAGTAGAAAGGTAAACTTCGTGGCCTTTATCCGCCAATTAGCGGTAAAAAGTAATTCCTAGGTTGAAATTCATGATCAAAACAGAAAATTGATCACTTTCCCGACCTGTCTATACTTACGCTCAAAATGCGTTATGAACTAGAAATCGGAATTGACGATTTCAGCAGCAAGTAGCGGAAGTTCCCAAACAGAAAAGTTATCTACAAGGTCTGATAAATAAAGATAACTAAATTTGGTACCATTGAAATGTATACAATGGAATTTTCTCATCATTGTATTTTTGAAGAATTCCTGTTGAAGATCACTTGAATTTCTTAGAATTTCTGCAGAGATGTTTTTAGTACTTTAAGTACTCAGTCAGAAATACTGAAAATTCTTCAAATGTATAGTATATCCCTTTCGGGACGAAGCGCAAAAAACTGAAATCTCCATACAAATGGCTCAAGACAACAATTATGTTTCCTCATTTGAAAGAATTACTCTTTATCCTTCGATTTCTAGCTTTGACTACCTAGATAAATAGGAAATGAAAAATATGCGACTGATTAAACTTTTTCATATTTTAAGGTTTTTGTGCTCTTTTTGTTTACCTTATCGTGGTAATTCTCACAGGCAACGTAAACAAAAGTTTGTTTGCACACATACAAGCAAAGTAATGACTGAATTATTGAAACAGTTTACACCGCATAAAACAAAGTCAAAACAGATCGGCAGTTCGGATGGGAATCTCGGTCGCGTTGCATTGTTCGGTGGAAAAATTGAAAAGTGAGGCGAGTTTGGGGAAGGTGCACATTGTCCTTGATAACCAACGGTGTTGCAGAGAAGTGAAGGTGTCAAGGAGTGGTTGCGGTCATCCAACGACATCCCAACTAACAATCACTCATTTAACAGGCACCATTTCAGCATAATATTGAATAACATTTCGATTATTTTCACGTACAACCTATGTTCGGGTTTTGTTCACACAAATTTGGAGAAGTATAAAGCTTCATGTTGTGCACCAACTCATTTTTTGTTGTTAAAAGCGTTTAACAAATATACAGGAAAGCTTTTGTTAAGCTTTGGTGAAAATGACTGAAAATAAATAAAATGCAAAAATGTTGAACTCTCACGAGAGTAATTATTTGCTCTCATGTTGAGAACACCTATTATGAAATAAAAATTACATATAAAATTACCTAAATACGGATTAGAACCCGAGACCTGTCGATTGACAGCCGCATGCCTTCCTATCCGCGCCATCCTAGAGATGGTGAGATGTAGCACCAAAAGCAAAACATAATCTTCACTGCAAAATATTTTTGCTGGTAATCAGCAAACTTTGCTGATTTTTGGCGTGCTGATTGCATTCAGCAATACAAATTACTGAGTATCAGCAATTATTTTTCAACTTGCTGAACCATTCAGCAATTTTGACAGTTGATCAACAAAGTTGTGCTGAAATCCAGCAAAAATGTTGCTGAAATTCAGCAATTTCTTTTGCTGATTTTTGGCGTGCTGGAAGCATTTCAAAAATGTTGGTGTGTTCCCATGACTCAATAATGATCTCTCCTGAACTTGTGTTCAGCAGTGGTGAATTAACACAGCACGTGGTAATCAACTGAACAACGCCTTATACTTCAACAGCTGTTCAGCCCAAAACACGTGTTTTCCATTCTGATTTCGCTGTCAGTATTTTTATCAATTAACTATTTTTGGCTACGCAGTCATAAAATGAACAATTTTTGACGTTATTTCATTTTATTTTGCAAATAAATAACGTCAAAAATTGTTCATTTTATGACTGCGTAGCCAAAAATAGTTAATTGTACCATACAGTCGATTCAATCCCAGTATTTTTATCGCACGGTGAGAAAACTTGTATCGAATGTGGTCAAAAAGTGTTGGTACTTATTGAAGAAATTGTTTCCAGAAATACTGATTATTAAAGATCGATCTTTATAAATATATGGCAATATGTGATGCGGTATGGTCTTGGACATGGTGCATTCACAACAACTGTTCAGGAAATCTACTCATATTTAGTTGAAGATCCGTTAAGGAAATTTTCTTTTAAATTTTTGTCATGGAATCTTGACAATCAACAAATAGTGTATAAGGCTAGGTATAAGGTGTTTAGGGATACTTGAAATGTGTCAACTTCTGAATGGTGTTTGTTTATCTAGGTGACTGTGGGAACAGACAGCACTCAAATGTCAAATGCATCGATCCAAGCATCTCGTACAATAGAAGTGCTACGGAAGATGAAAAATATAATAATCAAGGCACAAGATATCTTATTACAGATCAATAATAATGAATAAATGGCTTATTTTTACGTTGATTATGTCTCTTGACAATGTTGAGTCAATGTGGAGCCAAATAATTCTATTCTGTTTTATGTTATGTGATTTGTATAAAATATTGGTTCTTTAATAACTTGGTTGTCTAAACAGTTTTAGCCATGATTTATCCCATTATCCGAACATAGTTCCGAGTCAAACTATGACATGTTGAAGGCGTTTATTTGACAAGTGAAATGGTACAGGAACATATGCTTATCGATACATCAGCTTAATAAGATGCAGAAAAAAATGTTTTGTTAAACTCTTTTGTTAAGGAATCAAAGCTTGTTGAATAAATTTCTTGTTAAAATTTTAAAAAGTGTTTTAATTTATCATTGTTAATATCGATTTGGGAAGTCGAGCATTGCCTACTTTCTCAATTGAAAAATCATTTAAACAGTAATGTGTAGAGCATAATTTTAGTTCAGCTATGATTACTATTATCAAGCAAAAATTCAGCAAGCTTGCTTGTTTGTGACTTGCAACTGTTATTCCAATCATTGTTCCAATTTTTTCTTTACATCCTAGAGGAAGTTGGGGAAATTTCGCCAATGCATTTTCAAGAGGACACCTGGATTCTGGTAATCACTGCAAATTAATCTAGAAGCTCTGTCGTAAAGTTTATTCTCTGTATACTCGGAGTCGGGGTCGGTCGGTTTTCTCGGTAGCGAGAGGTGAATGGTAAATGCGGAATCAAAAGCGCGGCAATGTTCGTGGGAAGGTCGGTTTTCACGCTTAAGTAAACGATCAATGCGCAGACACGTTTATTATTGAACGACCGTTGGCGTATGTGTATTTCTCTGTGGGATGGTCAACACATAAACGTTATGAAGATCGGGACGTGTATTTCCATATAACTAGTGGGTCATATCACCTACCACAGGCGGCTCCAAGAATCACACCTTCCCGAGACAACTGTGGGGATGCTGTGGATTCTACGGTTTCTAGTAACAACGGTTGTCGAACTAAAATTCGTTCCCTTTCCCGATGACCGTAAGGACGTGTGTTACGGGTATAAATATTTGTTACATTAATAAGACAGAATAATTGTTTAATGTGTTCAAAACTTGTTTAATATTTGTGCGTTCTTTGTGTTACATGTTGAATTTTAACTTGTAAATATTCCCCTAGTATTAATTAACATTTATAGGGTTCTGGCAGAATAGAGGCCCACGAAGTGAAATCCTATTTCGATTGCCAACATTCAGGCCGTTTCGGGTCACGATTAAGTACTAGAGACGTAAACCTTTCCCTAACACAGACTTCAAGTCGTAGAGCTCCAGTGATGAAACCCGAAACGGGATGCCCGATTAGGATTAGTTGTCCTAGACAAAACCAAGCTATGAACACAGCATCAAATGCTGTGAACTAAAAGGCAAACTGCCAAATAAAATACAATTCCAGGATGACTGATGGACCCAAACCAATACATGAAACCTCGTCATCCTGTGATCGGAAGGAGTTATCCATCTGGATGACAGGGCACATTTCGGCACCAACATTTCAAAAGGGCGTAACTGCTTTTGCCACCAATGCCTTCGGCACAAGAAGACGTGGAGCGCAGCGACGCAGCGAGCTAGGTGGGTCGACCAAGTGGAGGACGATCTGCGGACCCTACGCAGAGTGCGGAACTGGAGACAAACAGCCATGGACCGAGTGGAATGGAGGCGGCTACTATGTACAGCAGAGGCCACCCCGGCCTTAGCCTGATCGGTAAGGTAAGGTTGTCTAAGAAAGCATAATGATACGATATTTAAAAAAAAGTGATATCCAAGACTTACACTACCCGTCATAAGTACGGACTCACAAAAAGTATTGCAACAATATTGCATCACCCTGAATCACCTCGATATCTCTAAAACCAGAACACCTACAAAAATGCCGCCTTCAGAAAAGTTGTTGCTTTTGTCTTCTGAATAACTTTCTTGAAGACAGCATCTTTGTAAGTCCTCAGGTTTTGGAGATACAGAGGTGAGTCAGGGTGATGCAATATTGTTGCAATACTTTTTGTGAGTCCGTACTTATGACAGGTAGTGTATAAGTATCCCATTACACAGCGCAACATTTTTTTTGTCTCAAGAGCAAACTTAGGTATGTGTCTCCGAAGGATTTTGGGCCGCTGAATCCGAATCCGGGCTCAGATTTCCTCCAACACGTTACAATTTTGAGCTATAACTCAACTTATAGGGCAAAATATGCGATTTTGGGCTTTTTTGACTGCAAGTCATTAGGCATGGAAATATTTTTTTTTTTTGGACAATCAAAAGGTTAATTGGTCAATTACCATCAAAATTAACGATTCATGCAAAATATTTCGTTTTACCTAATCAAATTTGATAGATTTAAGCATTTTATGTTAGTATGAAAACTTGCATGCAACTTTTGAAGGGTGACTTGTATGGGAAATATCGTACCTAACATAAATCGCTTAAAACTATCAAATTCGTTTTGGTAAAACGAAATATTTTGCATGAGTCGTTAATTTAGATGTTAATTGACCAATTAACCTTTTGATTGAGGTATAGCTAAAAATTGTGACGTGTTGGAGCAAATCTAAGCCCGGATTCGGATTCAGCGACCCATAATCTGTCAGAGACACATAAGTTTGCTCTTGAGGCAGACCAAAAGTTAATTTTTGTTACGCTGTGTTATCGAAAAACCAACTGTTTTTAACAATGTATTCTTTATATGCTAATATATCCTTTTCAAAAAAAATAATAATTCTTGAAGCACATCTGCACAATTTCCTCATGTGTATCATTTCCCGGCTTTCACACAATGCGTTTTACTGATTTCGTCTACTACGTCAAATACTACACGGGGAAATGAAATAACTCAAAACGGAGATAAAAAGTACTTAAAAACAAATACTTTTCCAACACTACTGGATTGAGTACAATTTGACTCTGATTGTTGGATACTTTTAACTTAATGTTGGAGTATACTGAAAAGACTAAGCTTTGAGTAAATTTAGAGATTGGTGATTTGTTTTGTTTTTGTTTGTTGCTTCGAAAGTATCCAAAAGAAGGTGTTGTTACCACACATGATTTTGGATGAAAATTTTATTCTACGCCATGTTTATTTCCAGTTGGGCATTTGCTGGTCATTCTTTCCGCGTATTTTGGCAAGTTCTCACAAATTTATGATATTTTTCGGATTGTACCTCATTTTTAAATCATTTTCAGGAAATGTTTGTTACCTTCATGCATCAAGCGATAAGCGCACATCATTCCTCGGTTGATTCCACGATTTTCAATCCCAAGAGCTTCAATTTGGACAGAAGATGATCAAATTTATTCGTTGGTTAATAATCGCAGGTAAGCTCTATATTGCATTTATTCAGTTCAATGCGAAACTGATGATTTTATTCTCACAAACAGAAATTTTCTCTGGTCATTTATCCGCTCTGCTGAACTCCCGGTGATGGAAGACGGAAAACTGTACGTGACCGCTGATGTAACCTGGACCCGGATGGCGTATCTACCAGCCCCAGGCGGGCGTAAGTTATCAAATTACGTGACGTTGTGTTATATTTTTGATTATTTGTACCAAATATTTAAATAAAAGAAACTTGGATGCACGCTGGGTACCTATGAGTTTATTTATTATTTACGAGAACCAAAAATCAAATATTCATAAAATTATCTATTAAGAAAAACCTAATTTTGAGTATTTTTAGCTCAAAATCCACTATACTTGCAATACATTCTTTTTACTTAAAACAGAGTCTACATAAAACAACTCAAATTTGAGTACTTCGCGAAAAACTCAAATTTGACTGGTTTTACTTAGCTGTCAAGCTGAGTGAAAAAGACTTAATTTTGGGTTATTTCGTTTCCCCGTGTAGAACCCAAAATTCTTTTGCGTGCTAGTGTAAAACACAGGATGGTAAAACACTCTCCCAAACCGTTACTTTTTTATTATTAAACGTTTCATATTTCACACAGTTCACTGGAAATGGGATATACAGGGGATGGCAATAGTTATTTATGTAACGAGTTGCAAAAAGTTGATTTTTTCAGCACGAGTCGTACATTTATCCAGCGAGGCTTGCCGAGTTGGATAAATACGAAGAGTGCTGAAAAAATCGAGTTTTGCAACGAGTTCCATACAAAATTTTATGCAATGATTTTTTCATAATGCAACCCATTTGAGTTGCATAATGTTCATAATGCAACTCAAATGAGTTGCATAATGAACATTATACAACTATTTTTCATTATGCAACTCATTTCACTTGCATAATGAACCAGTTCGGAAAAATTGGCCATTATGATACCAAAATGAATTATATAAAATATAGATTATGATACTGAATTGCATAAAAATGTTTGGGATATGCAACTTTTTTTCTCCCACAAAAAAAATCAACATGCTGTAACTTTTCATAGAGTGCATCAAAATATCTCAAATTTTGACTGTTTGTCAACCTATTATATGTGCATCATTGGTACAAATTTGGGCTCGATTGATTAATGTTTCGAAAAGTTAGAACCGTTCGGGTAAAACACTATTTTTTAGACAACTCATTTTTGAGCTGCCATATCTCGGAAACCAGTGAACCGAATTGAACGAATTTTTATACTGTTTATTAACCTATTCTGCAGAGTTGTAACTTGTTCTGTAGCTTAGTTGGTTAAAGCGCCGGACTAGCGATAACGGAGTCGTGGGTTCGAATCCCACCAAAACAAGTGGTAATTTTTTCACAAATTTATCTCTCAATTTGCCAATTAAACGTACTTTGCCTAAAAATACTTCAAGTTTTTACGTCTATTTCAGACATACTAGCCGACTGGTATAGCCGGAAAAGGGCAATAAAATAATTGTCATACATGAGTTGCGTTCTCTCTAGCGCAGTTGGACGGCTGTGCGTCCGTCCGCGTTTAGCGCTCAACGCATACTGAGTTTGCACCGATCATATGGTTGGTGACGAAGTATGTGTCAGTCGAGCTTCAATATCAACATTCTAAAAACAATATGCGCACACTTGTTGTTCGTAGGCCGCGAGAGTGCGGGAGATTGGCATCTAAGAGCCGAAAGAGAGATAAAGTTGTGAAAGACGGACCCGGTTTAGGGTGGTGTTTGGAATCCAGTTTGACTTTCTATTCTGCAGAGTTGTAACTTCTTCTGTAGCTTAGTTGGTTAAAGCGCCGGACTAGCGATAACGGAGTCGTGGGTTCGAATCCCACCAAAACAAGTGGTAATTTTTTCACAAATTTATCTCTCAATTTGCCAATTAAACGTACTTTGCCTAAAAATACTTCAAATACTTTTTACGTCCGTTCCACATGTGTTTATCCCCGTTCTCCTTATTACACCCTCTAAAACAATGTTGAAAAGCAAGCATGAAAGACCATCACCTTGCCGTAACCCTCTGCGAGATTCGAAGGGACTCGTCATGGTGTCCCTGATACTCGAACTACGCACATCACTCGATCCATCGTCGCCTTGATTAATCGTATCAGTTTATCCGGGAATCCGTATTCGTGCATAATCGGCCATAGCTGTTCTCGATCGATTGTATCATACGCCGATTTGAAATCGATGAACAAGTGATGTGTGGGCACGTTGTATTCGCGGCATTTCTGCAACACCTGGCGGATGGCGAACATCTGGTCCGTTGTAGCGCGTTCACCCATGAATCCAGCCTGATATTGCCCCACGAACTAGAGGTGTGCGCCGATTTGAAATCGGTCGGCGGCGGCGTTTTGCAATTTTTTGGCTGGCGGCGGCGGCGTGATCGGCGTGACGCCGAATGCATTTTCGGCGGCGGCGGCGGCGGCGGCGGCGGCGGTGTGAAACGGCGTGGACATAATTTTTATTTTATTTTTTTGATAATTCCGTTAATCAATATCAGTGTTTTATTTTTTAGTAACTCATCATGTTGAAGATGCAATGACATGTTTATAGTTACGGTTTACTTATATATGTTTTAGTTTCACATTTTTTTTTATTTATTGAAATAATTGTTATGGTGAATTAGCTGCGCAAAAATTAATAAAGAATGGCCTCCTAAAGAAATTCCCGGAAGAAATTCTAGAGGAATTCCCGGTGGAACTTCTAGATGATTTTCCGAATAAACTCTTATAGGAATTCCCAGAGGAACTCGTAGAGGAATTCCCGTAGGTACATCTCCTCTACATCATCTCTGAACTCCTAAACGAATTTCCAATAAAAAACATTTTAAAGGAACGTTTGGAGAAACTCCTGGAAGAATTCCGGAAACAAATCTTAGAAGAACTCTTAGAGAAATTGCCCGAGGAACTCTCAGTGGAATTCACGGAAGAACTCATAGAGGAATTTCCTAAGGAATTCTTAGAGGAATTTCCGGAGGAACTCATAGAGGAATTTTCGATGGAAACTCTGGTCATTCCTTGTGCAACTCCCAAAAATACTTTTAGAGCAACTAGTAAATAAATTGCCGGTGGAGCTGTCGGAGGAATTTTCGGAGGTACTCCTTGAGAAATTGCCGAAGAAATTCGGACAGAAATTCAAGGAATAAATCCTAGAGAAACTAACAGAGGTATTCCTAGATGAGTTCCTGGACGAACTCTTAAAGGGATTCTTGGAAGAATTTCTTGAGGAATTCCCGAAGATATTCGTAAAGAAATTTCCTGAGGAACTCATAGAAGAGGTCGTAGAGGAACTCGTAGAGGAGTTCCCGGAGGTACTCCTAAAGAAATTCCAGAGAGAAGTTGTAGAGAAATTCTCGATGGAACTCCTAGAATTCCCAGGAAATTCATGAAGAAATTCCCGGAAGAACTCGTAGAGGAATTCCAGGATGAACTCATAAAGGGATTCCCGGAAGAACTTCTAGAGAAATTTCCCGAGATACTTTTAGAGAAATTGCTGGGAGAACTCCTAGAGGAGCTTTAGGGAAACTCCTGGATGTATTCCCGGGAGATATCCTGAAGGAACTCCTTAGAGGAACTCCCGGAGGAACTCCTAAAGGAAATACTGAAGGAACTTTACAGAATTTTCCGGAAGAACTTCTGTTCCTCTTAAAATTTCAATTCTTAAAGAAAGTGCAACTTCTAGATAAAACTTATAGAACAACTCGTAGTGAAATTTCCTGGGGAACTTTTTCCCGGTGAAACTCGTAAAGGTGTTCCCGAAGATATCCGAATTCCCAGAAGTACTCCCAGACGAATTCCCGGAAGAACTTCTAGAGACAGTCACGGTGAAACTCTTAGTGTAATTCCCGAAAAAAAATTGATAAGGAATTCCCGAAGGAACTCGTAGAGGTATTCCCGGAGGAATTCCTCGAGGAAATCCTAGAGAAATCCCCACAGGAACTTCTAGAACATTCCGGAGAAACCTCTGGATGAATTTCAGGAAGAACTCTTAAAGAAACTTCTGGAAGAATTCCAGGAGGAACTGCTACAAAAATTGCCGGAAGAACTTCCAGAGGAATTACCGGAGTAAACTTCTAGTATTTCCAGTGCAATGTCTATGAACTCTTAAATGATTTCCCGTAGAAATTCGTAAAGGAATTCCTGGATGAACTCGTTGAAGAACGCGAGGAGGAATTCTCGGAGGAAGTGCTGGACGAACTCCTAAAGGAATTCCTAGGGAGATCTTCTAGAGGAATTGCCGGAGGATCTCCTAAAAGAATACCCGGAGGAACTTTTAGAGGAACTTCTAGAGGAAGTACTACAAAAAGCCCCAGTGAAACTTCTGTAGCATTGCCTGGAGAAACTCCTAGAGGATGTCTCGGAGGAAACTCTCGGAATTACAGAAGAACCTTCTAGAGTTCCCGGAGGAACTCCTAGCGGAATTCTTGCCGAAACTGCTGGAAGAATCCTCAAAAGAGTTGCTGGAGAAATTCCATCTCTTCTGGAGATGAACACGACAAAAACATGTTTTTTAGAATCACTAGCATTTTCTTCAATCTTCGGAATCCGTAGATTCTCTCTACAGCCATCAGTTATCTTCAGGAACCCCCGGTATCTTTGTGAACTCGATTTAATTCAAAGGACAAACTTTTTCATTTTCAAAACATCGTTGACGCGACATGCGAAGTTTAGAATTTAAAACAACTACCGGTGGAACTGAGCGTAATTTGATCTATTTTTAGCGTTCCAAATTTTTGAACTTATAAATTTGAACCATAAAAATGGGCCACCGCTGAAAACTAGTAATCCTACATTATAGAGATGTGCGGAGGCGGCCATTGTGAGCCAATCGAGCAGAGAGAACTGTCAAAGTGTGAGCCAAATGAACATGTTTATCGTTTGTAGGAAGGCGTTGTTTGAACGGTATTGCAATCGACAATAAACATATTACAGTCAGGTTTTTTTTACGCGGGGGATACGTACCGCGTAAAAAAAAAACTCAGTTCAAAATCCAAAAAACCGCGTAAAAAAAGTCTCACCATTTCTCGACGAATCATGCAAAAATAAGACGATGAAATTTTGTTTTGTATGGAGTTTTCATTTACGCGGCCGCGTAAATCAAAACCGCGTAAAAAAAACCTGACTGTACAGATATGTATTTTTATTATCGAGAATTTGATGGCATATGTAAATTTAGTAAGAAGATAATATTTAATTAATTCTGCTTTCAAAAGCGTATGCTCATGATGAAACTTTTGTCGCTGCTCTTCTCGAAAAAACTTTCATTGCTGTTGCTTGATTCACTTCTGCCGATTTGATTCGCGCTATTCTTTGCAATGCATTTCAGATTTCTTCGATTGCGCTGTTATCTTCTTCAAGATTTGGGAAAAAAAAGTCCGAATATAATTGCAAACGTAAACAAAACAACTTGCACCACAACAAAGTCACGCAAAAAGTTTGAACATCTAGCTTTGTGGCAAGTATTGGAAGCTGTTGTAAACAAAACAAACAGCGTTGCCGAATCGACATATGTAACTTCCGCTCATCTCTATGTAGAGGATTTCTACTGAAAACGACCTTACAAATGCTATTGTGGCGTTAGCACTAAATTGGTTTCCGAAAAAAACTTCATTGACTTCCGCTGCCTTTCCTATGCGTTAAACATTACGTAGGAAGTAGTGCGCTGTATATAAAACCAGATTAACTGTACAGCGCACTACTTCCGACGTTATGTTTAACGCATAGGAAAGGCAGCGGATGTCAATGAAATTTTTTTGGAAATCAATTAAGTGCTAAACGCACAATATGTATGTAGATGACTCCAATAAATTGCTTGAAATATTGTAATGAAATAAATCAAGAAATAATATAATTTTTCAATGCGTTTTTGAGATCGGCGTAGAAAATTGGAGCTCGGCGGCGTAAGCGGCGGCGCGCCGAAAAATAATCGGCGGCGGCGGCGTGAACCAAAAATCGGCGGCGGCGCCGGCGTGGCGTGGCGGCGCACACCTCTACCACGAACTCTCTTGCAATCGGTGATAGTCGGCGGCATAAAATTTGAGAGAGTATCTTGTAGGCAGCGCTCAGTAGTGTGATCGCGCAGTAGTTCCCGCAATCCAACTTGTCGCCCTTTTTGTAGATGGGACACACGATACCTTCCATCCATTCCTCCGGTAATACTTCCTCCTTCCAAATCTTGGTAATGACCCAGTGTAGTGCTATCACCAGTGGTTCTCCACCGTATTTTAGTAACTCGCTTGTTAGTTGATCTGCTCCAGCGGCTTTGTTATTTTTCAAACGGCTAACCTCCTCTTCAATCTCTTGGAGGCTAGGGGCTGAAAATCTTTCGTCCTGCGTACGTACTCCTAGATCTGTACTACACCTTCCGCTGTACTCCGCGCTTCCCATAGTTTGTAAAGAGTTTCAAGAAAATTGACCGCCAAGAGGCGGATAAATTCTGGTCTAAATTCCGTCACATAAAATAAATACAAAAAAATATACAGTAGACGTTCGCTCGGTGCAAACGGTTTAACTGCAATGCTTTTTAACTGCAAGTCCGCTAAGTGCAACAATTTTGCAGTTATCGCACCGCTATCTGTCAAAAACAAAACGTCAACAGAGTTGCGATGTTTTTCGGATGCACTTCAGCTGCATTGCGATGTTTTTGAGTGCATTTTGGCTGCGTCCAACAGCATTTGACATCTGTTTGACGGCTGTCAGTCATTGCAGTTAGCGAATTTTATTCGGTAACTGAAACGTAAACATGTTGCACTTATCGAACGTCTACTGTAATTATGAGGAAAAAAGCTTGCTACACTACAATTCAGTTGTGCATAAATCAACGGTTCATGTACCATGGTACTGTATTTTGTACACACAGTAATTGAAATCGGCATACAAATTTACATAATTTCTACAATCATATATGATTGATTTGAATTCTCAATAGGGGGATTAGGGGCATAATGGACACCCTAAGCAAATGAGTATGTTAGACCTGTATAACAGACAAAAACTTAATATATTATCAGTTGGCTTACAACTTTAACTTGTTTCCTTCGTATTTCAATCATTTACAGCTGGTAGAATGTCATTTTTGTGAAGAAATAATGAATTGAAAACCGTATGTTTTTTGGGGCTGGCAGCAAAGGTACGGGGCGAAATGGACACCCATCGGGGCATAATGGACACCCCTGCATATTTTATGCTGTATCTTTGAGAATATCGACCAGTTAAGGCCCCTTAGCGTGTCAGCCCAAATTTTGCTTTTCTTATTTTAATCTTATTCCAAACAATCATCAAGCACGATAGTAGTTGTGTAGCCTTTCAGTACCATTTCCATAAACAAACAAACAAAAATAACATCTCTTTGTCTCGGTATCTCCAATGTAAACATTTCGAGAATATGAATCATTTGAAAGCAACTCAAGCAGTAAACTATTCTACTTCAATGAATAACAAGGAAACATATCCAAATGTCACAAAAAACGTTAGATTTTTTAAGTAACAAGCTAGAAATGATCGAATTATTTTGGTACGCTCTCCCACTGACCGCTTGGTGAAGATTTCGTAAATTATAATGCTTTGCTTATTTCACTAACAATTGTGGTAAAAAAGTTAAAAAATAATCACCCCACGAATTATTTTTGATTTTATGACGCATAACCAATGTGTTTGACTGAATTTTTTAATTGATTTCGATCAATTTCATTGATGCTTTGGCCAGCAGGATCGACATCACTGCGTGCAATGATCGATGATTGTGCGCGCCAAAAGACATCACCGCGCTGCCGTCGTCGTCGTTGGTACTGCGGTGGGTGGTAAACACCGCCAACCACATTTTAGTGCGGTCGAAACAAATCGTTAAAAATTTCTACTTTCGAGTGAAATAATGCTTAGTAATCGTGATTACTTGGAAAGAGGCTTGTATTTGAAGTAGTGTGAATACATTTTTATGCCGAATATCTCGCGTGAAATTGATTATTTTATAGAATAAGATAAGTGTCGATTTTTTACAAATATGTATTGGTGCAATGTTGTGTAAAGTTGATTTCGGTCAATGATTTTGAAGAAGCCATTTTGCGATGACACGCTAAGGGGCCTTAAGTAGTTTGCCAACGGAGATCAATACCACAATCAATAATACTCCATCTTAGACGAGTTTACATAATTTCAAAGTTAATTAAATAAATTTTAGGCTAAAATAATCGGATTGAATATTTTCAAACTCTCTAAAACGCCTAACAGTATGCAACGCGCGTACATCCATTCATAATTGCCAGTGTTCATTTCGCCCCGAATAGACTACAACATTGAAATTGCTATTATCAGTGTGTTCTGATCAAAAATATAATACTTCATGCATTGCTAAATCTACGTATACATGTAGATAAGCTAACAATTCACTTGTTTGTATGGTGGACACACTCAATCACTCGTAATACCTTATTTGCTGCTGCTTGGAAATTATGAGAAATCCACCATATGAAAAACATACTTCAATTTCAATGATATTTTGGTTATTTTGAAGGAATATAAAGGGTACTTGTGAAAAATAGAACAATGACTTGTTCCTTTACACTTATGCATTGAAAGTTTTACATAAAAGTCAACGGTTTCGGCAAAAACAGGGGTGTCCATTTCGCCCCGGGTGTCCATTATGCCCCTAATCCCCCTACATGTAACGCTAACCAGCGGGAAACACTTGATCACGTACATACTTCAATTGCAATACGTAAAAATGCTAGTTAAAATAATTAGCAATCGTATAAGTAAGTACCCGGCGCTACAAGATCCCAGATCCATAGGTAAATCACAGAATTTCCTATGGCTACACACCGACATGGGCTCGGATGAGAAAATTGGTACATTGTACTGTTCAAGTACGCAGTCTGTAATGATGGAGCTGCAACCATTAGCGTACAAACAAACAAGACCTCAAACTCCCGATCATACACAATGTTTCTTTGTACGAGTTTTGACTGCTGCTGGTGCTGCGGATAGATTGAAGTACTCACTTGTTGATGCAGGTTTAGAGGCCTATCTACCAACCAGATCAGCATACAAAGCTTGGTGTTCCCATGTTCTCCAAATTGTTATCGCACTGCGCACTGGCCACGCCGCCGATCGGTCGATTGAAAAAATATTAAGCTCCAGAAGCGCCAATTGCAAATGATTGGATTAACGGCGTTTCCGCTGGTTTTTTGGTATTGAGCCGGGATGGCTCCCAATGGATGATGATGATGATGATGATGGGTATCTATCTATACATGCAGTAAAACACACTGGCTGGACCCACTGACGCAGCGAGTGACCCGCTTTTATTCGACACGGGCGATTGATGGGTTGACCGAATTTTTGTTTCTTTTCACCTGCTCACCAGGAGATGTTGAAGATACACACGTGACCGGGGGTTCAAGTGTTTCGTTAAATGGCAAAGCTGGTGTGTTCAAGTGATTGGGTGGCGTGATAATGATCGTAGTAAATGAGTTGGAATATTTCCAAATTGAACTTTTTATGCTTTTTAAAGCATCTTATCGATACGGATTGAAACACAACAAACAAAGTGGCCCCTATTTTAAAATCCGTAATTATTTTATTAAAATCATCAACTTAATAATTTATTCATGAAATAAATAAATATATAGACCACAATGTGATTGATAGAGCAACTGCAAATGTGGCCTATATTTTCAATCGTCTACAGAAGTCAACTTTAGGTTTGGAAAGTTACTAAATTTTGGAAATCCATAGCCATTAAGGTTTCAATGCCGAGCTTCTAGAAAAAAAATATTCGAAAGCATGCTGCTAAGTGCTGATATCTGCAACTGCAGAATATATGGACACATAAAACTTGTGATAATTTAGAATAACGGTAGTATGTTAGAAAATCATGTGATGGAATTTGGCTTTTTTAGCTAAGACACGCATTTTGTAGCATCAAAAATAGAGTGCGGATTATTTTTCGAAAGTTTTACAAATATGAAGTGAAGTGATTTAACCCTCTAATACCCAAATTTTTGATTTCGATCTAAATATCGTTTTTCGTCATCTAAAATCAATTTAAACATGCTTTGGAAGATGATTCTTTTTAATAGGGTCCTAAAATTAAAGACGAAATCTCGCTTATATTGAATAATACGATCAAGCATGGTATTCTAATCGGAATTGTACTTTACTCGAACTTGAAAAACAAAGAATAATGAGAAAATTCGAAATAAGTAAAATGGTAAATAGTTCTACTTTGACATTTGAGGTCAACCTTGTGTGACTGAGCTCAACATTTTTCGCACTAGGATTTCAAAAATGTTCCTATCTGACATACACGGTGAAAAAAATCACTCAAAGTATGTGTTATAAGCTAGGGACGAGACAAAAGGCTAAAAAAATAAAAATTATATATTTTCAACTATGGTAAATAAAAACGTCAAAAAATGAGTAAATATGTACTCTTGAACCATATATTGTGGCTTAAAACAAGAATCCCGATAGGACTTCAGGAGCCTATTCTCGATTTCGTGAATTTCAGTTTTTGATTTTTCTAATTTTTATTTTTGAACATCCCCACAGTTTTATATTTTTCCTGGAAGCCTATTTGAGATACGGATTTTTTGAGATGAAAACATTTTGAGATTTTATGATTATTGTTGAAATATTTTTATTTTAAATTTTTTTTCATATAAAATTTTATTTTCCGTGTAATTTTAAGGAAAATAATTTAAGAGTGTATTCGATTCCCTTAAACTATAAAACTAGGATAGAATGATTTGAGAAAAATTTAAAATATTTTAATTGTAGCGATTTAATACAAAATAAACAATGACTTCTAGAAGCTGACTAAAACATCATTTTTTCAATGATTTTAAAAAAATGTAAATACGCTTTAAAATACACCAAAAACCATTTTGAGATATACGAAACAGTCCTAAATATGAGCCAAAAATATAAAAATTTTGTTTTTCCACGAAACAAAAATTACAAAAATGCTCAAACTATACCCCGTCTAAAGGCGGGGTTGGGTATTAGAGGGTTAATATGACATACAGGGGATAGACAAAATTATTGGAACAGGCAAAATTTTCACTTTTCTAAAAATGGTCAACTAGCTGTAACTTTTTGAAAAGTGCATCAATTTTTTTTTCTGTTAGTTGGTCAACTAGGTAGTTGTCTATCAATGATCAAAACTTAGGAAAGATCGAACTGTTCGAAATTAGAAAGATTCTAGTAAAAGACGTAATTATCCGAAGGCCAATTTTGAGCTGATATATCTCTGAATTCGATAAACCGAATGCAATGAAATTTTGAGCATTCAAGGCTTATATAATAAGCTTTGAAAAGCGTTTGACTTAACTTTAAATTGTTTATAAGAAAAAAAGTTAAAACGATTTAATTTATTACGATTTTTTAGTAAATTGGTCTTTTTTAACATGCATCCCTTTACCTTGTTTCAATTTATTATCGGATATTATGTTACTTCCCTTCAAAACATATGATTATATTCAGGTTAATTTGAAGGAATATAACTGAACTATAATTACCATCTAGAATTTTGAAGCGATGTTGGGGTTTTTGGCTAATTTTACGTTTTCTTAGAAAAATAATCTTATCGCTATAATTTTCTTTCGTGTAACATAACAATTTCAAGTTAAGTCAAAAGTTTTTTGACGTTTATTATATAATTTATAAATGCTCAAAATTTCATTACATTCGGTTCATTAAATCCGGAGATATAACAGTTCAAAGTTAGCTATCGGATAATTATGCCTTTTTACCAAAATCTTTCGTGCTTCATGTAGAATAGTCCGATCTTTTCCAAATTTGGAGCATTGATAGACAACTAGTTCACCAACTTACAGTATAAATTTTTTGATGCACTTTGCAAAAAGTTACAGCAAGTTGATCACCTTTTGAAAAGTGAAAATTGTGCCTGTCCCGATTTAATTTTTGAGTCACAGACTCCCGTGTAACGCTAAAATCGTTATTTCTAATTTGCGTAGCATTTCAAATACATTTTCTGGGATTTCAAGGAAAAAGAATACCGTCCACCACATTAAAACTTGCCTAAATTATCAATTTTCGAAGAGAAGAGGCAGTGTGGAAGTCTAAACCTAGTTCGAGGGATATGCATTTAATTAGCCATATATTGGTCCAAAACCTAAATTTAAGCAGCACATGTACGCGCGTATACGAGTGATTTTAATTTATTGATTTGCTGCAAATGTGCATTTCAATTGCTTATTGGTTTACTTAAGTTTCTAAGAAACCAGTTATGCTAGCTCTAAAAAGCAGGCTTGATAATCCTCTTCGACATCAAAAGAGTTTTGCAACATGCTCTACAGTGGTGTTTTGCTTTTTCCTCGTCGCGAGCAAGGTTTTTATATAATGGAAGGTTAAGCAGGACGTTTAGTTTGTGGAGAAAAGCAGAGGAAGCTAAATTTCAAAGGAATTTGCTGAGGGGGGTGTTTGTTTTCAGAATTTCTCACGGTGAAAAAATAATGGCCAGTTTTGACATCTAAGACTACCTTAGAATATGTAAATACCTTGGTCGCGAGGGAGCGAACGAACCCCAAACAGAGAGGCAATAAAAACTGAGAGAGGAAGAGAGGAACAAAAAAAGAGGCGATGATTATTTCGGGTTTTTGAGTGCGATTTTCGCCTCGAGAGTCTTTCTTTGTATGGGAGTGGAACTCGCGAGAGCTTTTTGAGTGTGAGTGGACGTGAGAAACACAACAAGCAATTATGAGTGTTGGACGAACTCCTCGCTGCGCGGCAAGCTCGCGCTCGGTGCTCCTCAGAAAATCTCCAAAATCGCTTCCTCATTTTCTCGCGAGGGAGTTTCTGTCAAGCCTGCTAAAAAGCCATCAAAATACTTAAACAGAACATTTTCAATAATATTTCCTTTTGTAAACCTTTCCATTTTTGGATAAATTTAACTCACGTTTTTGCTTCTGAATCCATGATTCGTTGTGAGCCAGTATAGCTAAGTTTTCTTCGTAATTGATAACTCCCACATTGTTCTCTTATAAAACTACTCGAACAAATTAAGTGATTAATGGGAATGTTTACTTTACAAAAAGCCATCTAAATCAACCAAATCATCCAAATTAAAATGTTTCGTTCGGATGATCCCGCGTCGTTCGTATGTCAACCTTGCACCAAAACCGTTTAGGTACCATCAGCGCTTTTCGGTGAATTAACGGCTCTGCAACGTTTTAAACCCATTGAAAACTGTTCCATTGTTTCCCACAGAGGAAGCACCTCAGCATGACTCATCTAACAGCAATAATCTATATCGTGCCAGTGTTGATTTTGCCCCGATGAAAAACACTGTGTGTATCAAATTGATTTGAAAACATCCAAAATCAAAATCCTTCATGGAGATTGATTTGATGGTTTTCCAACTTCTTTGGCAGAAGCGCAGGCCGCCTCGCGCAATCATATGCATACCGGCAACCACGGCGAATGATGGGATTCCCTTAGATCGAGCACCATTAACCATCGGATCGGGGATTAGGGTAACGGTCGAATTTTGGACCCCTAGAGGACATTGGTTTGAATTTGAACTAAAATCAAACAGATTCAGAGAGTGTTACACATAATGATGATGTTGGTATGACCGTAAAAGCCTCCACTGTCCGTCAAAAATACCCACAAGTTCATTTCTGGCTGAAAATTTGACGAAAATAACTGATTTTTGAAGCATCAGTTTTCACTATTTTGGACACTTCAATTTATTTTGGACCCTCTTAAGTATATATTTTGGACACCCGGTGTTTAAACCCACTTGAAACTGTTTCCGAAGAATCTGCCACTTGGATATGCTGGAGTACATCCTAATTACTTGATTGACAAAGGATGATTAGACGAACTTTGTGAATTTAATGCGCTAGAATGATAAAAGTTTTTGTTTACATCTGCAAGTTTCCCCAGCACCACTTTCTCTTTTCGTAAACATGCCGCGACACTCGCACAGATGGCGAGATTAACAAAAATAATTTCAAGGCAAATAATGATATTTCCAGTGAGGAAATGATTGCTGCTCTTGCAGAACAATCTTATTAAGCGAATGATTCTAAAAACTTTTGTCATCTCTTCATTAAAGCTGTGAAAATTATGATAATACGATCTAGGGGGTCCAAAATATATGGGGGTCCAAATTATATTGGTTACCCTATTTGGGAAGAAGATAGGCGTGTTTTCCATACCTTAACGTTGAACCATTCGTACTTGAAATCATCGCCATCATCAAACTTTTGAAAGCAGTTTTTTCGTTCAAATCAAACATTATTGCAACGAAAATGGATTCACTGCCTTCCACAAGAGGAATCTAATACAGTGAATACATTTTCGTGGTCATTGTTTTGATTTACAACGAAAAAACTGCTTTTCTATTATCGAAAAATGATGACGAATGCTTGAGCCTTAACGAGGTATTTTTAATCATAAGTCAAGATTAGATATACAAATTTCCCTCTCGGTATGGCCGTAGATATACATTACAGATGGCCTCCTTAATTCTAGGTCTTCTCATTGCGGGTGAACGAAATATGCCGCAAGAACAAACAAGGATAAACGGTCTGTGATTTTAAATATGTTGTTGTAAGGAGAGTTTTCAGCCCTTACCCGCTGTTACCCGGCAGGGCGGCCTAAAGCAGGGTACCTCCACTAAATTAAGGATTTCGGATGAAATTAATTGTATAAAATACTAGCTGTCCCGGCAAACTTTGTCTTGCCGTCTTGTGGTGGTTTGACAACTGTTGAGCTCAGAATAGAACCACACCCTAGATTGGTTTCATTCCGATCATGTTGATTTCCTTCCCAGGTCATTAAAAATCAGTACTTTATCAATTTTCTTACTTTTCTAGTTGATTTTCGTCACTTTTTACGCTTCTTACACCCATAAGAAGGGTATAAATACCGCTTGGAAAACCGACTTTCGATCCGAGGCCCGCAGGGCCGAGTCACATATACCAATCAACTCAGCTCGACGAATTGAGCAAATGTCTGTATGTGCGTGTGTGTGTATGTGTGTGTGTGTGTGTGTGTGTATGTGTGTGTGTGTGTATGTATGTTACAAAAAAATGTCACTCACGGTTCTCAGCCATCTGTTGACCGATTTGAGTTCTCTTGGAAGCAAATGAAAGCTACTACATCCTAGTAGAACGCTATTGAATTTTATTTTGATTGGACGTTCGGTTACCGAGATATCTTTCAAAGAGTGCTAGGGAGTAGTACAACTTAATTATTTTAGATATTTTTGACAAAGTGTATCACCATAAATTTCTCAGCCGTCTAACAACCGATTTGGGTTCTTAAGGCCCCAAACGAAAGCTACTACATCCTAGTAGAACGCTATTGATTTTTTTTTTTGATTGGACGTTCGGTTACCGAGATATCTTTCAAAGAGTGCTAGGGAGTAGTACAACTTAATTATTTTAGATATTTTTGACAAAGTGTATCACCATAAATTTCTCAGCCGTCTATCAACCGATTCGGGTTCTTAAGGCCCGAAACGAAAGCTACTGCACCCTAGAAGAACGCTTTTGAATTTCATTCCGATTGGACATTTTGTAACCGAGATATCTTTCGGGGAGTACTTTGGAGTAATACAACTTAACTTTTTAAGAGGTCTTTGACAAAATGCTTCATAATAAATGAATCAGCCGTGTGCAATCGATTTGAGTTCTCTCAGCATCAAATGAAAGCTACAGCATCCTAGTAGTATGCAATTAAATTTCATGCCGTTTGGACATTTTGTTTCCGAGATATCTTTCCACGAGTACTAAGGAGTAATGAAATTTACGCTTTTGAGAGATTTTTGATAAAATGTATCATAATACATTTCTCAGACGTTTGTCAACAGATTTTTTATGATCATATTTGGTTTCTCAAGGAGCTCTGCATGAAAATGCAATTGCATCAAATACATAAAAGCTACTATCTCTTTGTAATATTTGAGCTTAATAAACAGTAGCAAAAATATCACGGAATGTATGTAGGAAAAGCCTTTTTTATGACCAAATTTGGTTTCTCAAGGAGCTCTGCATGAAAATGCAATTGCATCAAATATATAAAAGCTACTATCTCTTTGTAATATTTGAGCTTAATAAACAGTAGCAAAAATATCACGGAATGTATGTAGGAAAAGCCTTTTTTTATGATCAAATTAGGTTTCTCAAGGAGCTCTGCATGAAAATGCAATTGCATCAAATATATAAAAGCTACTATCTCTTTGTAATATTTGAGCTTAATAAACAGTAGCAAAAATATCACGGAATGTATGTAGGAAAAGCCTTTTTACCCTTCTTACACCCATAAGAAGGGTATAAATATCGCTCGAAAAACCGACTTTCGATCCAAGGCCCGGAGGGCCGAGTCTCATATACCAATGAACTCAGCTCGACGAACTGAGCAAATGTCTGTATGTGTGTGTGTGTGTGTATGTGTGTATGTGTGTATGTGTGTGTGTGTATGTGCGTTACAAAAAAATGTCACGCACGTTTCTCAGCCGTCTGTCAACCGATTTGAGTTCTCTTGGAAGCAAATGAAAGCTACTACATCCTAGTAGAACGCTATTGAATTTTTTTTCGATTGGACGTTTGGTTACCGAGATATCTCTCGAAGAGTACTTATGAGTCATACTTCTAAACTTTTTAAGATTTTTGACCAAGTGTATCATAATAAATATTTCGACCGTTTGTCAATCGATTTGGGTTCTCTTGGCACCAAATGAAAGCTACAGCATCCTAGTAGATCGCCCAGAAATTTTATTTCGATTGGACATTTGGTTACAGAGATATCTTCCGAAGAGTACTTCAGATTTATACAACTAAACCATTTGAGATTTTTGACCAAAAGAATCATAATAAATATCTTAGCCGTCTGTCAGCCGATTTCGGTTATCCTGGCACCAAATAAAAGCTACAACATTCTAGTAGAACACTATACAATTTCATTAGGATTGGACATTTGGTTACCGAGATATCTTTCAAAGAGTACTTGGGAGTAATACAGGTTAACTTTTTGAGAGATGTTTGACCAAGGGTAAGGGTACCATAATAAATATCTCAGCCACCTGTCAACCGATTTGGGTTCTCTAAGCACCAAATGAAAGCTACAATATGCTTGTATAAGGCCCTGAAATTTTATTTCGATTCGACATTTGATTACTGAGATATCTTACGAAGAGTATTTCAATAAATTCTTTTTTTTATTATATTCACTTGTTATCGTGCATTTGTTTTTGACCAGGCCATGGGAAATTATTTTTCAATAAGTGATGCTGGCCTCATACAAAGTGTATACTAGGAGGTTATTGTTTTCAACAAAATTATAAATAACAAATTACAAATACACAGGAATTTTATGGAAACTAACAATATGTTAAATGAAAGCTTTGAAGAACCAGACAGCCAAAATAACTAGCTAATGCCAAAACTGATTAACTTAGTAGATATATCATTTTTGTCGTTTTTACACCATAACCATGAATACCAAGTACTTCGGAGCTAATTTAATTGACTGATTTAGGCAAAGTGTATCTCGCTGATTTTCTTACCCATTTGTTAATCGATTCAAGATCTTTTAGCAGTTAATAAAAGATACAAAATTCCAGAATATGTAAGCTATTTTTTAAACATTCCATACAAGACTCTAGGAAGTGTCTGGCATTTCTGGTAGTTTAGTCCATGGTCCATGATGCTATTTTGGAAACCAATCCACTAGATGCCAAATCCACAATATTTTCTAGAACTTTTGGTCAATTCCACAAAACAAATATGTTAAATACAAATAATACAACAATAATTTTAATGAGTGTAAGAAGGGTTCTGTGCACCATAGGTGGATTAAATCGGGTTTTTGTACATATAAACACAGCCACCACAAATACGAATCAAACCACGCAAGAGCCATCCTGATTGGTTCACCCGTTCGTGAGTTTTGTTGCCTCAAAGGGACTTCTAACTCATTTTTATATATATCCACTTATCCGCGAGCGGTAATGGCGGCGGTGGGTACAACTAACCGATTCGGATTATGACGTTTCTTGGGGATCGCAATCGGTTGGCGCCAACGAACGGTGGGCGAAGGGGTGGAAAGGGGAATGAAATTGTTTTGTCTTTCCCCCAAGAAACGTCAAAATCTGAACCGGTTAGTTGTACCCACCGCCGCCATTACCGCTCGTGGATAAGTGGATAGATAAAAAGATAAATAAATAAATTTTGCAACAAAAACTTATACTCTACGCCCTTGCTGCAGTGGTGGTGGTAGTCGTCGTTTGTTTCGCTCCCGCACGGTCTATGCGGAGCTTCTTTTTTTTCTTATTCTTTCTTCTTCAACTTTTCTTCTTTGGGCTCACTTCTGGACTACCGAAGTAGTCGTCTTTGACGATTAGCTAGGGGGAAGAGCGGGCTCCTTTGTCGGATCCCCCCTAGCGACGGTGGTGAAAAATCACCGGACAGGCTACTCGCCGTAGCAAGTCCCGGTAGAAACCTCAGTTTACTACCGCAGGCAGTACGCCCCTTTGTACTATCCTGCCTTCGTTCTCCTTGGCTATTAGCTACACGGGCGAGACAAAGCTCTATTGGCTGAGCCCGTGTAGCGAGAACGGTGGGATTTTGGACGCTTTGCGAACCTCAACGCAATGGCGGTGGTCCTCACCCTAGCACAGCACTGTCACAAGCACTACACTTCCTGTGTCCGAACCACGGGCCGGCACAAATGTTCGGGGGACAAATCTTCACTATGTTGACTCCCGACGAGACTGGGAACAACCATCCAGCCTACATGAACAACGCGAAAACGGCACTAATTAATTACTTTGGCACGTATTCGACGGAGTTAAAATTGCGTCCGTCGCGATTCGTGGTTCGACACTTTCCTCTTTAACAAAAAACAAAAACAACACCACACACCGCACTCGATTGTTTCTGCTGCTGCTGCTTTCGATATGTGCAATGGGGTGGGAGATTGGGGTCAAATGCCTATGCCTCACCGATACAATGTGTGCGAATTAAATTCCCTACATTTGGACAAAACTAATTTCAAATAAAAATTTATAAAATAGGCAAATTAAATGATACAAAACACAGTGGTGTAGGTGGGTAAAATGCACGTAATGACAAAAGTACACAAAATTGTAACCGCGGGTTACATTCACAACTAACATTTTCAGCGCTATAAGCTTCAGTCATTTGCTTTTTGTTGTGTAACCATCGAGTAAAAGCAGCCAACGCTGAATAAAAGGAAATCTAGTCAAATATAAATCATAAGCTAATACACGACTACAAAACAAGCACCATACAGCTACCAAACTCGGTTTTCAGAAATCCATTACTTGTCACTGGGGCTGCCTTTACTCCACCCTATTCCAACTCCGGGAAATTTCCCGGAAGATGTGAAAACTTGAACACATCGAATAGGAGTCCCCACTAACAAAACAGCTGCTACTATACAGTACAATTCATTATACTGACAAATCCCCAAACCAGCAGCGCTTTAAAGGCCGTTATGCGATTTCATTACGGCTAGAAGCTGTAATAAAGAAACTGTTGGTTTACCAACACGGCTTATCGGATATAAACATTATTGTCAAAACAAACTTTAAGCGGGATATATAGCTACTACACAAATTCTTTACAGCTATCCATGTATGTGCTGTGAAATTATTTGGGTTGCTTTTATTGCACTTTAATTCAATGCCGGAAGATTTGCCGGAAGATGTGCAAATCGAGTAAGAGTCCCAGCCACTATAACAGCTGCTTTTATACAGTACGTTTGGTAATGTTGCCAAAACACAAAACAGCAGCGCTTCGTAGCCGTTTAAAGAACCCTCTTTCAGCTAGAAGCTGTGAAGAAGAATCTGTTGGCGCAACCACACAGCTTGTTCAATGTAAACATTATTGCGTTTGACGTTTCACAAGCTTTTACAGCAAGATGAAGTTGGGTAAGGTTTCTTGTGGCACAATTATGAAGCCTTGTCTGGAGTAAAACAAAACGGGCTATTTTCTATGTTATTTATATATAGCAGTGTGGCAGCGAGGACATCATCGGAACCAGTGGATACGGAGATCGGGAGTTCGATTCCAAGTAGTGGCAAGTACTTTAATTATTCAATTTTAAAAATGATAATTCCAGTTCCACATGCATAGCGTCACGGTATCCATAACCTAATTATATTTAATCGTTTAATTTGGGGATGCCGTAAAACTATTATTTAACAACTGCGAAAAGGCTGAAAAAGCGCCTTCTCAAGATGTTATTCAGTTAGTGGTTACATAGGAGCCGAGAAAAGAGCTATGACTAGGTGGCATAGAAGCTGATCGCACAGCATGTACAAGCTGATTAAGTTCGCCAGATTCATTGGTATAGGGCTTGCATAGAAGCTTCCGTCCATATGTACAACACAGTAACTCAGCATCAAGCCCTATTAAGGACGCTTTGTTGACGTTTACATTCACAATAAATGTTAGTTGGGTTGTCCAAATTCTTACGGGCTTGTTCACAAATGTCATAACGCTGGAGGGGGTGGGTGGGTGTCCTTCATGGTGTTACAGCCCGAACAAATAAAAATTTTTCCCATATAAATAGTGTTACGAAGGGGTGGGTGGGTGTCAGGAAAGGCCAATTTTGGCGTTATGAAATTTGTGAATGAACCCTACAAGTTATGTACTTTTTTGGTTATTTTAGGATTAAAATCCTCTAAACTGCAGATAACGCCTAAAGGTAGGCAATGGCTTTTAAATGATTGATAGCCTACTTTGAATAATTCGTATAATTTATTGAAAAAGAGCACTTTCCAAAAAGTGTCGTTTATAAATCCAACTCTAGGATATCATATTGAAGTTATACAGAGATTTGTAACCTAATATTGCAACTAGTATTCATACCAAGCATAAATGTTTGACAATGTATCTCATTGCGTTACGTAACACAGTTAAGTAAAAATCGGTTTATTTCAATGTTTGTGAAATAGCAATTTACGAAATACCATTCCTGAGCAGAAACTGATTCAATTAAAAATGTTTGTTTGAACATTTCATGAGGTCGGTCAAGCCGATTAATGTTACCCCTCTGATCAACGATACCCCATTTTTGGGAACTTTTATTTTATGCACCTTTTTTGCCCTGCATAAAAAAGGATGAGCTATTGCTATGCATAACCTATATTGTTCATGCATAAGAAAATGTAGTAATAATGGTAACTATGGCAACGGTGGACAGGAAATTTATAGAAAAGACCAAAGGGAGGTTGCCGGATCGTTTCAGGAGGTTTCAATGGGTTTTAGATTTCAGGGGCGTTTCAATATTATCTCAGGAGGTCTCAGGATCTCAAGGGCTTTCATGGGGTGCCAGGGGGCTCCAGAGGATTTCACGGCGCGCTTCCGGGGATTCCATGAGGTCTTAGGAGCGCTTCTCAGGGGGGTCTCAGGGGGTTCCAGGGGACTTCCAGAGGGGCTCAGGGGCGATTCAGAGATTTCATGAAGGTGCCTGGAGATTTCAGCGGCATTTTCAAGGGGTCCCAATGGGTTTCAGCATGTGCCAGGAGGTCTCAGGGGCGTTTAAGGGGGTTTTGTGGTCATTTCAGGGGGGTCAGGGTGTTCCAGGAAATTCCAGGTCTCCAGGGTCTCAGGGGTACTTCAGGGTGTTTCAAGAGCGTTTCGCGGGATCTCAAGAGGATTCCAGGATGTCTTAGGGACGCTTCCAGGGGAGTTCCAGAGGACGCTTCCAGGGGAGTTCCAGAGGATCTCAGGGACGTTTCCATTGGGTTCCAAGGAATTTGTCTCGCCGAAGGAACATCGTGGCACTTCTGTTTAGCGTCCCAACTAACACAGGAACGACCACGCTGATGGGACTACCACCTTAGATTTAGTGGGGCGTGTGCAGCATTTCTTATTCAGCCGCTAGATGCCAGAACAGACGCTGTTTGAGCCGCAACTCCTTGGTTAACAGACGCTCGGGACACAACTTGTCAATCTAGCTGAAGTCAGAAGGACAACAGTGCCCAGTCTGCACTATTTAAGTTAAGCACACGACTCTAAGCTGGCGGTCTTTGCCATCGGTTGACCCGTGAAAGCATGAGGTAAGAATTTGTGAGGACCAGAACTATGTCCTTGTCGTCTAACCATTTTACAGCCCAAACTATTATAGTTGTCCCGGGAAACACAAACAACGAGTTTAAGGATGATCTATCGGTGTAGTTCGGACCTATCCGGACTAATATCGTGAACAACAAAAACAATTGAAAATGATTTCCAGTTAAGTTATTGACGAAAGGGAAAATCGATGTAGAGAAACCAATAATTATAGTTACGCCAATGAGATTTTTTTGTTTTAATTGCTAAAAACATCTCTATATATACACACCAAACGCTTTCAGCAATATTTTGCTGAATTTTGCCGAGCTGAAGAGTCCAGCATTTTATTTGCTGAACTTTCAGCAAAGTTTGCTGAATTTTAGCAAAATGTTACTGGTGATCAGCATAGTTTACTGAACAAATCAGCAAAATTTTGCTGAATTTCGGCAAATTTTTTGCTGAAACCTTCAGCTCGGAAAAATTCAGCAAAATTTTGCTGAAACCTGCTCTCGATTTTTGGTGTGTAGGGTATTTCGCCAATTATTGAACGGTTAGTACTGAAATTTTTGTTGTCATTTGTTTTTCCGTGCGTAATTCCACTTTTAGTTGAAAAATATCCAATGAACGTCTAGATCCACTCATTTCTTATACAGGTATACCTCGATTGAGTGGACCCTCGATTATATAGACCAGTGATTCCCAAAGTGGGTGAAATCGCCCCCTAGGGGGCGAAAACGATATCAAAGGGGGCGAAAATTTTAAAATTAGAAATTGGGGGGCGAAAAATCCAACAAGGGGGCGATTCTCCACAAACCATTTAATTTAGAGTGATTTTAGGTATTTTTTGACAGTTTGTTCTCTTCGTCAAGAGTAGTTTTTGTCATTAGAATTGTCCGAACCTTGGTCGAACAATTCAGCTCGATTGGGAAAACTTTTATGTCAATTTTGGATTCAACAGGCTTAATATATCATCCCATGACGAATAGAACACAGTTACCAATAAATAAAATATGTTCCCCTTCAAGAGGTTATAATTGTTTATAGAAAAATTCACTTTGAAAATCAAATCTCAACCAAAGTCCAATTTTTTCGGAGAATTTGATCATGTTCGTTTTTTGAGTCATCAGCCATTCAGTGGAAGCTCTTCAGTTCTCTTCTAAAATAACAATTTCTGTTTTTTTTTTGGAAACACAACCACGGTTGAAAATTGGCTTCTTAGCGGTGTTGAGATAATTCCATATTCAGAATCTGCATGCAAAACTGAGCCGAAATCCAAATTTTCATGAATTTTGGTACCCGGGAATCAATTTAAAAATCAGTGTGAAGTTTGTATGGGAGCGATTTTTCGAATCACCCCTCGTCGAATTTTATACTGGGCGGAGCTGTCAAGCAGTTGGCCAGCTGTCAACAGGTGATTTCAAAAAATCTCTTCGAACGCGGTTTTAGCTACCAAAATGAAGTTCTAAAAATCTGAAAAAAATCATGGGGGGCATCCATTAAGTACGTCACGGTTCTTGGGGGGAGAGGGGGTTTGTCAAAGTGTGACAAGCAATGTATTAGGTATAGAAAAAAAACCCGTACGGAGGGGGGGAGGGGGGTAGGTTCGAAAATTCCCAATTTGAGCGTCATACACTATTTATGAATCATCATGTTGATCAAATGAGTAATCCATAAACAGTGGTCATTTTTGCCGATTCATAAATTTTGGGGTCACTGTATATTGAGTTACATTTTCTTAAAATTCTCCAAAAATATAAATATAATATAAAGTTATTTAGTCACTATTCTGTTTTATAAATTATAGCCTGGAAGTTGAATGAAAATGTAATAAAATTTGTTGGAGCGTCAAAACATTTTCAAAAAAATAAAAAAAAATACAGTGAAAATAAGAAAACTTTGTTCGGTTACTGGAACGAAATAGACAGAATTTCTAGATTTTAATACAATTCCAAAATTTTGAATCTTATTTCAAAAAATGCAAAATTAGGGGGGCGAAAATATTTTTCAACAGCTTCAACGGGGCGATTGCACCGACAAGTTTGGGAACCATTGATATAGACCCTCAATTTTATGTACTTCGATTTTATGTACATTTTACCTCGATTTTATGTACATTTTTTAATGGTAAATTATTTAATATTCAATCAGCTTAAAACTTGTGGTTTGAATCATGATGACTTATAATGCAGGGGTAATCAGCCTTTTAACACGGGGAGCACTTCATATCAATAAATTGTTTTGTGGAGCACCCATTAGACTGGTTGAGAAGAACAATCTGTGAAAGATTCAGCTCAATCGGTTAAAAAAAATGAGCTGGCGCAAATGAGTTGAAGGTTCATATGGGATTTTCAGTCCAAATATTTGGGAAATTGGATGACCTTCAGTCTCTCATTCAGCACGCTGGTTTGACAAGTTCGATTTGGCTCAGATTTGAAAACATAGCAGTTGATACCCTGAGGAATAACTTTGTAGAAGGCCATATTATGATATAACTTAATTTAGTTGCGTTTTCGGCTAGCGAAAGCAGGATAAGGATATCTGCCCCCGTTTTCTCTCGGTTGTTACATGCAACATATGTTTGCCGTGTGAAGCTTGGGCGCCACATCATAGGCAGCTATGTAATTGTTGATTGTCTCGATGACCGCCCACGTGTGTGAGCAATTGAAATGAAGGACGATATAGCCGCTTACGATATAGAAACTCCTACCTAACAAAACCTCTTGAGATATTTTTTTTTTAAAGAAACCTGGAGAAATCCCCAAATAAAAATCCTACAGAAGAATTCTTAGATGTATGTACGCTTGGAGGAAATCTTGGAGGAATTTCTGATAAAATATATAGAGGAATGATCGTCGGAATTTCTGATGGAATCTCTGCAAGAATGTCTTCCAGTCTTTCCATATCAATCCTCTGTAGAAGTCTGCAAAACCTGTAGAAAAATTACAGAAGAAATCCTTGGAGCAATTTCTGGATGAGAAATGTCTTGAAGCAATGTCTAAAGGAATGTCAATAAATTTTGGGAATTTCCTTAACTTTCCTTTTGCATCACGTTGGGAACAGCTCGCAGGCGTAGTGTACGATTTGGGTCAAAAATGACCCTAATGTCAAAGGAGGGTTAATAATCTCTTGTAGAATTCCTAAAGCAATCCTTGGAAACAGTTCTTTAGAAAGACTGTAAGAAAATTTTGAAGAAGATTTGAGTTTCTGATTCTCAATGTATCCGTGAATCATATTTTAAAAAAAGTTCATGGAAAGTTTTTGAAAAACTTCATGGAAGGTTTTCTAGATGAACGCGTTGAAAAAAATTTGAAGAAACCTCTATTAAAGAAATCCAAAGAAATTCGTAAATGAATTTCTAAAACAATCTATGAAAGATTTTTCAAACCCATGTAACATTTTTGAAAGCTATCCGTGCAAGACTTTCCTAAGGAGTTCTTGGAGAAATTTCTAAATGGCATTTTAAAGTCTAGAGGAATCCCTAGAAGATTTTATGAAAAACAAAATCTGACTGAATTTCTTTCGGATTTCCTAGATAAATTTTTCAAGTAAATTTATGAGCAGTTTCCAAAGATTTTTTCAGGAAATTGTGAAAGATTTTTTAAACAAATCCTAGGATGAAGTGCAGCAAGGGTCCATGAAAGAATAATCGAAAAATCTGTGGAAGTTTTTTTTTAAAGGAATGGAGAAATTCGAAAAGAAATCTCTGGAGGAAAATCTTGAGATATTTTTGTAGAAATTGTTAGTCGAGTTTATAATAAAAGCCATGGGAGATTTTCTGAAGGAACCCCCAGGGTAGTTTCTACAGGAATCCCTGCAGTAAATTCATCCATTCGAGAATCACGTTTTTCAAATTTCTAGAGAAATCCGAGGAAGTTTTTCTGATAGAAATTCAGATTCAAAAAAATCCTTGGAGCAATTTCTAAAGCATCCCCCGGAGAAAGGGTTGAAATAAATCCATGGGAGATCGTTTGATAGAATGCTTAAAGGAATGTTCGAAGGATATTTCGGAAAAAAAATCTCGAAAAAAAAGATAAATCTCTACAGGATTTTCTAATGAAATCCCTGGAGGATTTTTTACAAAAAAAATCATACACAAGTCTTTCTGAAACTTTTGGAGAGAAATTGAGTTGGAATTTCTAAACAAATCTCTGAAGAACATTTTCAAATGAATCCATGAAAGATGTTTTGAAGATTTTTTTATCGGAATACTCGGAAAAGTTTCCGCAAACAAAAATAGAAAGATGTTTTACAAGAATTTCTGTAGAGTTTTTGGTAGATTTTCTAAAGAAATATCCAAAAGGTTCTCCAAACAAATGTCTATTATGAATAAATAACTAGAGGGATTTCTGAAGTAATCCCTGGGCGAATCTCTGAAATGATTTGTGAAAAATCATGTAGGAATTGGTGAAGCAATTCTTGTCAAATTTCGTTAAATAATTTTTTGTGGATCATCTGGAGGAACACATGGAAGATTTTATGAAATATTCTGTAACATGATTATTTGAGGTGAGAAGTTTTATTCGGAGGCCGTCATAATAGAGTTGAAAATTCTGGGTTCTCTTAATTGTATTTAACACCTCAGAATTGCAACATAAGGCAACCGAGCATGTAGCGGCACAAGTCTTACACTACACATACAGACAGGTCGTTCGGCTAGTACAGCACAACCGGTAATCACGCTCCATCAAGTCCTTGTCACGAATCTCTAAATTTCCGAAGGAACTCCTTGAGGAATTTCAGATGGGATCCCTGGAGGAATTTATGAAGCAATTCGTAAAGACATTCCAGGGTAAATACATCCTTTTACACTTTTTTAAAGGAATCCCTGAATAAATTTCTGTTTTCTTCAAATTTTTGGGACATTTATGCAAATAAAGTTATTGTGTATGTGCATTACTCAAAATATTGGCTTTTAAATCAACCATACAGAGTTTTGAAGGCAAGATATCGATCGTAACAAAATAGCGAGATAGTGGTTTATTATTTATTTACCGAGAATTACTAATGTATGCCAAAAACTCCCAGCCTTTTATCGAAAACTCAATTTTCTTGCAGTTTTTATATGTTTTGATACATTTTGGTATTAAATTTAAATAAAAATAAAATAAAATTTGCTTCGATTTTATGTAAAATTCGATTTTATAGACATTTAAAAAAATGAAATGTCCTCTAAATCGAGGTACTGTACTTCCAATAGAATTTGCATTCCCTTAAATTCCATTTTCTAAGAGAAAATAGAACATTTCAGGCCAAACATGTCTAAAGGTCCTATCTGCACAGTGTAGAATTAGCATTTAAGCTAAAATACACATAATAATAAAAAAATAATCCTATGTGCAGAAGAGAGTCTCTTTTTGGTTTCCCTTTCTTTTGTTAATATCTCAGCTGTTTATTTGTATTATGATTGTCTCCTTGCATTGAACGCTGGTCAAAACAATCGTCTTTTGATTTGTATGTACTGCAAAAAGAGTTGAAAAGTGTCATTACATTGCAATAATTGAAAGAGAACGTAAACAAAGAGAGCCTCTCAAATGCAGATAGGACCTATTGAAATGTTTGGCCTGATTTGTATGAGCAGTATGTAACCCAAAGGTTGAATGCTTCTTTAGACTAGCTCAGTGATTCCCAAAGTGGGCGAAATCGTCCCCTTGGGGGCGAAAATCAGGCCCAGGGGGGCGAAAATTTTAGAAATACATATTGGGGGGCGAAAATACTAAAAAGGGGGGCGATTTTTTCAATGATTGGAAAACATCGAAAGTATTGAATTACAAGTCGAGAAAGTGAACTGAATCATAAAAACTCCCTGACATTCAAGCTTACAGTTCAGGTTTTGTCTAGGATAATAAAAAATGCTATGACTATTAAACAAAAGCATCGACTTACAGACTTACAGAATTATTGGAATTTATGTGGATTCTTTGGTAAAATTGCTAGACAAGACCGCTACACGTATTTCTGAAGGGTTTGTGTGATTCTGGAAATCTAAATAAAAATATATTTGGAAACTCCTATAATGAACATTCGTGAATCGTGATTAGTTTTTGTCAAAATTATGAAAAGAACATAGTTTTTTTCGCGAAATGATGAGAAAAATTGCATTTTAACTCGTAGGCGGACTTCATAGAATTTCCAAGCAAAAACATGAATATCAGACGTATTTTAGAACATTTTGCTGATTAAATCCGTATCACAGTGTTTACAAACAACTGTGTTTGAAAATATTTCAGAGAAGCTTCTCGGAGGTATTCCAAACTTTACTGAAGTTAATTTGAAAACATTCCAAAAATTCTGCGTAAAATTCCATTTAAATCTATAAATTTAGTCATGAATGCTGCATATTTATTTATTTGATAATTTTTTAAAACACAGAAAGCATTCAAATTTATACGAACCTCGTTGATTTGAATTTGGAGAAACGTAACTACATTTGAAAATACACCAATATTTATTATTATTATTTTTCTTTATTATCCGGATTTTCAGCCCTCGGCAACACACCGATATTATTCTGAGTTGCACTTTCACATAACATATGTTTATAATTGTTTTCAAATTCTCCACCAGTATTATTTGGCTACTTGTGACCAAACATTGACTCTCAGTTGTTGAAAAAGTCCTTTTAAAAATGATAATGATAAAACATCTGGTAGGGATATCGAGTGTTCATATGTGTTTACAGTTCGTTCTATTTCGATTAATAAATGTTCAATTAACAACGGTTTGAGAAGTAGGCATAAACACGATTTCAATTTTTTGTAAGTACGAAGCAAAATCACGTTATTTTTTTTTTTTCAAATGCGGAAAATCATCGCATTTACAAAACAATTCAATGAAAATGAGAGTGACACAGATATAGATACACTGAATGGCACTGCTAGATTTGCCAAAGTAGCGCTTTTAAAGGCTTTAGCTAAGCACAGTTTCAGCCTTCTATTATAGAAAAAAAAATAAAAATAAAATCGCACCTAGGGGGGCGAAAATATTTTTTTGAAGCTCTAAGGGGGCGATACCTCCTAAAAGTTTGGGAAACATTGGACTAGCTCATCCCAATGTTGGACGATTCTCGCTAAATGTTGAACGCATCAAGTTTTGTTCGTGATTGATGACGTATAACCCGACATAAACCTATCGTTGGCCTGTTTTTAATTTGGCCACCAAATCCAACATAGACCAGTTATCCGATGTGGGTCCAACAGTGGTCCTACATTCGATAACATTTGACCCAACATCCGATAATTTATCATTCTGGTGGATAAAGAAATCACTCAAAGGGGCTTTTCCCTCTTTCTAAATTTTGGTTAAAAATAAAAACTAACTAACTAACATTCTGGTGGATTTTATCGGTTTTTTTTTTGTGTTTTGCGCCAGCCAGCTGGGCATTTGAGTGACAAATCATTCAAATGACAAGGAATCGCTTCTCATTTGAAGAGAGTTTTGGGTGACTGAAATTGATTTAAACATGACTAGAAGCAAAAATAACTAAAGAAAAGAACGCCTTCGAAAGACCGTGAAACGCTTCTGGAAATCCATTAAACCACTTGACTATCACGCCGAGGACCTGGGATCGAATGCCACTCCCGACAAACTCACAAAATGTGGGTTCTTCCTTCGGAAGGGAAGTAAAGCATGGGTCCCGAGATGAACTAGCCTAGGGCTAAAAATCTCGTTAATACAGATAAAAAAAATCCGTTGAAACCCCCTGGATCGATCCTTAACCCCCTAGAGCGCCCTGAAAGGTTGCTGGAACCCCTTGGCAACGCTGAATCCTTCTAGAGCACCCCTGGAACGCCCTTGAAACCCCTTGAGAACCCCATGGAACCTTCCTGAGGCCCTCTGGAATGCCCCTGAAGCCCCTTGGATGAAAAAGGGGGTACTGGTCCTGCAATTGTGGTGAGCAAGAAAAATATGTTTATGAAGTTAAAAAATATAGTTGCCACTGTCTTATAAAGGAAAATGATGTATTTGGGCTATACTTAAAAACCAAATCTTCCAAAATTGCAAACCAACGGAGAAAGTGCAACAACTGCCGTTGCCACAGTGCAATTCTCCTAACCATACCTTAGTTCATATTGCGTCCCTATTTTATAATTACTGTAGTTTTTAGCTGGGCCGCCGCTGAATGGGCCACGGTCCAAATCAAACACCAACAGCACCTGTTCGAACTTATACGGAACTACAAAAAGTAGCGACCTGCCTAATGGTAAAAGTTCCCAAATAATATCACTTAAATTTGTTTTTCATTCGTAAAAGTGCTAACCCATTCCCGGTACATATACTTTTTTTCGCTAAATATACAGCTTGAACGGGGGGTCAGTGGAACAGCAAAATATAATATTTCCCGTCCGACGTCCGATCGAGGCGCGGCGAGGAGAGAAAACGGTTCGATTAAGTGCTGGTTGCAATGCTGCGGCTCTAATGGCTTAATTTGGCCACTACGCCACCATCCGTTCCATGATCTCGAGCTGGCCGCTGACGCTGGCGCTGGCTGTTGCGATTTTGCGCGCGCACTTACTCACCTCGTGCTTTCGATAGACTTTGGGGTCCAACGTAGTTACCCAGCATATACCGAAGAGAGTGGTTGCACAAAACTTGCTGCAACGCAGACCCCTTTCCGAACCACCCCCGCCAGATGCTGGCTGACTGGCGGTGGTCTGTATCTCGCGCGGTGATCAAGATTTGGTTCGAAATCGATTGGATCTGTTATATTTGCAACAATCGCCAATCAGAGTTGATTTGTGTAAAAGAAAAAAAAAACACCTTCGCTTGCTACCAGCAACTCCAACGAACACGGCGATGAAGGATGCAGAGATGGGAAATTTTTGTGTTAAATCACCTTACAATCGATGATTTTCTATCTTACTCTCTCACCATTACACCCAGTTGCGTTTTTTTTATGTTTTTTGCTCTATTTTAATCAGTATCGCGTAAAAATACCTAAGACTGCAAAACATTGTGGAGGTCAGGTCATGTTGTATACTATACAAGCACATCAGGGATATTTCAGGCGGAATTCCAGGAGAGACTTTTGGAAGAGTGCTCTGCGAAAATGTTGAACAAAATTTTGCCAAAATTCCCTCAACAAAGACTCAAAGAATTTAGGCTGGTCAGTTGGGGTAAAGCAACTGTCACAGACAAACAGACGTCTCACTCTACTTACTTCTCATCGTTACCCTTTTTAACGGTTAGTTCAAATATTTTGTAGTTCGCAAATCACTCGGTCGCGGCTGTTGCATCGGGTTTGCTCCTTTTTGACGTTTGCTCACTACCGCCACTTACTAAGTGGTTTGCGTAACACAGCTTGGTTAGCATTGGGCGATTATGTTGTCGTGACGATGCTTTTTATCACAATTTGTTCCAAGTGATACGTCTGTTTGTCTGTGCTACTGTTCTTCTATAACTTCATATATCACGGGCCGTCTAAAACTTTGCCCGGAAGAGAACGAACTTGGTGATCTAATGGCTATCGCTTTTGGTTCATATGCACAAGGTCCTAGGCTTAATCTCTGGCTCGTTCCTTTCCTCCAACTTTGTATCTTTCCGTCTACTTATCTATACTCTATTCTCTACATAGGTTAACTTACGTATTTTCGGCCGTTTTGTTTGCTTCGTCATGGTTTTTTTTTAACTTTTTTCCAACTTTCACAGCACAGTGTAAATACAGGGGATGGCCAAAATGTTTAGGATAGGCAACTTTTTTTCTTCCACAAAAAAATTCAACATGCTGTAACTTTTCATGGAGTGCATCAAAAAATCTCAAATTTCGACTGTTTGTCAACCTATTATATGTGCATCATTGGTACAAATTTGGGCTCGATTGATGAATTTTTCGCGAAGTTAGAACCGTTCGCGTAAAACACTATGTTTTAGACAACTATTTTTTGAACTGTCATATCTCGGAAACCAGTGAACCGAATTGAATGATTTTTATAACGTTTATCAACAATATATTGATACTTAATACGACGTTATAAAATGTAATATTTTCTCACGGCGAATTAAGTTATACCGGGTTGAAATTTTTACCCATATAGGGTAATTCGCCAATTGTTGAACGGTTAGTACCGGCATTTTGGTTTTCGTTTGTTTTTCCGTGCATAATTCCACTTTAGTTGAAAAATATCCAGTGAACGTCTAGATCTACTTATCCCTTATACTGTCCATTGAATTTGTATTCCCTTAAATTCCATTTTCTAAGAGAAAATAGAACATTTGTATGGGAAGTCTGTAACCCAAATGTTGAACGCTTTCTTAAGCTCGCTCATCTTAATGTTGGACGGTTCTCGCCAATTGTTGAACGGTTGAAGCTTTGTTCGTAATTGATGACGTATAACCCGACATCAACCTATCATTCACCTGTTTTTATTTTGGCCACCAAACCCAACATAGACACGACAGTTACCCGATGTGGGTCCAACAGTGGTCCAACATTTGATAAAAATTGACCCGACTTTGACCCGACATCCGATATTTTTTCACCCTGGCGGATTTTTTCCGGGTTTTTTGTGTTTTGTACCCAGCTAGTCCGAGCTAGTGACAATTCATTTTAATGACAAAGAATCGCACATTTTAAGAGAGCTCTAGTGGGCTGAAATCGGTTTAAAGATGACTAGATGCAAAAATGGCTGAAAAGATTTGATTAGAAGCGAAAACGACAGAAGAAAAGTACGCCTTTTAAAGCCCCTGAAACTCTTCTGGAAACCCATGGGACCCACTCAACCCCCCAAGAACACTCATGGAACGACCCTGAAATCCCTTGAAAGCCCTTGGATTGCTCCTGAGCCTCCTGGAACGCCTTGAAATACTCCTGGGACCCCCTAACACTCTGTATTCCTCTTGAACACCTCTGAAACGCCCTTGAAACCCATTGAAAACCACTGGAATCTTTCTGAAGCCCACTGGAACACCTCTAGAACATCCCTGGAACGCCTTTGAAACCCCACGAAATGTACGGTTAGGTAAACTGAAAAAAAAATCTAGTAGTCATGCTTACATCGTAGGTTATGCCAGTGTTCAACAATTGGGTCATGGATGCATAATGATAGTGTGATAAGAAAAATATTTTTTTCAAATTAAATTACAATGAAAATGTGATTTTAAACAATGTTAAACTGTTAATGACATCCTTCCAGTTCTTGTAAATGTATACCTTTGATATTTGTGGTCGATTTGCCCGCAAAGCTTAGTTCGTAACAGCAATTTCTTAAAATTAATCTTAAGAATTGTGCAGTTTTCGTGTCATCAGCGGTACAAAATTTTCAATCATTTTTTTTGACGAAAAATATGTATAATTTTGTAACTTAATCAGAGCAATATCGTGACCCACATATATAATTATATATGCATCTACATCATACGTTAACGTTGGATGATAATTACTTAAGAAGGATTTAAAATAAAATATTCAGAAACTGTTCAACATTTGGGTAGTGTTCAACAATTAGCGAATTACCCTAGAGGAAAATAAGTCAAATTTACAATACCTCACAAAAATTATTAAATGTGCTCTTCCTTCAATCTAAATAGGCTCTAATATATCTGATTAGAGATAATTTGAGAACAGAAGTGGAAAATCTTTGGATATCAACATAAAAATTTATTGACATTGATGTAAAAAAATTACATTTTTTCGAGAAAAATCCAAAAAGTGTCAATCCATGACAACTTTTTTCAACGTTTAAAAAGTACCTATGTTTTAATAGCTTGTGAAGCATTTACATATTGTTAGTGTACGTTCAAAATTTCATTCAATTCGGTTCACTGGTTTCCGAGATATGACAGCTCAAAAATGAGTTGTCTAAAAAAAGGTGTTTTACCCGAACGGTTCTAACTTTGCGAAATATTTATCAATCGAGCCCAAATTTGTACCAATGATGCACATATAATAGGTTGACAAACAGTCAAAATTTGAGATTTTTTGATGCGCTCTATGAAAAGTTATAGCATGTTGAATTTTTTTTGTGAGAGAAAAAAAAGTTGCCTATCCCAAACATTTTGGCCATCCCCTGTATATCATAAAACGCCTACAAATTTGCAATCAAGCAATTGGACCGCTTCGCAGTATATAATCTTCACTCAATCCATAGTTTTACGCCTGGCGTCCACGCACCAATGGGTGAACCCTTGTGCCGAAAATAAACATTTCCCAACAATACTCTGACATCGGTATGACCTTGTGCAGGCGCAAAGGACTCAACGGCCTGTTGGCAACATTTAGCGACTGCAACCATTATTTCCCTCATTTCCCTCCCCATACCCACATTGACCTACAAACTGACGTGGTAGGCGCTAATGTTGTCTAAAAATAGAAGATCATCAATACTCACACACTGTACAGTAACAGTATGTTAGGCTGACCAGATTTGTCCCGTTTAAATACGGGACACATTTCGGAAACTCAACAAAAAGTAAATCCATGCCCAAAAACAAAACTGCATGTTGTTAATAATGCTATTTCAGCTAGAAAGAACGAATAATTGAGTCAAAAACGTTAACTATGCTCCAGTGACGAGTGTTTGAAAATTTTGCTGTCCCGTTAAATACGGGACGGATGGTCAGCCTACAGTATGTATGTTCACAGACATTGACAGAAAACAACACGAATTTGATTACAGCCTGGATTCGCTGGTTGGGTCACGATTGCGCCCCGATTAGCGAATCGTGTTCGTTCGTTGGGGCAACTGACAACTGATCAAAATGCTCTAGACACACGCAAGTGACGAAAATTACGTCACGAAACAGTCACATACTTGCACAAACGTTCTGTATATAAAAGGTGCGATGCGACGGCGGTCAGACGTCAAACTTGTTTTGACATCGATGTGCTTTTGTCCCTTTATAAGGCCGAGAAAACTAGAAGAGTTGTCAACGCATACTATTATGGAAATGATTAAATACTTGATTACATGTACAAAACAATTTTTGTTTGAAAGAAACTCTCAAAAATCTAGGTGGCAATATACAGTATCGGACAATAAAAATGCACCAAAGCCGTTTTCCCATACAAACTAGTCAACTTTGGATTGCCATATCTCAGTTATGTCTCAACCGATTGTTTTTATTTTTCAGTGACGAACTACAAAACATTTCAATTTTTAAAAACTATTGAAAAAGTTCAGTGATAACTATTGATACAAAAGTTACAGATAGGTTGAATTTTGACAATAAAAATGCACCAAGACAAAAAATTGTGTAGCCTAAAATGCTGAAGTCAGATAGCTATGGTGTCTTCAGCAAATTTATTGGTCATCACACAAGAAACATATTTGCCGAAGACACCATAGTGATTTGACTTCAGCATTTTTGGCTACACAGCTAGTCGCGTTCGGTAATTTTTACCGAAATCTCAACAGCTGAGCGTTCGGTAATGGTTTTTTACCGAAATCCTGTAAAAAATACCAAATTTCGGTAAAATGTTATCGTTTATCTGTCAAATTTTAACGAAGTTCGGTGAACGTCACCGAACTTTTCCGGTAAAAAACTTAACGGTTGAGATTTCGGTAAAATATTACCGAAGTCGGTGATTTTTTCTAAGTGTGTACACAATTTTTTGTCTTGGTGCATTTTTATTGTCAAAATTCAACCTATCTGTAACTTTTGTATCAATAGTTATCACTGAACTTTTTCAATAGTTTTTGAAAATTGAAATGTTTTGTAGTTCGTCACAGAAAAATGAAAACAATCGGTTGAGACATAACTGAGATATGGCAATCCAAAGTTGACTAGTTTGTATGGGAAAACGGCTTTGGTGCATTTTTATTGTCCGATACTGTAGTTGCCAGTGCCCGTTAACCCCAAAAACGAGCTTTTGAGGGGTTTTAAAGAAAGAGATTTTAGAGTGGATTAGGGCTTAATCCATAATATAAACTGCGTAGTTCAGCTCATGTCAACCCATTAATTGATTATTTCTTAAAATATTTACCAAATCTATAATTTTACAATAAGTTTGTGCCAATTTTCTTCATGCGGTCAAATTTAGCCATTTTTGAGACTACAAATGGCTCCCAAATTGTTGTAGAAGCTTTGTTTAGTACCAAAAAAAATCCAGGCGTTGTTACTAATCCCAATTTCACGTAAACCAAAAAAAAAGATCGAAATAAATTGTTATAAAACAGAAAAAAATACAAACAGAAGGTGGCAATATAGTTGCCACTGCCTTATAGAGGGTTAAGTTGACAGTGCTTTTATGTTGGGTTTTGCCCCAACCAGCGAACATCCAACCATCGAGACAGCCCATCTAGCGAGCCCCCAACGAACGAATCGGCACTGTATTTCTGCACTGAATATTCAAAATTAAATTTGACATTGTCGCTCGTCCACTTCACACAGTCAGTCATTTTATTGCAGTCATTGAATATGCAGCCAATCGGGAAACCTGCGATTCTCATCCAAAATATTCCAGAACAATCTATTCATTGACTTTCATTTAGTTTACAAACGAGTATCGAGCAGCTGAATATGAATATACAGGCAAGTGAATGACCATAGGCTCCTAAAGTCCTATCTAGATTCTTGTTTTAAGGACAGACTTGTTAGAATTCCAAAATGGCCAACGTTGGCACCTACTCACGATTTTGACAGGGCTGGTAGCGATCAGGTGGCAAAATAATAGTGACTAGTGACTAAAATTATCAAAAAAGTGACTGAATAGTGACCTCAAAGTTATTGGAAAACTAAATGTATAGGCTGCACATTCGACGAATTACTAAATTCCCTAGAAAATTAATCCATAATTTTCAGCTAAAGTTCCAGAGTTTGTGCTCGTGAATACTTTATTGTTTAAATAATCCTTTTTTTTTGTTTCGTTAAGTGTTCAATTTTAGAAGCCTTAACTATACTCTCCTATTTTTAAAAGCTTTGTTGATAACTGATTGTTGGAGACAATTTATCAAAATACCACCTCATCGTACATATTGTACGGCATTGGCGTTTTGGCATAAAGCATGAATTGGTCATACGACACCTTTAATTTTATGACTTTAACTGAAGTTCAGTACTACAACTGTCAAAAACGGGTGCAAAAGGTAAACAATCCATTATACCTGTATTTCGCTGTTCTAATTTCGTCAAAAAATACCGTACACGGTTTTCAAAATTAAGTGTGTTATTATTTAACATAACAGCTTTTTAACAGCTATTGTAATTTGAACAACAGTTCAAAAATAAATTATGATAGCTTTCAGTTGCAATCTAACAATTACTCCGTTACTATGAAGGGCTGAAAGTCTCTCAAATAAAGATAAATCAATCAATCAATCAATCTGTTACTATGCAATTTGAGTAAAGATTCCGTAAAAAAGCTTGCGGAACTGGAGGTTTTAATTGATTAAAAATTGATGAATTTCTAGAAGAGATTTTAAAACAATTTTAGATAAAAGCTCTGGCATATGCCCCGACAAGAAAATACTGGAAGAATTCTTGATGAAATAAATATGAAGGACACATTCTACCGTGACGTTACAACGTTTTGACGCATTCGTAGTCAGATTTTCCACTATAACTCATGAAAACGAGCGTAAACCTTAAAATATTTTTTCATATTCGGATTCCTTGTAAAATTGCTGATGTATTTGACCTATTGAACATTTAGTTTTCATTAGAAAAACGTGTTCAAAATGCGTATTTGTAGCGTGACGTTACAACGCGCTAGAATCCGATCCTCTCTAACGCGCTACCAACATCTTAAAAAATCTGCTCTGATTTTTATGATATTCTGAATTTTTTTTTCCACCATTGAAATTTATTGGTTTGTTCTTCAATTCAATGGAATAAAACATTTAAATTTCGGATTTGTATTTGGATAATCGACTTTTACATTTCGTGACGTTACAACGCCCGTTCAGTTTCAAACAGGGTTCTGCTCGCGTTGTAACGTCACGAAAATGCACATCATGTTAGAATCAGAATAATCAGCCAAATTTACCCGAATTTGTGAATACATCATTCCGTGAATACAAGGTTCCTTCATGAAGGTTAATGACACCGGCACCCATATTCTTCTAGTTTTGTTCCAAAGACTAGCGCGCTGAGATCCATTATTTTACACCGCCAGTTATTTAAAATTTTCAGCATATAACTCATCACGCCGTCGAGATAAGACACATTCTACCGTGACGTTACAACGTTTCTACGTATTCGTAGTCAGATTTTTTATTATACTTCATAAAAACGACTGTAAACCTCAAAATATGTTGTCATATTCAGATTCCTTGTAAAATTTTCGATATGTTTGACCTGTTTAACATAAAGTTTTCATTAGAAAAACTTGTATAAAACGCGTATTTGTAGCGTGACGTTACAACGCGCTAGAATTTGACCCCCTCTACCGCGCAACCAACATCTTGAAAAATTTGCTCGGATTTTTATTTTAAACTGAAAATTTCTCCCACCATTGGGGTCATACACAAATTATGTCACGCTTTTAGGGGGGAGGGGGGGTTTTGCATAACGTGACGAATCATACAAAAGTTGGAGACGTCCCATACAAAAAGTGTGACATAGGGGGGAGGGGGGTTGAAAAAGGTCGAATTTTGCGTGACATAATTTGTGTATCTCCCCATTGAAGTTTATTGGTTTGTTCTTCAATGCAGTGAAATAAAACATATACATTTCGGATTCGTTCTTGGATTATTACATTTCGTGACGTTACAACGCCCGTTCAGTTTCAAACAGGGTTCTGCTCGCGTTGTAACGTCACGAAAATGCCCATCATTTTAGAATCAGAATAATCAGCCAAAATTGCCCGAATTTGTGAATATATTATTGCATTATTTTCACTGCTCCAAGAGCAACTTTATTCTATCCGTTTTGTGATAAAAGGCTCGGAGCGCCAAGTTATTGCTATCAGCAGTATATATCATATATGAAAACTCAGTATATATCATATATGAAAACTCCTTCATGATGGTTAATGGTACCCATCTTCGGCCTAGTACGACCCATATTCATCTAATTTTGTCCCAAAGACTAAACCGTTGATATTCATTACTTCGTACCGCCAGATATTAAGATTTTGCAGCATAAAACTAATCATGCCGTCGATTTAAACATTTTTTCAATAATTTATGCAACGTCATTGATTCAATTAAAAACGCTTAAGATATGCGAGCAGCTATTGAACCAAAGGCATACCTGAGGATCTGCATACCACTTAGGGGCATCAATTTCTGTGATTCCAGAGAGAATAGACCTAATTCTGACAGAAAAAATCCTATATATGTCAGAGTCATAATTACTTAGAGAGTTAGTGTTTTTGGCAAAGTTGTTTGATAAGTCTGACACATTGGGCGACGCTAATTAAAAGTTTACAATTGTTTACAAACGATTAGAATTTCTCAAAAAGTTTTCAACAAATTTTGACTAATTGAGAAACTATTTTTTGGCAAAATTTTTGGGCACTTTATAAAAAGTTACAACATGTTGAATATTTTTTGAATAGGCTGAGTGTACCAGTTATCGCCAGTTAGTGGTTCCCTATTTGGCCATAGTGGTTATTTGAGATAATTCAAAATTGTGCATCATTTCAAGAGTTTTAATGACAAGATGTTTTTAAATTCTTGCTACTAAAACATTCATAACTGCGCTTCAATAAGCATATATCCATCATAACCGCCAAAGCTTGGTCAACATTAGGCTTTATTCGGCGTCACGCGGCCGACTTCACTGATATACATGCCCTGAAGACTCTCTTTTGTGCCCTTGTACGAAGCATTCTTGAGTATGCTGCTCCCGTCTGGTCGCCCTACCACTTAACACAGAATCTACAGATGGAACGCGTGCAAAAATGTTTTGTGCGATTTGCCCTGAGGCACCTTCCTTGGAGAGACCCAGAAAACCTTCCATGCTATCTAGATCGCTGCAAGCTAATCGGCTTAGATATTCTTTCGGCGAGGCGTGTCAAACTGCAGCAACTTTTTATTTTTGACGTCATTTCGGGAAACATGGCCTGCCCGTCAATTCTAGCGGAAATTCCGTTATATGTTCCTCCCCGAGCACTTCCAAGTGTGCCTTTTCTCGCTATTCCTGCTCATAGCACCACGTACGGACAAAACAACCCATTTACGTCATGTTTAAGAGTGTTTAACAATGTTAGTGTGTTGTTTGAATTTAATATGTCGAAAACTGTGTTCAAAAATAGGTTAAGAAACTTAGAATAATATGTTTTTTGTTTAGTTTAAGTTTTACAATCTGTGCGACTATGTCGAAGATGGAGTAAATAAATAAATAAATAAAATAATAGGTCAAAGCTTGAAAACTTTTCAAATTAACACTATGGCCAAATAGGGAACCACTATGGCGATAACTGGTACACTTACCCTAAATATTTTTCAAAATTTCAACTACCACTAGTCAGTTAGAAACTTGAACCAAACGGCTTTTAAACTGAAAATTCTTGACAAACAAGACAAACAACTTTTCCAAAGACATCAACATTCCAAAAGTCTTAAGTCTAAGTAATAAGAGTCCTGAGATATATGAGTTTCAATTTCGTAGGTGTTACGTCTGTTTGTCGGTGATTCTTGTTATATCAAAAATAGATGTAACACTGACGTAATATCCATTCCATATATTTCAAGATCCTAACTATTTAGACAGTTGGTGTCCTCGACAAAATTGTTTGGCTGGTCAAGAACTTTCAATTGATGGGCCGTATGATTTCAAATCCTTCCACTAGGAGGCGCTAGAGGGCATACACATTTATAGTATTACTTATCTCAGGATCGTGATTAATTAGAAAGATGGTTGCTTCATTAAAGTTGTTTGGTAGATCAAGGACTTTCAGTTTATTTGCCGTATGATATTAATTTCTGCCACACAGTGCTGGTAGTTGCAAACTTTCAAAAGCACAAAAGCATGCCAATTTTATTAATTTCCCAAAACACATTCAACAATCCGCAACTTTTTATAAAATATATCAAAAATTCTCAAATTTTGACTGATAGTTCCTCATCCTGTAATTTCTACAAATTTGGACTTGATTGGTTAGCTCTACACAAATATGGAGCGCTTTAAGCCGAATCATATTTTTGACTGTTGTTCTATTAACTCTTATATCTTAGGAATAAGTGAATCAAATCAAATTATATTTTGAAAGTTAAGAATTATATATTGATCTTTGATTACTATTTGATTTGAATACAAATTGTCCGAAGTGAAAAAAGTTGCAGCTTGTAGAATATTTTTCAAGAAATTCGAATCCCTTTACTGCTTTTGCAAAATGGAAACTAACGTCTTCTAGTGGCAATATCTCGCATCTATTGGTAAATCAACTGCAAGTCCTTTACTTACCAAACAACTTTGCCGAAGAAATAGTATTTCTATGTAATAGGGATCCTGAGATCATGAAATTTAAAATTTGTAAGTTCTCTAGCGCCGCCTATTGGTGGAACTTTAAATCTAATTATCCATCAACTGTAAGTCTTTGACCAACTTAATAACTTTGTAATTTCGTCAGTGTTTCGTCTGTTGGCTACTGATTCACAGAAATTTTCGGTTTGAGTGGTATTTGATTACGATTAAAAAAAATTACAATACCACAGTACAATTACATCGTAGATATTAGCCAAACACCATCTCCCCCGTCCTTCAAAAGTCTACGTAGTTTATGAACGGGCAATGGTACGCAATTTATAAACGATATCTTGAAAAAGAGCTCATACACAACGAGAACGAAACTGTTTTGAATATAGAACTACGTTTGTGCAATTCAGAAGCCGTCCAAGCCACAAAGATTTGGTCTTTTTCACAGAACTTTTTTTTCGTGACGTTACAACGCAAACTTCAACCAGGTAAAACTCAGGCTTCCGTGAACCGATTTTCTTTCTTTTAGTCTCATTTGAAAGATCTTTTCGAGTACAAAGAGCATACAAAATTTCAAATTTGTAACGTTTTCCATTTTAGAATAAAATTTAAAAATGTTGATTTTTCGTGACGTTACAACGCAATAAAAACCCTTACTATGATCAGCCATATTTCAGAGTTGTAAAGCCTTCCGATTAAAAATCTTTTTATGCTAAAAAATCTACATACATTTATCTACAAATGATGGAAGACTTTTGAAAAATCAGTGTGTTGGTGTTTAAAATATGATAGTTTGGATGAAAAGTGTGCCTAAATGACTTAAAATCACGATTTTAATGTTATTCTTAATCGTCGTTCAATTTATATTTATTGTCATACTAATATCATGTCGAATACATTTTTGGATAGCAAAAGTAATGTAGAATGTAATAAAAATGTCAAATATGCCATAACTCAACTTTGAAAAATTGGTATTGATGATACGGGGCCCGTAGAATATTGCTGCAGTTATGTGTCAGTTATTCGTTCCTGCTCGGGATGTGTCGAAGATTGAATTGTGAAGAATACTGAAGATATTCATACTGCACTGTACTCCTAAAAAATATAGCCTAAAATGTTTTAGAGGAATTTCTGGAATTGAATGAACCTATAAATTTCTGATGAAACTTATATGTTCCTTATCTCGAAGGCCCAGATGAAAAACTAATCGAATTTTTGAGAAAATCATTTCAGTATTAGAGCAAATTTTGCGAAAGACACTTTGGCAGATTTTTTGTTGAGCCTCATCATCGCATAGAGGATATGAAGTTTTGGTTTTGGAATCAATAAAAACTCAGAGATGAACAAAAGATATTCTTGAAGAAATGTTTAATGAAACGATTTTAACAAACTTGTGGATTCACTCCAAATAATACTCTTGAAAAAAAAACTATCAAATTTGGTTCCACTAGATTGAATTATAATATATTACGTGCATTTTCATCGGAAACTCTCAAATAAAGTCCATTATAAACTCTTTCGGATTTCAGCAAAAAGCTGCTGAATAAATGGCGTCACAACTACGTCCAGCAATTTCATCATAAATTCATCTCGCATTTGTAACAGAAAATGTTCTGCAAACTCTAAAATTAATTTAAACATAACCAAATTGGGGAGATTAAAACCCACTATGTGTTGTCATGTTTTGATCCAATAAACTTAATTCACACATTTAATCATAACCAGTTTTTGAATTCGTGGACATAGGGTGATATAATTAAACTGACATTTTAGGGAATATTTCAGTTTTACTTTTAAAAAGTATAGTAATTCAGAAGTTCATATATAATATTAGCTACAAATCTATCTTCCCTTCTCTCAAATACTATAAAATTGTAGCTACAAGTTGATATTATAATGATTTAATAAGCGGCATAGCCGCTAGGTTTCCGAGGAAATTAGGCATTGCTGTTTTACCAAAACTCTCATATGATTTTCTCAATGTTGTCAGATTTACGAAAATAGTGATTTTGTGACCATTTTACTGAACAAAATGACTTTAGTGATTTGGTGATTTTTTGTTTACCATGTATTTTTGACATCCGATGATCGGGGTGACAGTTGAACACAAAGGAATTTGTTAAGCACCAACGACACTTGACGAAACTTTGTTAAGTTGCCTATTTCGAAAGCACAAATCTCTTCGTAAACAAAACCAGCGCACCTGAGCTTCTTATTTTAAGCACAGACAAACAGACGTAACACTCTTCAAAACGGCTTGGCGCATGCATTTAACGATCAATTCAAATTTCATTTGATTTGCGCGATCGTTCCACCAGATGCGCTAGTGTTCGATCGCTTTGACGTTTGCCAGTGTATACGTTGCTGAATGATGCAAACGAAAATTACATGCAATTTGTGTAGTAGTGTGCGTGTCAGCAAAACGTCAAATCGAAATCCATCATGGCCGACAGTGTCGCGCGCGGTTCTACCAACAGGTGGCAGTGTGCTCATGAAAATGACACCGCTCAAAAGTTTTTGATGAATTTCCTCTAAGAGTTACGTCTGTTTGTCTGTGTTTTAAGCCTATTACAAGTGAGCAAGAACAGAATAATAAAATGCACTGTTGTTTGAATCTTGCTTCTTGAGATTTGTGCGTCCTTAAACCACAGAAAACAGACATCCAAGTCCAATCTGAATTTTGTGTAAGGAATATTTCATCGGCAACACAAGTGGCAATAGCGTGGCGCTGCAATCGCTTAATTTCCGATAATAATTTTTTTCACCACTTGAAATGTTTCAATTCACCACTGACTGTGGCAATATTGTGTTTGGCGGCGTTAGTGTTGTCATCGTGTATTGGTTTGCAACCTTACTCAAGTGAAGATTCAAATCCTTACATAACTTTCTGAATGAAATTTGTTCTAGCTTGAATGTCTGTTCTCTGTGCTTAAACCACAAAATATGGTACAAGAATAATCTTTTTTTTTACATATAAACACGATTGGGCTAGAATATTTTAATGCAATCATTTCATTTTCAAATCAGAATCATTTTGGCCATACGATGTGCGAGAGTTTCAACGTTGTTTGCTGCATGATCAGTTGACTTTTGCTTAGAGTGGCCAAATTATCCCAATTTACCCTAGATCCTAATATAATATGATGATTGAAGCTGTGAAAACCATAGATTTCTATGGTAAATTCAAGAAAAAAATCCATAAAAAATCAGCTCCGATATATCTATTGTGGCCAGGGTGCTTCTAATTTGGCCACCCCCATAAGAAATACACGTGATTGGTCAAAATAGAAACCAAATTAAAGAATATGGCCAAAACTGACGCTGAGCTTCTATTATGGCCAGTTTCACTTTTAATACAAAAATCATGTATTAGCTTGATTTCTGCATTTTTCCTACAAACTATAAATTGAAACCTTTCATTTAACACATTGGATTCTTGGATTCTTGGTTAATTTTATTAAAAAAAATATTTCTCCTAGACTGGCCAAAACCGGTGCTCGTACTCTACATGTATGTCTGGCCGAAGCTTTTGATAGTACGCGCCTAATCAAGTCAACGACTTGTTTTAAAGTTAAATATATTCGCAGGTCGAACGAAGGGTTGGTTCCTCGTAAAATTTCAAATGTCGTCAAATGCATAACATATCTCTCAAACCCTTTGCTATAAGTATTTAAAAAGCAGTTGAAATGCTTATTAAAAGCCAAAAGCTGTTGAGCAGCAAGCACAGCTAGCATTCAAACTGCTTATGTAGGGTAGCAAGCAGTTGGAATGTATAATACGGGCTGCTGTACGGCTCATTCAAATGCATGGATTGTCAAGCTTTCTACGGGATGGTGTGCATTGGCGTAACTAGGATTTTTTCCTGGAGGGGGCCCAGGGGGGGCCTGACTTGAGATGAATTTTAAGCGGGATGGGCGCCCGATATGTGAATATGCAAATCAGTATTGTAGTTTTGAGTAATCAAAATGACTGTTTCAGATTTGTTCATAGTTTTGTAAACTATATGAGTACCAACAATTCCTCCAAGATTTTTTTCCACAGCTTAATTCAGTGATTCCATCATGGCTTCTTCCAGAAATTCAATCAAGAATTCATCTAGGGATTCCACTATACATTTTTTCAGGGATTTGTCCTGGGATATCTTTAGAGGTTCCTCCAGTAATTGTTCCAGTGCTTTTTTCGAAGTTTCCTTCAGGAATTTCTCCAGAGATCCTTTAAGGTATTTCTGCAGGTATTCAGAGATTTCTACAGGGATATCTCCATATATGCCGTCCAACTAGAGATTGCTCCAATAATTACATCCGGAATGATTCGAAGTATTTCTGCAGGAATGTATTCCAGAAATTCTTTTAGAAAATTTTACTTAGAGATTCTTAAAAAACACTCTAAGAATTGCTTGAAAAATTTGTATAAAAAACCTTTAGGGATCCTAGTTTTTTTTATGTGTATTAACGAGATTTTTAGCCCTAGGCTAGTTCATCTCGGGACCCACGGTTTACTTCCCTTCCGAAGGAAGGACTCACATTTTGCAAGTTTATCGGAAGTGGGATTCGATCCCAGGTCCTCGGCGTGATAGTCAAGTGTTCTAACTATCCCACCAGGTCCGCTCCACTAGGGATTCTAGTATTCCTTCAACAATTACTGCAGACATTGATTCCTTCATTTTTAATCCAGGAATATTCCTACAAAAAATCTTCCAGGTATTCGCTAAGAAAGCTCTCCTGAGATTTCATAAAGAGTTCCTAATGGGGCTTGCTTCCGGGATTCCTCATTGGGTTTCTTCAGAAATTACTTCAAGAGTTCCTCCAGGGATTCACCGGAAATTTCTTCTGTTATTCTTACAAAAACGAATTCCGAGATTATTTGAAACATTTCCAGAAGAACTCTTATTGGGATTCCTTCAGAAACTCTCGCAGGAATTAATCCAGGATTTCAGGATTTCCTCAAGAATTTCAGCGGTTTCTTCAGTATTTCCCTGAGAATTCTTCAGAAAATTCTCTTGGAATTCCCTCAGAAATCGAACTTTGTATTTCATCAGGAATGAATCTTGAGATTCCTCCAGGAACTCCTTCGGAAATTCCTCCCGGATTTTGTTCAAGAATTATTCCAGGTATTCCTGCTGGCATGCCTCTAGGATTTCATTCAGGCATTTCTCCAGAGACTTCTGCAAGAGTTCTACCAAGAATTTCTCCAGGTATTACCCCAGAAATTTCCTCAGGAATTACTCCAGGAATTTATTCAAGTTTGGATCCAGGAATTCTTCCATCAATTCCTCCGAAAATTCTTCCAGGAATTTCTTCTCTAGGGTTTCCTCTGCAATTCCTCCAGGATTTATTTCATGGATCCCTCCTGGAATTCCACCGATTATTCCTGCAGTAATTCCTCCAGAAAATCATCCTGGAACTCCACCAGAAATTCCTTTCTGAATTCCTCTGAAAAATTTCTCCAGGAATTCCTTCAGAAATTTCTCCATGGATTCCTTCCAGAATTCCTCTAGAGATTCTTCCAGGAATTCATTCAGGAATTCTCAAGATATTCATTTAGGGATTCCTCCTGCAGTTCTTCCATGAATAGTTCCACGGATTTTCCTCAAGATTTCATATAGATATTTGTCCAGGAATTCCTCCTGAGGTTCTCCCAGAAATTGTTTCAGGGATTCCTCCAGGTTTTTTTTTGCAAGAATTCCTCCAGAGATTCTTCCAAGTAATTCTCTAGAAATTCCTCTAAGGATGCCTCCAGGAATTCCTCAAGAGGTTACTTAAGTATTACCCCAAGAATCCCTTCAGAAAGTCCTCCAGGAACTCCCATAGGAATTCCTTCAGAAATTACTACCGCAATTCCTTCAGGAATTCCTCCTGGAATTCCTCTAGAAATTTCTCTAGGATTTTCTTCAGAAATTTCTCTTGGAGTTTCTTCAGAAGTTTCTCTTGGAATTTCTTCAGAAATTTCTTTTGGAATTTCTTCAGAAATTCCTCCACTAACTGCTTCCAGAATTTCTCTCGAGATTCCTCCAGGAATTCATTCAAGAATTCTTCCAGGGATAGTTCCAAGGAATTTCCACAAAAATTCCTTTACAGATTAATCCAGGAATTCTTCCTAGGATTCCGCAAGGAATTTATCCAGAACTTCCTGCAGGAATTTGTCCAGAACTTTCCAGGCATTCCACCTGAGGATTCTCCAGAAATTGCTTCAGGGATTCCTCCAGGGATTTTTCAAAGAATTTTCTCAGGGATTCTTCCAAGAATTTCTCTAGAAATTTCTCTAAGGATTCCTCTAGGAATTTTTCAAGAGGTTTCTTTAGAAATTTCTCCTGGGAGTTTCTCCATGGACTTCTCCAGCATTTCTCCAGATTTCTCCAGCAATTCATCTAGAGACTGCTTCGGGAGTTCTTCTAAAAACTCAAAACTCCACTAGATTGCTCCCAGAATTCTTCTGAAAACTCCACCAGGAACTCATCTAGAAATGTATCCAGAAAATACTCCAGGCATTAGTCCAGGAGTTTCTCCAGGGTTTTTTAAAGGAAATTCCCCAGGGTATCCTCCAGGGATTTCTTAAGGAATTTCTCGAGAGATTCCTCCAGGAATTGATACAGGCATGTCTCCAGGAATTTATCCAGGGGTTACTCCAGGCATTACTCCAGAAGTTCTTCCAGAGATTTCTATAGGGATTCCTCCAGGCATTAATCCAGGATTCCTTCAGAAATTACTACCGCAATTTCTCCAAGAATTTATCTAGAAAATCCCCCAGGGATTCATTTAGAAATTACCCCAAGAATTCCTCCCGGAGTTTATCCAAGAAAAATTCCAATAATTCTTCCTGGGATTCCTGAATGATTTCCTCCTGAGATATCTCTAGGAATTCCTACAAATATTTTTTTCAGGAATCCTCCAGGAAATCCTATAGGGAATCTTTTAAAAATTTCCCCACAAATTCTTTCTGGAATTTATTCAAGAATTATTCCAGCTATTCCTCCTGGCATTCTTCCAGGATTTCATCCAGGCATTTCTCCAGGGACTCCTCCAGGAGTTCTACCACGAATTTCACCAAAAATTACCCCAGGTATTTCTTCAGGAATACTTTCGGTAATTTATTCAGGAATGAATCCTGGTATTCCTCCTGGAGTTTCTTCGGAAATTCGTACAGCAATTCCTTCAGGAATTGTTCCAGGAATTCCTCCAGAAATCCTTCCAGGGTTCCCCCAAGAATTAATCCAGGAATTTCTTTTCCGAGGTTTCCTCTACACATTCCTCCAGGAATTATTTCATGGATTCGCCCAGAAATTCCTCCGATGATTTCTCCAGTTATTCTTCCAGAAATTTCTTCTGAAATTGCTCCTGTAAGTCCTCCAGAAATTCCTCTGGGAATTTCTTCTGGAACTCCATTAGAAATTCCTCAAGAATTCCTCTAGGAATTTCTCTAGGAATTTATTTAGGAATTTCTCTATGAATATATCCAGAAATTTCTCCATGGATTCCTTCCAGAATTCCTCTAGAGATTCTTCCAGGAATTCATTGAAGGATTTCTCAAAGGATTGATTAATGGATTCCTCCTGGAATTCATCCATGAATAGTTCCATGGAATTTCCCCAAGATTTCCTATAAAGATTTGTCCAGAAATTCCTCCTGAAATTCCACCTGGAACTTGTCCGGAAGTTCCTCCAGGAATCCCTCCTAAGGTTCCTCCAGAAATTTGTTTCAGGGATTTCTCCAGAGTTCTTTCCAAGAATATCTCCAGGGATTCTTTCAAGATTTTTTGTAGAATTTTCTCTAAGAAATTTTGCGGGAATTCCTTATGAGGTTTCTTCAGAAATACTCCTGGAATTCCTTCAGAAAGTCCTTCAGGAATTCATATAGGAATTCCTTCAGGAATTCCTACAGGAATTTCTTCAGAAATTGATCCAGGAATCCCTCCAGGAATTTCTTCGAAAATTCTTCTAGAAATTTATCTTGGAATTTCATCAGAAATTTCTCTAATGCTCCAGGCATTACTCCAGGAACTTCTCCAGGGATGCCTCCTTCAGAAATTTATCCATTAACTTTGGAGCCAAGGGCTGGAAGTCTCTTTAAAAAAAACAAATCAATCAATCAATTCATTAACTTTTCCAGGAAATCCGCCAGGAATTTGTCCAAAAAATTTTCTAGAATTTCCTCCAGAAATCCATCTTGGAATTGCTAAGAAAATTTGCTTATAATTTCGCAAAAAAAATGTGCCTATGATGCTTCGTTCTATGATTTTTCAAAGTAAGTGGTGTCTGTGGAAAATGTTTGATTTTCACTGGAGTTTTCCGGAAAATTATGCGACCCTGATTTTTTTTCAATTTAGTTTTTCAAATATATATGATCCCTACCTAATTTCATTAACCTTCAGAAACTTCATACCAATTAGTACGATAATAAAAAATCCCCTAATGATCCAGGCATTAGTCCAGGAACTTTTCCAGAGATTCCGCATGGAATTTTTCCAGAAGGTTCTCCCGGATATCCTCCAGAAATACATCTAGGAACTCCTTCTGTGATTTCTTGAAGAATTCCTCTGAAGAATTTCTTCCGAAATTTCTCTCGGGATTTTTTTTTTTAAATTTCTTCATCGGTTAGTCATAAAATTACAGTATTCCGTTCATAATGTTTTTCAGGGATTCACCCCAGGGTTTTTTTTAGGATTACTTGTAGATTTTTTGAATAATTTGAAGGATTTCTAGAGGAATTCCTCCAGCGATTTGTATTGAAATTCTTTTAGATAATTTTAGAGGGACATAGAAGCCAAGAAATTCTCCAAGAAGTCATCCATGAATTCTTTCACAATTATCTCATGAATACCAAGTCTTTTACAAGTCCAATCATTAATACCAGTGCTGAAAAATTCAATTCGTCATATCTAAATTCAATTACCTACAGCTCATTTTAGAAGCTGAAACTGAGAATATGGTATATGAAAAACTTGTGCGGCTAGACCAGTTCTGCTAGAAAGTCACGGAAAAAGCGATATTTTTCGAATATTTAAGGTAAATGTCACGGACTATCTTTTAAAAAATGCCAATGATATTCACGAAATGAAATTTTCAGCGCTGATTAATACCTTCAAACTTACGATTACATCTTGCAGCACCAGCTTTTAAATATATTAAAACTTCCTCAATGACCATTTGAATTTGTGCGTTGTTTGATAGACGCAAAAATACCCCTGGCCCACGAAATAGAAGAAATTAATAGTGACCGACTAGAAATCACCTCCAGCATGGTTTTAATGAATACACTCGCGTTTACGCTTCAGCTACGTACATGTATTCTCACTAGGAATTCACAAACTTTTGCTGGAATTCCATTGCAAATTCAACCAGAGTTTTTTCCCACATGATACTTGATTTCCATAAAGAATCACTTAACCATAGTTTGCAGTAATGCTGCTAGAAAATTCAAAGATTCTTAAAGATACTCATCCAGGAATTCCTGGAAATTATCATTTAGATTTAATTTCTCAGCGATTTAAAAAAGAAGATGTACAAAGTATTGCTTTTTATATAATTATGATTATATAATATTTCCAAACAAAACTTTTTTGGACAATGATCTTGTAAAGAATGACAAGTTGAGAATTGTCTCCAGTAACTGTAAATTTAAACACATATTATGCCAAATAAATTTCTATTACTGTACGTGCAGTTGAAACCCGAAATTTTCGACTAGCGAAGTTGGATTTTTCTCTATAAATTTTTCTGTATAGCTGTTTGCTATACAGCGCACCACTTCCGAAGTTAGGGGTTTGGAGAAAAATCCAACTTCGCTAGTCGAAAACTCCGATTTTCAACTAAATTGAGAATATAGATCTATGTTTGTCAGAGTGGTTTTCAGATTTTTTTTTTTAATTTCTATATATAAAGTCATGAAAAATTTCTGGGGGGGCCTGGCGGATTCTGGGGGGGGGGGGGGCCTGGCCCCCGTGGCCCCCCCTCTAGTTACGCCAATGATGGTGTGTCACAAGCGAGGCCACAAGAATGTCTAGTCTGCGTCTCGAAAATAATGAATGTTATATTTACGTACACAAACTGCATAAATTACCTACGAATATACATTCTGTTGTCACAATTAGCGCAGGGCGTTTTCTTACGAAAGAACGCGCCATATCGAAATGGTTGCAACTGGCCCGAGTGGAGAGCCATAAGATTTTATAGCACTTCTTCCACACTGCAAGTTGAGCTGGGCCACGGCGGTTTCTTCAATTTCTCCCCGAGGCTGCCCGCCCATGCGAAAAGCCCAGCTAGGTATAGTGAGGAAAATCGTTAAATTTCGTCGTATCGCTGCGGTGTGTGGTTTCCTCGACTCGATACGTATTTCTATACTTTCGTTTTGGGGCTTACACGGTCCACGATCGGAATGTGTAACTTTGAAAATATGGTGATGTAAGAGAAAATTGGCCATTATTGATTTTTAACTAAATTATACAAGACGCTTTTAGAGCGCTTGTTGATGGGGAGCGGCGGCGGCGTTATAGTCTCATTAGTTTCTTTGCGGTAATAGGTGAAAACAAAAGCGGTTTGCATGCCGGTTGGTTTGGGCAGGAAGGCATTAAGCAAATTGGGTGCATTGGTTGTGACCAGCACATAACCGCAAAATCACACACAAATTGAGTAGTTTGTCGAATGCGTTTGTGAACCGCTCGATCGGCCACCGCGGAGACGCATAACAGCTACAGAAGAAGACTCCGTTTACTTTGGCGACCACGAAGCCCTCATAGGTAGTAGACACCAACTCCTGGACGGGGTATTTACCCGTCGTCCATATCGCCGCCATTTTTCTGGTCCCATCCGCAACCCAGTTGCCGTTTTTTTTTTTACTTAATCATTTATTTGAGGCTCATGCGCCAACAGGCATAACGGAGCCGAATTCAATTAAAACTTTTTACAATTTAATGTTTTTGACTTATAAGCTATGTTAGTTTTGGGGAACCGTAAAACTCGCGGTTTGGTCGAGGTTAGGGGGAACAAAATATTTGAGGAAAGGATAGGATGATAGAGGCTTTTCGTTGACACTTGGCAGCATGATGTGGCGTATTGCTGCTGGTCAAACGTAGAGTGGACGAACAACCTGTAAGACCAAGCCCACTCATGAGCTCAATCAAGCGTTTTAACGTTAAGTAGAGCCCCGAACAAAGAAGCGAACCGCACCGGTCGTTGCTAAGTAGGGCTCGAAAGCGAAAAGTTTACGTACGGTTCGTAGCTGGGCTTAGAATATAGAGACACGCAAAGTACATTCTCTATCCGTAGGCTCGTGCGCTCTCTCGCGTTTAGCTCTCTGGGTAGCGTAAAGAGGAGACGAAAGAACATGAGTATGGATTTGTTGCCAGGTATATAGTTTCTAGAGAATGATTTTCTTGTTTTGTATAGGTAGGAATTTATTTTAGTTTGCATCAAATATTTGAAATTTTCAACCAATCAATATCATAGATCGTTACACGAATAACACAACAAATTGTCTGACATAGAATTGTGATAGAGTGACAATACAAACGCAGAAAAATAATAGGTTTAAATTGACAAGCTTTGCTTAAGTATGTTATGAATAAGGTTTTCGCTTCTTCGCCAATTTTAGGATCATGCATATCGAAAATGTATTGATTTTCTCTTAAAAATTGTTACGATTGCTCATAATCGCACCATTAGTTTTTGATTCGGCCGATCGTTTCGAAACTAATATTTTAAGAAATGTATAGTGATTCAGTGAGTTTTGCTGTTTTAACACGTACATGTTTGAGCCGGGTTTTCTACGCAGCAAGTAAAACTTAGTTTCGCACATTTAGAAAAATGTCCAAATAAATAACTCGCGAAGTTCGTTCCGACGAGTTTCAAAATTATCGTCATCCGACGCAGATTCCGGTGAGAATATGTGCGTATTTTCTAACCCGAAAAGAAACTATTTGACGGTAATAAGTGACCACAAGGTTTTCTTTCTTCACTTTCCGGGCTGAGATCCTCCGCTTTGAAAGAGCTGTGCCTCGCGTTTCGTTTTGTCGTGTATATTTCAAAAAGGCAAAAGAGTTTTGGTTTGATTGCTGTTTTTGTAAATGGTGGTCGTCAGTGGGTGGTTTATTAAATATTAATTTAAAAATATAAATTAAATAAACGAGACATTAGGAAGAAAGTGTGCGAAATGGGTAACTTCACCGTCCACGCATCCTTCCTCCCCTGTAAATTCGAGAAGTACCTTGCCGAAATAAAATATTCTGTACTCCAAGTATTTCGAAGAATCATCTTTGCGCGTAAATACAACGCAGTAGACCAGGCCGCTTTGATGCATGTGTCATATCTCTGATATGCTGCAAGCATCAGTATTGACAAGAAAAGTAACACGATTGCTTTCCAGGGTGATTCCGCGTATGTATGAGATTAGATAAGAGTAGTTACGATTTTTCAAAGATGCATTGACTGTACCTAACTCAACTCAGATATCATAGAAACACTACAGTTATTTCTTTTTGTAAAAGCTAAATCATACCGATAAAAATCTTAAAAAATGTAGTCGAGCTGCCAAGTTTCACCAATTAAAATAGGCGGTGTGCAGGACTGCCATATTGTAAGTTCCTCGTTATAGAAAAAGCAAGGCGTTGGATGTTAAAATACAACAATTGTTGTATGAAGTGCCAAAAAGGAGAGTGGGCCCATTATGTACTTTGACAAATACACAGTCTACTTCAAGCGCATAGAATCTGCTTCCAACAAAATATTCATATACCAGCATCCAAAAGATCACAATATATATTAAGATTTGCGAGTGATGCTTTGTAACTAAAAGGTTGTGACTGAGTATAGAATTAGCTGATGTTAAAATACACGTTAATGAAAAAAGGTTGCGCAAACTTATCGCAGACTGTTAGAAGACAGCTTCTACTATGACCAGGATTCAAGAATCTTGACCTACGCGAAGTTGTAAAGGAGACAACTACGTTATAAATGTTTTGGAAATGCAAGGGATGTAATTATTCAATAAACCTAATTATTAAAAAAGATGCTCATAATCTCAAATTCAGATAAATTTCTTGCGAGAAAGGCAACATGAATATTGAAGAGATGGATATTATTTTATATAAAAATTCAACCTACAAGTCATACAGTAAGCAACAAACATATAATTTAAAAAAAGATTGCTTGAATTCCGGGATTAAATACAATCATAAATTATTGAGAAAATGATATCTTTAAACGCACCAAAACTGGTACAAATTTCCAAGGGAATAATTTATTTGAATTCAATTTTTACTAACAGTTTTCAGTCTTATCCAAAACCCCATCTTTCATAATATGAGCACAAATTATTATACTGAATAAGATTTGCAATAACCCCATAGGAATACACAAAATATTGCGATGATTTACAGAAGTGCAAAAAACCGATGGTACGGAGAGAATAGAGACCACCGGTGCGCAAAGGCGACCGATCATTATTTTACTCACATGGAAACGAACGACCGGTGCGAAAATGGGTTGATAACGAAATTAAAAATCGTTAACGACGTGCTGTTGCGTGTGTAGTATTAAGCCCACGGGTGGGCTTGGTCTAACGATACAAACAAACGATTTTCGAAGGGATGCGAGGTGGACAAGTGGAGCAACAAGACTGGGATATCAAATAAAGACACGAGGTGGACAAGTGGAACAACAAGTCGGGGGTATCATACAAAGACTTCAGCTTGTTTTAGAAAGTCGTACACAAGCTTCATGTACTCAAGATCAAGTCTACCCAACACATCTCTAATGTCTTCCTTTTCTGGTTTTCCTCGGGCCCTGAGGGATGCACATAAATCGGATCTGGCAATACCGTATTCTGGGCATTCCCACACAACATGGTTGATATCTTGATAGCCTGCACCACAGCTACAGCGATTGCTGTCTGTGAGCCCTATTCGATAGAAATGCGAGCCCAGAGAGTAGTGATTGGACATAAGTCGACACATTATCTTGATAAAATCTCGACCTACGTCCAACCCCTTGAACCATGACGTCTTCGATACCTGTGGGAGAATTGAATGCAACCACCTGCCCAATTCCCCTGCATCCCATTTTTGTTGCCAACTGACCAAGGCATGCTGACGAGCAATTGAAAAAAATTTATTGAAGGCGATATGACGATTATAAATATCGCCTTCTATAGCGCCCACCTTGGCGAGCGAGTCCGCTTTCTCATTGCCCGGGATCGAGCAATGCGAAGGGACCCAAACCAAGGTGATATTATATGCTTGATTCGATAAAGCACCCAGACTTGATCGAATTTCGCTTAGGAAATACGTGGAGTGCTTCACCGGCCTCATTGAACGAATAGCCTCAATTGAACTGAGACTATCCGTAAAAATGAAATATTGATCAGAGGGAAGAGAGGCAATTCGCTCTAATGCGTAGTGTATAGCCGCCAATTCTGCGACATATACTGAGCAAGGACTTTGAAGTTTATGGGCGGCGCTATGAAGCTCGTTAAATACACCAAATCCAGTGGAATCATTTGTTTTTGAGCCGTCAGTGAAAAATCTCCTGTCGCAACTGACATGACCAAACTTGCTTGCAAAAATTTTTGGGATGTGCTCCGATCGGAGCGGATCTGGGATTCCACGGATTTCTTGCTTCATGGTCAGATCAAAACCTATAGTGGAATTGGAGAAGTCTGGGAAGCAATCGCGGTTGAGAACATTCAAGGAAGGGTTAACCTCCAGAGTCATGTACGAGTAGTACACTGTCATAAATTTTGTTTGATGAAGTCGTTCGATAAGCTTTTCAAAATTTTCAATTACCAATGGATTCAGCACCTCACAGCGGATGAGGAACTTTAGCGACAATTCCACGAAACGATCTGATAAAGGGAGTACTGCTGCTAGTACCTCCAAACTCATTGTGTGCGTCGAGTTCATGCAGCCTAACGCGATCCGAAGACAACGATACTGAATACGCTCAAGCTTCAGGATGTGTGTTTTCGCGGCGGACTGAAAGCAAAAGCTACCGTATTCGAGAACCGACAGTATCGTTGTCCGATAAAGCTTTATCAGATCTTCCGGGTGGGCTCCCCACCATGTTCCGGTAAGTGTACGCATGAAGTTGATTCGTTGTTGGCACTTCTGATACAGATAATTAATGTGCTTTCCCCAGGTACCTTTAGAGTCGAACCAGACCCCTAGATACATATGCGAAAGAGCTTGAGTGAGTCCCTTACCCAAAAATTGAAGCTCTAGATCTGCTGGATCACGCTTCCTAGAAAAGACAACTAACTCAGATTTCTCCGGGGAGAATTCGATACCCAGCTTTACAGCCCAAGCAGACAAATTGTCCAGAGTATTTTGCAATGGTCCTTGCAGATCTTCCGCCTCTGGTCCGGTGACAGAAACCACGGCGTCGTCCGCAAGCTGTCGTAGCGTACAATTTTCCACGAGACATTCGTCAATGTCTCTGACGTAAAAGTTGTAAAGAAGGGGGCTTAAACATGAGCCCTGGGGGAGACCCATGTAACTAATTCGTGAAGTTGCCGAGGTTCCATGAGAGAAAAACATGTGCTTCTCAGACAACAAATTGTACAAGTAGTTGTTTAAAATCGGAGAAAGTCCACACTCGTGGAGTTTGTCTGAAAGGACATCAACGCAAACTGCATCAAAAGCCCCCTTAATATCCAAGAAAACGGAGCCCATTTGCTCTTTTTGAGCGTAGGCCAGTTGAATCTCTGAAGAAAGCAGCGCCAGACAATCGCTCGTTCCCTTGCACCTGCGGAAACCAAATTGAGTATCTGATAGAAGGCCGTTCGATTCAACCCATTTGTCGAGCCGATGGAGAATCATCTTCTCTAGCAGCTTCCGTAAGCACGACAACATCGCAATAGGACGGTACGAGTTGTGATCCGACGCGGGCTTTCCGGGCTTTTGGATGGCAATAACCCTCACTCGTCTCCAGTCATCCGGAACAGTGTTGCTCTCCAAGAATAGATTGAATAAATTCAACAAGCGCCTCTTTGCGACGTCTGGGAGGCTTTTAAGCAAGTTGAACTTTATTCTATCCATTCCTGGGGCAGAGTTGTTACATGACAGAAGCGCGAGTGAGAACTCTAACATCGAAAAAGGTGAATCCATCGCATTCCTTTCGGGTGGATAACGACGAATATTCGATTGCACTTGGACCGAATCCGGACAGACTTTCTTTGCGAATTCGAAAATCCATCGAGGCGAGCTTTCTCGATCCTCATTAACCGATACCGCGTCGCGCATTCTTCTTCCTACCGTCAAGAGAGTCCACATTGACGTCTCCCGCGATAAGCCGTTGACGAAATTCCTCCAATAACCACGTTTTTTCGCCTTAACCGGTCTACGCTGCGCTTTGAGAGCACTATCGACGATTAACCCAGACAGAAACTGGTATTCTTCCTGCGGTGGAAGAACGTCAACCGACTGCTCGCCTTCGGAGACCAACTCAGCATACTTACCCCAGTCAATATGCTTCGTGAGGTCATACGCGACGTCGATCTGGCGGGCCTGACACGAATTGGTAACTGAAATTTTGATTGGCAGATGATCACTACCATGGGGATCCTGAATTACATTCCACGTGCAATCCAATGATAGGGAATTCGAACATATTGAGAGGTCTAACATGCTTGGAGGATCTGGAGGTTTAATTCGCGTTGCTTCCCCGGAGTTCAAAATTGTCAAATTGAAATAGTCGCAGAGGTCATATATCAGGGTTGCGCGATTGTCGTCCTTCGGAGACCCCCAGGCTGTTCCGTGTGCATTAAAATCTCCTAGGATCAACCAAGGCGCAGGCATAGCAGAGCATATTTCCGCAAGATCTCTTCGAGATACTCTAGCACTGGGCGGTATGTACACACTGGCTATACTGAAACTTTTACCTTGTATAGTAACATGACATGCAACTATTTCAGTGTCGTTCATCGGGGGGAAATCAATTCTATAAAAGGAATGGAGCTTTTTGATCCCCAAGATCACCCCTCCATATCCATCCCCTCGATCACAACGAATAATATTAAAATCGTGGAAAGAGACATCTTTATCGGAAGTTAGCCATGTTTCACTAAGGGCGAATATGTCACAGCATGTGTTGTGGACTAAAAATTTGAACGCATCCATATTTCTAATTAAGCTTCTACAATTCCACTGTAGGACTTCAATCATACCTCCGACCTCACTGGACAAATTAGCCATCGAAAGATATGATAGATTCAAGAATCGGCCATGTTGAAGTCAGTTGCTTCAGAAGAGGTCTCACAAAAGGAAGTGCCATGGTTATCAAACTTCTTATAGCTGGAGAAATTTTAAACGTTTCGAAGATGATATCCACTAACCCAGAGAGAGTCAGTTTTCCGGAAGCGTCGACTGGATTCTGTCGATGTTCCTGATGACGATTTTGTTGGTTTTCTGGGCGAAAAACTGGGGCAACTGGGGTTTTAGATGCACCCGGAAGTAACGGAAAGTCTCCAGACGAAAATTTAAAGCCTGGAGGTGGTACCTTTTTGGTACTTCCGCTACTACTTGATTTTGCCAGAGGGATTCGCTGAGCAGGTCGAGTAACAGGAGCGTTTTGAGAAGCTTGCTGTTGCATGTGCCGTTTTGCAACAGCTCGCTTCCTTTTTGTTCCTGTTTCAATTATTTGGTACTCCTCGCCTCCCTCACAGTCAGAGCCTTGATCATCTGCCGGCAGGGATGCGAAGATGTTGTTACTAGTAGTAGGATGGGCTGATGAAACAGCAACCGGAGCGATCTTTTTCAACATTTCTGCGTAAGATCGCCTCGATCGCTGTTTTAGAGAGTGTATATTACGTTTCTCCCGCTCTACGTACTTCGGGCATGCACTGAGCTCATGGGGTGGAGATTCGCCACAAGTGGCACATTTTGGCTCCATATTGCAGGAGCCCTCCGCATGTTGTTCACCGCACATACTGCAACGTGGTTTGTTGCTACAGTAAAGTGCGGTGTGGCCCAACTGCTGGCATTTAGCGCAGTGCATTCATTACCTTCGGTTCGTAGAGACGAACAGGTAGTCGAAGGAGCCCAATCACGAGAACGCTCGGTAAAGCGGAGCCGGAAAAGGTCACCCGGTAAGAGTTGGACGACGTTTTTGTGCCGTCAGGATGTGCCTTGTTCATTTGTACGGCATCAAGTACCGGAACTAGCGGGACGGCACGATTTTTAAACCCGCCAGCTCCAGTCATGATGGTGGCACAAGTTAAATTATCTTCGGTGACCACTCCGTAACACTCTACCTCGTGACTAGGAAGATAAGTTCTGTACTCCCGCAAAAAAAGCTCAAAGGCAACAATCCTGTTCGCTTCTTCGCGATCACTAACAGTGACACGCAATTTATCGCGGCTGGGTGAGTCTATCTCAAGGATGCTTCGAAACGATTTTGCCAGATCTTTTTCGATTTGTAATTTATTTAACTTTTTTCCATTCGGTTTGGGCCGAAAGAAAACCAGAAAGGGGCCCTTAGATCCGGGTGGGTAAACTTTCGGGCGGGGGCTCGCCAGGTTAGGAGAAGATCCAGGGGTAGATGAGAATACAGGGGGTTGAGATGAATTGCCAGGCGGACAAAAATTTGTAACCAAGAGATTTTTCACCATGGGCTGAGACCGTGTTTCATTCACCAGAGAACTAATTGGAACAATTCCGGAAGAAACAGCACAATGGAGTACTTGAGAAACCCCTGGATCATTTTGATTGTCGCCAGTCTCCATGGTATCAGAGTTCTGAGTTTGCACTATTAAGTTAGTGGACAAACCAGGGACCGTCTCGTCATCGGATGAAATTACGAGATCCGACGAACCCCCATCGGTGTCATTTGTTTCCATGCGGGCCTACTTTATTCTACCGCAGGGAAACAAGTAATGGAATCAACTAAGCTGAGTATGAACTACAACCAATAAAAGAACAAATCTAACCGAAACCAGATGTTGTAAAACAATATCAAGTTGAACCGGGAAAAAACGAAAAAAAAAGAAGGAAAGGGATAGCAACTAAAAAAAAGCCAGTTCAAATACGTACTTAAATACTAATATAAGAAAATATAAAAAAAAGAAAAAAAAAATAAAGAAAGAGAAGGATAGCAACTAAAAAAAAAAAACAAGCACTAATTCGAAGACGTGGTTCTACCTGAATTCATCCAGTAGCCCTACGTCGAGAAACAACCAAGTCAAGAAAAAGCGAAAATAAATCCAAAGAAAAAGGTTTTTGAACCACTGTGATAAGAGTGCGGCGAAGCAAAAAGGAGTCAAATCAAAAAAATACCCATGACAGCTGCTGTAAATCGGGGAATAAGGGATATAAGAAGAAAAAAAAATATGAAGAAAAAGGATAGCAACTAAAAAAAAACAATTCAAATGGGTTACTTAAATACTATATTAGTATGAGAAAATATTTAAAAAAAAAAACAAAAAAAAACAAAGAAAAAGGAGGATAGCAACTCAAAAAAAATATATATGTACAAAAAAAAATGTGATGAAAATGGTCCGTGAAATCCGTACTACAGTCGGAACTACTGTACCATCGAAAATTAAATTATCACGGCGAGCTAGGCGGTGGACTGGGGAACAATAGCGCGGCAGAAAAGAAACAAAATACGCAACTTATCTGTTCACAGCCGATGTGTACCTATATGTAGATAGGTGCTTGTTGGTGACCGCTGTCGTCGACCTTTACGCTTTGTCGTTACCGGCGTTGTCGTCGTCGTCGTCGTCGTCGTCGTCGTCGTCGTGTGTCGTATGGATGCGGTTTGATGCAGGCACGGTTTTGGCTTCGGTGAATGAATCCCTCGATGCCTTCTCGTTGATGCGTGGGGCTAGGCCAGGGCTAGCGCTTCCAAGTGTGGAACCCGATTTGCTTCTGGTGAGAAACTTCGATCTCGACTTCGATAGGAAACCGTTTGATATAAAAAACTCCACGCTTTAATGCGTGGAGAAAAAACTCTACCGAATCGCGAAACTGAAGGAGCACGGGAAAGTACAACTGTCTCGTTATAGTGCACGACGAGGAATGCCCAGTTGCCGTTGCCGGCGGGTACTCGGTATGAGTCCGATATGATGGCGATATCCGTCTCCCACTCAGAAACCGCCTGACAAAGCAGTTGCTGAGCCGCATCACAGTGGTTCAGGTTCAGCTGCGTTACCTGCACTGTGATTTGTTGTTCACTGCGGCTTTCTTGAAGGCTGGGCACCTTGGACCACCCATCGGATGTCTGTTTGTTATGTTACGTAGTATTTGATTGCCACACGAATATGTAGTTTATGAACGATCCTTTCACGCGCACCTTCATACACCATCTCCCTTTTCATTCATTAGCTATCCGAGCGCGTACCAGTACGGAAGTGAAATAAAGGCTACTTTGTAAACTGTGAACCGAAATATTTTATTTGATGACCGAACAAAACACTGTTGTTCGAGGATTTCCCGGTACAGATCATGCAGATGGGCGGACTCGTGCAGCTTTGGGCCTTATGACCTTCAGCGCCGCATCGCCTGCACAGTTTGCGCCTGTCGGGGCCTTTGCAGTCCCACGACTTGTGTCCTGGTTCCAGCCACCTGAAGCAAACCTCTGGTGGCTCGTGGAATGACAGGTGACATACACACCAGCCCACCTTTATGCTCCCTACTTTAACGGACTTTTTGACGCCCGCCCCAGGTAGCTGAACCAAAGCTATCTGTGTCCCTGCTGGCCCTTTCCGTAGCTTAACGGCTGCGGCGGCCACCTGCACATCGCACTGTTACCGCAGTGCCGTGACGAGCTCTTCCACTTCGGTGATCTCATCAATGTCCTTGACCTTCAGAGTCGCCTCATGTGTCAGAGCCCTCACCTGCACACCCTCACAAAGGACCTCTTCTGCCAGCCTCTTTGGCGCCCTGCGCTACTACCTGCGGATTCGTCTTCCTCTTCTTCCGCTCTACATTCGTCCAAGGGGGGTCCTCCCCTTGGATCGCCCTGCTCTGTGGCTGTTGAGGGCCCACCAGCGGTCGCAACCCCTTGTTCCCATCGCTCCGGGACGGGCCAGCCTTTTCAGGCCCACCCTTCCCAGCTTTCGGGGAACCCTGGCTGGGGCCCGACCTTCCAGCATTATTACCGACTTTCGGGGTAATGATTCGCCTGGCTTTGCGGGCACCGCCAAACAGCTCCTCGCCTGACGGCTGCCTCGCCCGCTTCTGCGATTGCTTGCCCCGTTTGTCGCGAGCAGTCGCTTCCGCCTGTTGCGGACTTCCTGCGAAGGAGAAGGCCTCCGTTTGGGTAAAATTCGGCACTTTCTCATTTGCCGAGTACCGCGTGCTCCTGCTTGGCATCGTCGATCGACACCCTAAGTCGAAGCAAGGCCGTTTTCAGGTCCTTGCTTATGTTCGACTTAGTGGACGCAAAGTCGATGATTTTGCCAAGCTGCTGCTCAGCCACCTCTATTGCGGACCGTCCTTTGGTTTCTTGGTTGACGACCCTCAAAAACCACGCTCCGTCCATAACCTCCACCGGCTGGCTTGCCGGGAAGTGGACTGGAGCACCCACGCTTGAGCTGCGTACGCAACTCCCAGCGCCTATCTCCTCACTTCTCCTTGTCGGAGACCGCATCAACCCGCTTCTTGCGAAGGGGTTGATCCCACCACTACTTCCACCTGAATTCTGATTATTTTTGTTCGATTTCATGTTTAAATCCCACGAGTCGCACGGGAAAGAATGACCACCACGCCAGAGCCCTGCATTAACGCGGTAAGGGACACCTTACTGTGGGGGGTGCTCAGGTACCCCACAGGCCCCGTTAAGGAGAAACTTCAGAGAATACCAATATGGCTGCCACAATGGCCGACTTGGACCCCTACTCACGCTTTCAAGAGCATTAATCTTGAAAATTCGTAAACAAATGCGCTCGATTTGGAAAAGCTGCCATTTTTTGCAAGTGAGCAAAGCCAGGATAAACAAGTGTGGCTTGGTTCGAGGCCTCGTTCGTCAGATTTGTGCCTCTAAAGTTTGTATGCAAAGTTGCAATGGGATTTGTTGACGTTTCACTTTAAAGATCGAGCATCTTTTTCACCCCCTCGATCACTCATTCCTCAGCACGGTTCGCTTGACACCTTGAATTGGGGTTAGTAGTCCTAGTCTTAGCCGGCGTCTACGCGGCTGACTCGCAAGCGGGGAGATGCGTCAGGCCTCAGGGCTATCGTCCCTGCTGCCCTCAAGCACGTGGTCTATCTGGAAGCAAGTGTCAGTCATCACTCGGATATCGTGTGGTGTGTTTTTGGATATCCTTACGTGCGAAATAAAGGGTGAGTCGTTATTTATTGTGCCACCCTACCTTCAACTGATTCGCAAATTGTCTACAGTTATCGAAATGAAACCCAATTTTTACAGTAGTTTACTGCCTATGATCGCATAACTGTCCCATATGAATAGGAAACCCCGCAAATATGGGACTGATATGCGGTCATAGGCAGTTTAGTACATATATTTATTACAACTTTTTGTTATCGGTTCAAATTTAGAATGCGTTTTGGTAAAATTTACGACATTTTCGATTGACGCCCTCCATGTGGGCATGGGCTTGAAACAAATAATTGGCGCTCCCTGGTTTGTTTACGCGCATCGTGCCTGGTTTTCACCCAGCTCCAGACTTATGTTTCACTACCCGAGCAGGGAACGAGAACAAACCTATAACAAATTGAAAATTCATTTTGTTATTGATAACAAAATGAAATCAAAACAAGTTTTCGTTCCGAATTGTTTTTATTAAATATCAAATTGAGATATCATTTTGTTATCATTTCAAAAACTCAATGATAACAAAACTTGATTTCAAAATTCCAAAATAGGTATAATATGCTTTATTAACATTATTAATTATATTATCAAAATGCTTGTTAAATCTACCTGAGTATTGTACTTACATGTTGACACAAAATTTATAATTTGTTGATCCTGGGTAATGGTCATGCTATTGATTTAAATTGGCTTGAACTTTAATAAGTCTTTTAGGGTGACTGGTTATTATTGGCAGGGTTGTTCTCTTCGTTATGAGGGGGTTTTCATCGGCTAAATTGCCTGAAACTTGGTCGTATAGTTCAGCTTGGTTGGGAAAGATTTGATATCAACGTTGAATTCAACAGGTTTCAAAAAGCCTTCCATGACGAAAAGAACAAAACTTCCCAGAATACAAAACTTCCCCTATAAGTTAATCAAAACAGTTTCAATCTAAACATAGTGGAAAATATTTTGAAATTTGAACTATTTGCACTTTCGTAAGGAAATAACGAGAGTTCCACCACAGACAAACAGACGTAACACTTCGAACATTTTTCGATTCAAATCATAGTCACGGAAACATATTCGCCCAATGCTAAAAGGCCTATGTTTGGCCGACCACCAACTAGGTGGCGGTAGTGAGCAAACGTCACACTCGAAAAAAAAAACGATGCGAGCGCCACGGTTGGGCAGTTGGCCAACTATCAAATTTTGAGACAGACCGTTAAATCGGTGTACGATGTGAATTATCAGAGTGTTACGTCTGTTTGTTTGTGGTTCCACAGTACTATAAATTTTCTCACATTTTATGTTGTTTGGTATAAAGTCATTTGGGATAATAGTCGTTTGGCAAAATGTTTATTTGTCATAATTCTAAATTAAAGACAAATGAAGTTGGATATGGCCAACCGAAATAATTCACGGTCATTCTACTGTTGAAGGTCACAAATTTTACCTTTATAAAGTTTGCCCGCGAAGGAAGGATTCATTGTACCTCCGTACCAAAATCATGAATCCCGTGAAATTTGATACAGTTTTGAAAATTACACAGATGTTTATCATACATGAAGAAAATGATGAATGACATTTCACTTATTGTTATGCCAAACGACTATTATACCAGCTTATGCCATTTGACCATTATGCCAAAAGACTATGCCAAACCCGTTAGAAATAATGAAGGTAGTAAATTATTTTTCCAATCGGATGTTTTTTTTTAATGTCATTATTTTTCCGCGGATAACGAGGGAAAGAGCTGAGAACAGGGTTGCCACATTTAAATCTGTATATTTTTCGTAAAAAATCTGTATATCTGTATTTGACAGCAAAAAATCTGTATTTTAAATCTGTATCAGCTATTTTTGACAAAGAGGCAAAAAATTAACAGATAAATAAAATAAATCCAAGAAATTATAATACCAAGTGGGATTGTCAAGCTGAAGTTATTGGTTTGAGCAATAACTGAAGCTAATATTTTTATTTTGTCTCAAAAATCTGTATAAATCTGTATAATTTTCCAGATAATCTGTATGCAAATCTGTAAAATCTGTATAATTTCCAAATATTCAAAAAATCTGTAATTCTGTATATACAGATTCTGTATCGGAAAAATCCGTGAAAATCTGTAAAATACAGATTATTCTGTATATGTGGCAACCCTGGCTGAGAAGCCGAATGCGACTCAATTCGTTGCTCGATGTCATTCAATTTGAGTCCCGATGCCTGTGGCTCTGGGATGTCGTGAACATCTCCCACATTTGTTTTACTGCAGTATCAGAAAGAAAAGCTGAAATATAATTATACAAAAATATTACGTGCAGTTGTCCTTTGACTCCGAATTTACTTTTCTTTGCCACTTCAATACCTATAAGTATAGGACGCAATCAGTGAAGTACTAGATTGAAAGTAGTGAGTTGGATTTTTGTATGGTGAGATGATCAAATCTCCATTTCTGCAATGGAATGGTGCAATCAGTGTGGGTTACATGATTTCTTGACTAATTTTATGCTGTTTGAGCAAAAGTTTGGGTAACTGTGATGTTGTATTATTTATTTCTTGCAACTTCAACAACACAGTTATCCAAACTTTTTCTCAAACAGCATCAAATTAGTCAAGAAATCATATAACCCACACTGTTTGCACCATTCCATTGCCGAAATTGAGATTTGGTCATCTCACCATACAAAAATCCAGCTCACTACTTTCAATCTAGTACTTCACTGATTGCGTCCTGTTAGTTGAATCATGGTATAGCTATGCTGCATATCTATGAGGATATCATATCCGATTTCCATACAATTTTTCTTCGTGTAGGCTCCAAGTTAGAAATGACTATTTATGAAATGTTAATGTTACAATCGATAATACTACGCCATTAATAGGGGCCATATTCTGATGATATCGTATCAAGCAAAACAAGTTTTTAATCACGAGATTCTCCTGAATTTAAAATTGAATAAACGAGATTCAATTCAATTTTTACTTATTTATGTAATTTAATGCCCAATAAAATATCAAAATGAATACTATATTTGTTATTAATTTTTAGTTATTACCCTATAGATATGATAACTCCCTGAGAACTGCGTATGATATCAAGTCGTAAAATGTTGATAACAAAATGAGATATCAATTTGTTATCAATGACAACTCATTCTGTTTTCAATTAGATATTCCAGTACATTATTTTGTTTTCATTTTTTGTTATGTTAACATTTAAGTAATACAAAATGAAAACTCACTTTGTTATCAAAATTCGTGATATCTAAATAACTCAATTAGTTTTCAATTAGTTCTCATTCCCTGCTCGGAATAACAACCATTCCTGAAACCTATTGACGAACATTAAGATGATCCGATAATGTATAATCATTATTTTCCAAGGACCCGATACCATAATTTTAGATTTTAGCATATGAATGTACAACATCCTTTTGCGAACTGTTAACTAAATTTATTCCATATCGACAGGAATCTCACTGACAACTGCCCTATTACATTGATGTGAACAATAGACTATAAGGAGTAACTGTGCAAAAATTGGTTGATTTCGGAGAAGTAGGAAAAATGTTACGTTAGTTTGAAAGTGGCACAATAATTATCGACTCACCCTTTAAGTATAAGTAATTAATATTGAGGCTGAATGGCATTGCATATGGGAACGATGATTAATAAAATAAGCCCTCAGATATGGGGAGTGCAAATGTTCTCTCGTTAAGATTATTTTATCGGTGCTACCAACTTCCATTCATTACCAGGCTCCGGCTCCAACTACGTCTGCTACTAAAGAGCAGAGATGGAAAAACTCTCATCGTGAATCAACTCGCGAGTTAAAAACCAACAAACGGTTTACTCACGGTGCCGAGAGTAAGCCGGGTGTGAGTTTATTCGCACCGCTTGCCTCATGAGTATGAAGCAAAACAAAAACAGAAACACTCATGAATTTTTATTCGCGAATAACCAGTGGAGATGCGGGAATTGCATTTTAGAGCGTTTGTGCCTTCCGATAAGCCGAGCGGACTGTATTTTTGGGGAAACTCGGAACCGAAATAAAAAACGCGTCCGATTTACACGAGTTCAACTATGGTTATGATTTTATTCGAGAAAAAATACATGTGTTGTGTATGTGTGAGGGTTTTGTCTTCCAGCGCAGAGCTGGTAGCGGTAGTTGGATTCTGCAACAGGGGGTTCGGCTTCTTCATGGGCGGTGTTCGGATTACTAAGAACCAACTATTTTTTGTGAATCAGCTAATGTTAGCAGATCAAACTGTAATTATAATAAATTAAAGAGAATAATTATATGTGAGCCCGTGTACAGATTTAACATAATTCAGTGTGTTTCGACTTACAAGTTTAGTTTGGTTTCTTCCCTTTTCCACTTCTTCTCCTCTCTTTTCAAGCGATTCACTGTCCTTCGTACACTCAATTTCCAAATCGTGCATCCGTTGTCTATGCGCCCCTGTATCGTACATGACATTTGTTTTGTTAGTTCAACATCTAATTTATGTGCATGAACTTACGGTTGTAGTTGACTCAAAAGTTCACAATCGTCTAACGTCGCACTACACTATCTTTCACAAATTTATCTAAATTCCAATTTCAATCACTTTACGCACTACCTATTACAGCTCTTATTTTGCTTCTGTTTGTTTTTGTTTATCCATCTGTCGATCTCTATTCTATCACACCCCCCATCTCTCATTTTCAGATTCTCATTTCTCACTCTCGGTCGACCATAAACGCAATGCGGCAGTGCTGGCAGAACATTCCCCGGCCCGTAACACTGTCTCGGAGTCTGCATCCGGCTCAGGGTTACCACAGTTGATTTCCATTCTAGCCACTGTCGCTTGCTGGTTTCTTTCGAATTGATTTGGAACCCTCGATCGTTGGAATCTTCTTGCTTTCCGTGTGAGCTTCTGACCGTCTATACACTTATTTTGTCTTCTTTCTTCGCTATACATTTTCTGAAGTTGTTGCACCCTTACCTTCGATCTAGTTGAACGATCAGTCTCACTCCACCGTGTGTTGCAACCTGGGTTAGCTAGCTTCACTTTTGTCTCTTCGTTCTGGCTGATTTCTTCGAGTCCAGTTCGAACAGAATGCACATTTACATAAGTATGCGCTTCGGCTCTCCGCTTTTCAGATCCGTAAATTGTCCAACCCAACTTGGACCGCACAGCTATAGGTTCTCTCGCTCTCCCAATCCTTGACTCTTGCGGTGCAAAGAGATGGAGATTGTCCAACCCGACAAGAACGGTGGGCACTCCAGTCGGAGAGTCATCCACAGGCACATCAGCAAGATGGGCGTAACGCCTTGCCACCTCAGCGTACCGAACATCCTGTTTTGGTAGCTGTAGCTCGGTCACCGTACGCGCATTATACAGAGAAAACTTCTCCATTGAACCTCTTGCAGACACCATCATTTCAACGCATCGAGATTCATTCTCGTACCGATTGATATTTCCGGTCCAAGTAACTATCAACGGCTCGCGAACTCCCTTTGCGTTTAGTCGCTTAGCCACCGTATCATCTACCAACGTGGCAGATGATCCTTCGTCCAGGAATGCAACGGTGTCGATCTGCCTGTTGCCTACATGTAGCGTGATTGGTATCATTCGGAAGATTACAGCGCAGTTCGAGTTAGCTTTTTGTAGCTGCACTGATTCCTCCACTCGATGCAATAGGGGATGGTGGTTACCTCGGCAGTCTCGCACATTACATTGGATGCTTGAAAAACAGTGACTACCACCGTGCTTATTCAAGCAAATTCCACAGAGTCCCAGATTTTCCACCTCCTCCAGCCTTTCCGCGATACTCATCCTTCGGAACTCTTCACAGTTCCTCATTACATGGTCCGTTTGCCCACAAGACCAACAAGCCCGGGTGGATGCTTCACTGTGAGTTTCCTCATTCCACCTTTGGTCCGAATCATGTACATGCGAGGACTCTTTTCGGGGATACTCACGCCTACATTCACGATCACTCACCGACAGCGTACAAAACTCTGTAACTTCGGACACATCGGACACTATTTCTGTAGCAAAGTTCGTAAACAACCTCAGTGGACTGCTTATCTTCCCTCGCTTGTACCGCACCCATTCTAGTTTGTAGCTTGGCGGCAATTTGTCAACCAATTCTTGCACCAACATCGGATTATTAAGGTGGTCTTTTAGTCCCGCTGCCTCAAGATGGTCACATAACTGCTTCACCGTAATTCCGAAAGTGATGAACGTCTCCAGCCTATCAGCTCGCGGTGCTGGAGCATTTCTCACCTTGGTCACCAACGTTTTTAGTAGCTTCTCCGGTCTACCAAAGAGATTTCGGAGATCGCATATTACGTCCGGTACGGACTCCGGCAACACGAGTCGGCTTCTAACTGCTTCTAAAGCGTCTCCTTGTAAGCAGTCTTGAAGCCTCTTCAAGTTCTCCAAATTGGAAAAACCACACGCTACTGTCGTATGTTCAAAGCTGCTTATAAATAATGGCCAGGCTTCTGGTTCTCCACGAAATGTCGGAAGGTGCTGGGACACCGCTTTCCGTGCGGCAAGCTGCTCCCTCGAAATTCGGCCAACTTTTGGCCCCGACCCGTAACCAACTTTGCTGCCGTGCATGCATCTGCGGGGGCTTCCGCGACGACTACTGCGAAAACTGTTTCTTACCCGATACTCTTCTGATGACTCACTATCGGTTGATTCAATGTCAGTATCGGTGGTCACTGTTATTTTCTTCACTGGTTTCCATTTCAGGTTGTAATCGGTTTTGTTACTAGCTTGCGGTAAATCCTTTTCGCCTTCTGTACCTTCTTGATCTTTCAACGCGTTGACCCTGCTCATACTGCTCTCAAATTGCTTTCGAATAGCATCCCGTTTCCTCAAAAAATCCTTCTCCGCAGCCAGTTGGGCATCCAGCATCTTTTGTTCATGCGCCAACTGCTGCATCTCCATTTCTCGTTGTACCTGGAGTTCCAGCTCACGCATCTCCTGCTCCTGCCTCAGTTGCTCCTCATTCCACGCTTTCTGCTGAGCGAGTAGCTTCCTCCGCGCCGTCATTTGCTTCATGAAAGTCTTCTGCTTGGCAAGTTGTTCTTCTTCCAGCTGCTTCTCAACTGGATCCACGTCGGAACCAACTTCCTGTTCGGACCCTCCGTCGCTTTTCTGGCCGGACTTCTTACTACCTCGCTTACTGCGTCCTGCATCTGGAACTTTTAGCTGTCGAGCACTGGCAGAAACACACTTTCGACAGCGCCAATCGGTGTTGTCGATCTCTTGGTCTACTCCAGCACACGAAAAATGAGCCCAATGCTCACATTTTCTACATTGAACCCACTGGGTTTCAATGGAATCCGGTTCCGTTTTGGAGCAAACCAGACATTGTTCGTCCTTGGAAGGTGAAGAAGTCATTCCGAAGAATCTTATCATAAACTTTTTGATTTTGTTCGGATTACTAAGAACCAACTATTTTTTGTGAATCAGCTAATGTTAGCAGATCAAACTGTAATTATAATAAATTAAAGAGAATAATTATATGTGAGCCCGTGTACAGATTTAACATAATTCAGTGTGTTTCGACTTACAAGTTTAGTTTGGTTTCTTCCCTTTTCCACTTCTTCTCCTCTCTTTTCAAGCGATTCACTGTCCTTCGTACACTCAATTTCCAAATCGTGCATCCGTTGTCTATGCGCCCCTGTATCGTACATGACATTTGTTTTGTTAGTTCAACATCTAATTTATGTGCATGAACTTACGGTTGTAGTTGACTCAAAAGTTCACAATCGTCTAACGTCGCACTACACTATCTTTCACAAATTTATCTAAATTCCAATTTCAATCACTTTACGCACTACCTATTACAGCTCTTATTTTGCTTCTGTTTGTTTTTGTTTATCCATCCGTCGATCTCTATTCTATCACACCCCCCATCTCTCATTTTCAGATTCTCATTTCTCACTCTCGGTCGACCATAAACGCAATGCGGCAGTGCTGGCAGAACAGGCGGTATTCGGTGCGGCTGTGACAACCGAATCTGATGTCCTGGAGCTGGGAACTTCGTTGGTGTGAAGCGATGAGTGGTGGCGCTTGCCGCATTCACGACAGCTGTGCGTTGAAGTGCAACCGTTCGTGCGGTGACCTCTCTGCAAGCAGTTGAAGCAGCATCCCGATTTCTTCAGCGTGTTATATTTCTCACTCACGTTCATTTTCTTAAAGCTCTCGCATTTCCATAGTTCATGAGCATTTTTGCATACAGCACACTTTAGTTCACTTTTCGTATCGGGTTTCAGTTCACTTGTGTTCACTAGCGTGTGGGCCTTGGCCACCGCTTTCGGTTTCACATTTTCCACTTTGGTGTTCGACTCAATCTTCTCTATCACTTTACACTGTTCTTGCAGGAACGCGATCGTATCCTTGTAGCTGGGCAACGTGCCCGGCTTCTGCCGCGTCTCCCATGCGACTCTTGTTGCCTTATCCATCCGCGAAGAGATGATGTTGATGACCATTTGTTCGCCGAGACCTTCCAGTCTGAGGTTCAGGTTCCTCAAGGCTTCAATGTTTTTGTTGCACACGTCAAGCAACTTTCGAAGATTTGCCGAGCTGTCCTTGGTAATCCTCGGCAAATTGAACAAACACTCGATGTGCTTGTCGATGATAATCCTTCTGTCTTCGAATCTATCAGTCAGGAACTGCCAGGCAGCATTGTAATCATTGCTGTTCACAATGTCCTGGTCGATAATTCCAGCCACCGGACCAACAAGCGAGTTGCGTAGGTGGTAAAGTTTGATAGCTGGATCTTCATGCGGGTATCGATTCATGATGGTCGTAAACATGGATTTGAACGAAAACCATCGTTCATACGACCCATCGAAGGTCGGCAGCGGCGCTTGAAGTGGGGGAAGGTAAGGCATGGCTGTTCCGAGTGTGACCGACGATGGCGGCGCTGCGACGGCGACGACATTCTTCTTCGTTGCCGCTTCTTGTTCTTCTTTTTGCTTCGTGGCCGCTTCCATCAGCATACTCAGCCGAATCGACAGATCGGTGTACATCGTCTCAAACTCGATGTATTTTGCTTCTTGTTCGGCTCGTCTCTCCTCAGAGAGGGGCAGGGCCAGGGTTGCCACATATACAGAATAATCTGTATTTTACAGATTTTCACGGATTTTTCCGATACAGAATCTGTATATACAGAATTACAGATTTTTTGAATATTTGGAAATTATACAGATTTTACAGATTTGCATACAGATTATCTGGAAAATTATACAGATTTATACAGATTTTTGAGACAAAATAAAAATATTAGCTTCAGTTATTGCTCAAACCAATAACTTCAGCTTGACAATCCCACTTGGTATTATAATTTCTTGGATTTATTTTATTTATCTGTTAATTTTTTGCCTCTTTGTCAAAAATAGCTGATACAGATTTAAAATACAGATTTTTTGCTGTCAAATACAGATATACAGATTTTTTACGAAAAATATACAGATTTAAATGTGGCAACCCTGGGCAGGGCGTGGATCAAATTTTGGAACTCGTTATATTCCCGGTACGATTGTTCGATTGTTTTTTGATGCAACCCAACCAAGAAAATGCAGATTCATAATGTTCGGGTTGGGTGCACCATCACTGTGCTCGATAGCACTTTTCACACGCGTAATTTTGCCCTTCACTGCCCCTCTCTGATGAGAGAGTCTTGAGCTGTTCCTCCATTTTAGACACTTCCTGCTTTGCTTTCTGTTGTGATTTCTGTTCGGCGACTGTTTTCGCCGGAGTGGACATGACGCAACACGATCACTCTCACTTATCCCGAGCGACGGCCATTTGCATTTTTCGATGGCGTGTCGCTGCACCCGACCAGCGTTTCTGGTGAATGCTCGAATTCGACGAATTTTCGCGGAAAAAACACTCGCGTCGACGTTTTTCCACTACTTCTCACTTTATCCAGCCATAGAAGGACCAATGTGCCTTCCGATAAGCCGAGCGGACTGTATTTTTGGGGAAACTCGGAACCGAAATAAAAAACGCGTCCGATTTACACGAGTTCAACTATGGTTATGATTTTATTCGAGAAAAAATACATGTGTTGTGTATGTGTGAGGGTTTTGTCTTCCAGCGCAGAGCTGGTAGCGGTAGTTGGATTCTGCAACAGGGGGTTCGGCTTCTCCACAGAGAACAGACATCAGGGCTAGAACAAATTTCATACGGAAAGTTGTGTAAGGATTTGAATCTTTACTTGAGTAAGGTTGCAAACCAATACACGATGATAACACTAACGCCACCAAACACCATATTGCCACAATCAGCGGTGAATTGAAACATTTCAAGTGGTGAATTAAATTAGTATGGCAAATTAAACGATTGCAGCGCCACGCTATTGCCACTTGTGTTGCCGATTTCAAATGGCCGTTAAATTCCTTACACAGTTTCGGAACTGGACTTGGATGTCTGTTCTCTGTGGCTTCTCTCCTAACAGCGTTTTTAATAGCAAAACAAGTGATTGTTCATCAGGTAGTAGTGTTTTGTGCTTCATTGTTCCTGAAAAGTAGATCTGTTGGCCGTGTAAAGTCGTTTTTTCACTAAATTGAAAAATGTTCAGAGCTGCTTCGCGAACCAATCACGAGTGCGACCAGCTTCGTTAGCTCGCGAGTAAAGGAAGTGCGAATATATTCAGGCTTCTGTTGTTCACGAGTAGGATAGCTTTGCGTTTGTGTCTGTTCAGCTGCATTCCTCAATGTTTTCCATCACTGCTAAAGAGGCTATCAAGGATGCCAATCCTCATCGCATCTTGACACCTCATCGGGTATTGGCCTCCTCATCGTATCTTGGATACCGCATCTTGGTCTCCTCGCTTCCCGAACCACCACCAAGGCGTCCCTGGGCCCATAACCTGTTGGAAATAAACACAGGCGAGGCTTCTGTTTCCAATCCCAGGCACTGAGTGATACCGCTACCAGGTCATCTAGGTACAATCTTATTTACAATATTATTTCCATCATATTTACCTACCAGTTGATACCTAGCTCCACTGAGCTGTGTACCTCCAAGGATGTACCTACAATCAGTGCTGGAAAACCGTGAGTTAAATCGGTTCAGAAGACACAAAAAAAAAGCCATCGCATCGCTATCCACTACGGAGCGAACTCTTCGTGCTGCTGTGGTTCGCGATCGTCCGACAGGAACACGAGCGAGAGGTTCGCATCATTCTGTACTGCGATGCTTTTGTGTTTCAGTGGTTCACGGCAAATATTCCTCTAATGAAATCAAATTTTGATAAACTTTTTCGTTGACATGATCTATTGAAATGGTAGTTGTCCTTATTAATCATAAAACAACAAATTAATTATCTTTAGGGGCAAAGAAAGGCAACAAACCAAGTGTGAGCAAATTGAGAACCTTCTGGCGAACCAACTCCGATCCGGCTTGTTTGACATTTGTTTTGTGTTGGTTATTCGCTTCGGCAAACCGTGAACCGCTCTCGCTTTTTGAGTTCGCGAGCACGAGTACAAAGTTTGTGTTCGATATGAACCAAAAATCACGTCAAGCGCAGGATGCTTTCCACTTCCACCACTGCATATGCAAAATAATCATAATCATAAAAAAAATCTCAGTTAATAACTGTGAAAGTGCACATACAACACTAATATGACACCTGGGCTTATTTCCAGTCGAAATAACAGTTCCAGACTGTGAAAGGCAGAAAGTAATCAGAATCATGAAATGAAAATTAACAAAAAAAAAAACAATGTCAGAAGTGGGGTTCGAACCCACGCTCCCAGACGGGAACCAGAGCTTAAATCTGGCGCCTTAGACCGCTCGGCCATTCTGACTTCGGAGATTATGGTCAGAGTAATGCACATGTCTTGTCTTAATATATTTGAGTACAAATATCGAATCAAAGTATCGATTTTTTTATATTATTTAGGCCAAAGTTAGCCAAATACATATAATTATTTCGAATTCAAACTTTTCAAATCTTACCAGCCACACGATACAAAATTCTCAATAAATGAAAACGAAATGCTAAATTCCGGACGAAACCTGGCTCAATAGTGACCCATAAAATAAATGCCCCAAAATACTTTAACTTACCTTCGTTTTGAACTCCTTGTAAAAGGTTGCAAATCAAGGATTTTCTTTTTAAGATTCCCAGCGCAAAAACTTAAAACGATATTTATATCGGCGATTGATTATTTTACACTTTTTGTAACGTTAGTGTATCCTAAAAACTCCATTCATCGATGATTAGCCACGTCACTTTAGTACTTCGAACTGCCAAGGCACACTCTGGATTTCCGGTTTGTATCGCTGGTGCGGTTCTGCAATCAAGAATCGTACATAAATCTCCTAATCAGTCTACTACCCAAACCACATTCTACTCCACTTACTAATCAACGCATAGTGCTGCACGTTCTGCACCAGCTCGAGGTTACCGGTGGCCAGGGCCGTCGCCTCGACATCTTGCCCACTGCCCGGTACCACCATTTCCGGTATCCAGATGGCATCCAGGGAGAATTTGACCACGTGCAGCAGTTCGCCGTAGTCCCGCTGGATGTGGGACGCTTCCTCCAGGAAATCCAGCTCGATGGCCGCCTTGCAGATGGTTCGTACCTGGCGCTGCCGATCGGCCGAACAGAGACGTGTGACGAGCGTGTGCAGAACGTCAACCAGGGCAATGTCTTCGTAGGGGTTTCCCTCTTTGAGGCTGAGCAGTTTGCGCTCGTGCTTTCGGCGGTTTTTGCTGGAGCGATGCGATTTGCTGGAAGAAGTGGGGGTTTGTTTAAAACTGGGATAACCAGGGGTAACTGAGTGGGAAGCAAGTGAGATGAGTCAGTTGGTTTGCATAAATGAGAGATGAGGGTGTGTTTATGCAGCGAAGGATGTTTTAATAAACTAAAGTGTGGTCTTCTTGGGGGATTCAAGAACAAATCTGGATGTTGTTTCAAAAAGCGAAAACTTACCCCGATCGTCCGGAACTGGTGGTGTGCCTCGAAGAGGCAATCGTAGACACCTCCGAGTACAAATCGCACTCGTCCAGATTGTCCTCATCTTCGTCGTGCTGTGGATCCAGCTTCTTCTTGGCTTTCTCCTCTCGAACCAGCAGCAACCGATTTTTGTGTTTTAAAAATTCTTCCTTCTCGGCGGCCAGTTTGTGCAGGAAGGTTTGGAGATACTCACTTAGGTTCGGACGAATAAGGTCGTCCACGAGGGTGCGATCGGAAAGGTGCGCTTCGAGGAGAGCCTTGTCGAAGAGGTGGTCTTTTAGGAGAATCTCCACAGCGATTCGGTAATCTTTCAGGTGGTCTTTGGCCAGGCGGGATGCCGCCGCGTACTCTCCGCTTTCCTGCAGCGCTGGGATCAGCGATTGTACCAGTCGACGGACTTCGCCATCGTCGTAGCCAGCAGTGGCGGATAGTTTAAGACATCTCTCCCAATCCGCGGCGTTTCTGGCCGCTGCAATGGCCTGTTGATAATCTGCCGCCTTTTCGTAGATCAGACTGGCTTCCACCTGTTTGTTGCTCTGCCTCAGATGATCTCCATAGCGGGAGCAAACCTGTCGATAGTACTTGTCGTTTTCTTTGTACGCGATCATAGCTTTTCCGTAAAGGCCATGCGTGATCGTTAGCTGCAGCGCTTCCTGGAACTTGTCTTCGTCGTCCCGATACCGGGCAATGTTTACGATCGCTTTGTCAAAACGCTTCAAGTGGCAGTCGATCTTGTACTTGCGATAGTCTTCGTCCATCCGCTTCAACTCGTTCAAAAACGGGAGGTACTCCTTTGGATCCTTCTGGGACTTGGTAGCCACAAACAGAACCAAGCCGAAGTCGTACATTCCCAGGGCCACGTTGAACAGATCGTTCACGTCCACCAGGTACAGGAGGTACTTGAGGGCTTCATCGGCGTCATCGCCTTTGGCCGGTGTTTTCTTGAGACCCCAGATGACCTCGAGGGCTCGTTCCAGCAGTCCAAGTTTCACATAGCAGGTGATCTTCGGCAGCATATAGTTAACGTCTGTTTTCGCGGAGTTGAAAGCTTGTAGCAGGCGATCGCAGAGAAATTCTGATTTGGACTCGACTCGATAGCCATCGATCGCGCTTGACTCACGTCCCAGATAGTTGCTCTCGTACATTACACTGCAGACGTCCTGATTCTGGAGGTCGCTTATGAACAGGTTCAGCCAGTTGACATTGGTGATTTCTGCCAGGAAGCGATCCAGGTGGGACAGGAATAGCTGGGGGTTGTGATCGACGAGCAGGTTCAGATTGATTCGCTCCTTGCGAAGTATGTCAAATGCATCGTGGTACTCCAGTGAGTTTAGGTGATCCGCCACCAAACAGAGAGACAGGATTCGAGGCGCGATCGCTTCCAGATTACCCCGAGGAAGCTGAAAAACGGTTCGAGCAGACTTGGAAACTACGACTATCAACTTGGAACCGCGTTCGATGCGACGATCACCCACGATAACGTTCTTCTGCAGGTCTACAAATTTAAGTTCCGCGATCGTCGTGAACAGGAGGTAGTGCTCCGTGAGAAAGATCGAAGTAACGTCCGCGGCCAGTTTGATACCGTCTTCGTAGAGGGTTTGGCGATTTCTTAGGGAATAGACCTTGAATTTGCCTTGATCGGTGCGATGGATTCGCAGCTGTTCGCAAAATTCCGACAGACGTAGATATTCTTCCAGCGCTGGGGACGGTTGAAGCTCTAGTTTGAACAACTGCCCCGTGAAGGTTTCGACCATGGCAGACGTTTCGTTGAAAGGTTCGAGGCAACCGACTCGATCCGTTTTCGATCCGACTGAGAAAGATTCTTGAAGGGAGAATTCACCCTTGAGAACGTCCACATTGAAGACCTTTACTGTGTTTGATTGTTCAACCGCGAGAAGAATATCATTTGACAGCCATAACCAGTGGGAATAGTTGCCAGGACCAATCTCCAGGGGTGTTCCGAGTAGTTGTACGTCCTTAAGTCGCCGAACTGCGGTGTCCGTGAAATCAGGTTTGAAGAAACTAACTCTGTTATGGCAATCAACTACAGAGAAACAATTAGAATCCAGTTGTTCTTTTGGTTTGCGCAAGAAACTAACAGAATTGATCAAATTATCAACTTTCGCAGTAAATCCACACATTGGTGGAGGTATAACAACTCCTCGGAAGTTCGTCAGTAAGATGGAAGTCCTGTCGATCACAGCCACAAGTGATTCGTCTGTGTTCTGCAATCCAGTTGAATGGTCAACTGAGAAATCCCAGCGTGAGGCTTGATAATCACCATTCTTCAGCAAAACATGTAGCGTCCTTCCCTCAGAGTACTTCAAATCCCACTGAACCCCTAGTATTTCCTGGTCAAATTCCTGATACTGTTTGATATACCAATGGTAATTACAGATAGTGAAATAGTACAAGCGGTTCATTCCGTTAATATTGCTGCGAGTTCTTATGACCAGCACTTCCGAATCGTTGCTCCAGTGGATTCCCTTCACCACTTCTTCCTCGTGCCTAAAAGGCAAATCTATCTCCCTGTGCTTCAATCCATTCTTCTCAAACAACGCCACAACATACTTATCCTTCAACATCTGAGGAACTGCGATCCACAGTCCAGATGGCTTCCAGCCGATCGGCACTTCCAGCCCGTAACATTTCTCCGAAGTGAACTGCAGCGCCCCTTCCTTGTTGAAAACCTTGAAAGCTCTCCCAAACGGCCCCAGGAATCCAACCACAAAGTACTCCCCGTCCGCCCTCCAGCTGATCTCCACCTTGGGATCGATCTCACTCACATCGACCGCCACTGCCGCCTCTTCTTTCTTCTTCCGAGCGGCGCTCTTCCCCTCCGACCCGTGAAACTGTGTCTCCTTCTTGCCCCATCCAACGCTCATGAACTCCCGATCGCCAAACGTATCATCCTTCAGACTCACCTCGTTGATCGGATCGTACGCACTGTTCATCGTGACTACGTTCAAATTGCTAAAAATTATTTAAAATTCTCACTACAAGTCAATGAAACAAAACCAAATCATCTCACCAATCGACAAACACCACCACCTCCTGATCCGGGCTCCATCCCATGGCCATCAAACCTCCGCCGCAGAACGTCACCACTTCCGGTTCCTCACCCAGTCCCATTCGGTTCAAATTCACCACCAACACCTCCCCCGCTTCAGTGGCCAGGCAAACCTCCTCGTTTAGAGCCAGATGTTCTACAGCGACCACCGTTCCCGGGCAGGACGCCAGCTCCTGAACGCTGCTGCGGCTGCCGCCGGGATCTGCCGCCCGGTTCAGCCGGTACAAACACGAACCCACCACGACGTACACCAGCTGGCTGTTGTTCGAGTCCACCACCATCAGCGGAGGATGATCGCCGGCGATCGGTGGCAATCCATCGAAGTGGGTGCTCTGAAGAGCAAGGCGGTACAGATTTTTCATCGCGAAGCTATGTTTGTGACTTTTTGGGATTTAAAAACGAGAAAATTACGCGAAAAAATAAAAATTTGCGTGTTCGATTCTTCGCGGCGCACGTTGTTTTGGTGTTGGAACGCACGTTGTGTTTTGGTTTGCGCAAACAAAGCTGTCAGAACCAGACAGGGTTACCAGAATCCTAGGTTACCGGTATGGGAGCGTCCATAAATTACGTCACGCAAAAATTGCCCATTTTCAACCCCCCTCCCCCCTATGTCACACTTTTTGTATGAGACCTCTGAAATTTTTGTATGGGTTGTCACACTTTGCTGAACCCCCCCTCCCCCCTAAAAGCGTGACGTAATTTATGGACGTTCCCTATATCTTTTGGGCCGAAATCGATAAGGCGGAAAAGGGAAAATTCAGTAACAAATTTTGAAAACGACGTATAATCAATGCTACACCATTGATTATACGTCGTTTTCAAAATTTGTTACTGAATTCAAATATTATTGCAGACTAAATACCTAGGGGCAAGACACTGTGCAATCCGGAGCAACTCTGAGCAATCCTGAGTAACTCTTTTCGCTCGAATCCATTCAGAAACGTCTCTACGAAGCGGGAAATCAGGCAAGACTGCTCGATTTTTCACTGGTATCAGGCAACACTTCAGGAAAACCAGAGTGATCCAGAGCAATCCTGAGGAATTCTGAGCAACACTTCGATAACAGAGTTACCACAGACGAATTTATACAGACGTAAGAGTGCGGTACAAACCACTAAAAAATTTCGGTACCATGTTTTCTTCTTTTTCTTTGGGCATGAGTTTTCCGAGGGGACTTGTGATTACCGTTTTGACCTTGTTTTTATGCATTGGATTACCCCTCCTCGCCAAGTTTTGACAGTTTCTACCCTTTTTCGCCTGCTTTCGCCTCGCGCGCCAAGCAATGTTTTGTGTACTTTGTTTATGTTTGAACATTCTAACACGAGGCGTCGGAGTTACCACACGCGTTTTTAGTGGAGAGAGCTTCCAAATAATTTCGGAGTGTGATCAATATTACAAAGCGTTTTAATATCGAAATTCGTTAAATTTCTTTGAGCTAAGTTTAATTGAAATAGAAGTGTAATATTAGACTAGTGAAAAGTTACATAAAAGTGCGACAGGACGCTAATTTTGTGGAAAGTTGTGGAAAGGAGGTCGTCAGAAGAAAACAAAATGGCGTGCAAAGTGTCGAGCAGAGTAGTGCTAGGAAGAAAATAAAAATGGCGACTGCGGAACAAAAAGAAAACGAAATTGCAACGGCACACTACACAGCTATGGATACTGAAGGCGAAAATGCAAATGGCGTCCGAACAGACGTGACAATGAACAAGCACACGGGAGCAAACAACGGTCAGAAGAAGGTCAACTACCAATACGAGCACGGAGATCAGGGTCCGTTTCGTGTCATGGTTGAGTTAATCGACACACAGGATGGAAGAGTGAAAATCAACAAGTTGTCGCTGGCATGTACACTGCGAAAGATGCCATTGTACAAAACCCACGTAACCGAAATGAAGCAGGTTGGACGTAATAAGTTGATGGTATACTTCAACAATTACCAAATCGCAAACAGGCTGACAACGGATGAACATCTCAAGGACAAAAACTACCGAGCATACATACCACGACATTTGGTCTCTGTCACTGGTGTTATTGCCGGTGTTCCATTGGATATTTCTGCTGAGGAAATCATGGACGAGCTGGAATGTGAGTACCCAGTAATGGCAGTCTACCGTATGAACCGACACGTTAACGGAAAAAAGGAACCAACGATGCGATTGAGCGTAACGTTCAGAGCAGCCAAACTACCCGAGCATGTCAGAATTTTCTGCTGTTCGGTTGGCGTTAGAGCGTTCTACAGGAAAACCGTCTTGTGTCAGAATTGTCTTCGGTACAATCATCTGACAGCGAATTGCAAAAGCAAACGCAGATGCGAGAACTGCTCAAGGACACACGACAGACAAGAGGAATACAACGAGTGCAGGCAACCACAGCGGTGTTTGTACTGTCGAACGGCGCACAAAACAACGGATTTCAACTGCCCGGAAAGAACCAGACAAAACAATGTACAGGCGATTATGGCACGAACAAGCCTAACGGCGATTGAAGCTGTGGAGCAGTTTCCCATACAAACCCGAAATTATTACGAAGCATTGGTTGACAGAGCACAGGAGCCCACCCCAGCCGAATCCTTCGCATCAATGACAGCAGGAAAGTACAAGGCGCGGTTCGCGCCACCACCCAGACCACGGAAACGCACGGGAGTGACAGAAACGTCGGTCAACATTGCGGATCAAGTAGTGGTAATGCAGGAGAAAAAGAAGAAAACCGATGGAGAATGCGAAACGAATGGAGTTGCCTTGTTCAACAAGTACAAGGTCACGGAGGCGGAAAAGTGGAAGAACCAGCTACGGCAAGCAGCGAAGCAGCAGCAAGAGAGTAATGACGGAATGAATGACCTACAGCCCACCCCATCAACGAGCGTGGCGGGTGCATCAAACCAGGAGGATTTCTCAAGGTTTGTTACGAACATGATCGGAGAAGGTAAGGTTAACCCTTTTAGTTTGGAACTGGAATAGCAATGTAAGTTTAAACAAAAATTAAACATTTAGTTAAGAATAGCAAAATGTAAATAGTCATAAATAAAAATAAATGCGATTAGTACAAGCTAATGTTCAGAGTCTGCAAAAAAACAAAGATGAATTATTGCGAGTATTGAATGATGTAAACTACGACGTCGGAGTGTTCTCGGAGACTTGGACTCGTCCAGGAGAGGAGGCAAGCCGAGCGTATAGGATCAGCGGTTATCATCAGATACTAACAGCACGACCAGATGGTTATGGAGGAGTTGGCGTGTACGTCCAGATGAAATACAACTACCAGCAGATAAGCGTCACGGTGCAGTCGGACCAGATTCAAATAGTAGCCGTCAAAGTGCTGAGACTAGATGTCGTCATCGTCGGAGTGTATGTTGCACCATCGGTTCCATCTAACGTTTTTGAGGCGGAACTGAATTCGATCATCGCTCAACTGGAAAGATTCAACAGGATCATCATAGCTGGTGACTTTAATTGCCACCACTATTCGTGGGGCAACAACTATTGCGACAGGAAGGGGACAATTCTGATGGACGCCATCAATGCATCAAATCTCATTGTGATGAACGACGGATCGAAAACGTTCATCCCTATAGACACCACGAAACAAGCAACAGCAATCGACTTGACCATATGTTCGGCAGGGCTGTATTCGCAAACTGATTGGAAAACTATTCCGAAATCCGTTGGGAGAAGCGAACATCTGTTGATCGAAGCCAGTTTGATCACGTCTGATAAAGACCCTAGACCAATCTTCGTAAACCATCAGAGGATAGCCAAAGAGGTTGCAAGCTGGAATGCAGATGATATTCAAAGCTTGGATGACTTCAAAAACAAGGTGAAGCAGTGTGTAGATAGCAACAAGAAAGTAAGCAGGCACACGCCCAAAGCTTGGTGGAGCGATAGAGTGGAAGTGGCATGGAAGGAAAAAATGGAAGCTGTGAAACGGTTTCGTAATTGCAGTACTATTGAAAATGCTATAGAGGTTAAGAAGTGTTCTGCAACATTCACCAGACTGAAGAACGAGGGTATCAAGAAGCAGATTGAAGAGCTTGCTGAAAGCGTGGACCCGCAAACAAGCTCGAAGATCCTGTGGAGCAAAATTGCAAGGATATCAGGAAAAAGAAACAAAAGAAGAGTCAACAATCCGATACAGGAGGATGAACGCCTAGGAGAGGAGTTTTTGGACGTGCACGTTGGACAAAACGATGTAGATATCGAGGTACCAATATCCTACGGACCTGTCTGCCGCTACAATTTGATGGATGCAGACAAGTGGAGCAAGATTCTGGCATCAAAAAATTCGAAGTCGGCACCTTCCGGAGATATGATCACGTACGGAATGCTCAAGCAAATAAAACCAGAGGTTAGAGACGTCATAATAGAACATATAAACCGTATGTTCGTATCAGGTACTTTAACATACCACCTGAAGGAAATCAAAATCGTAGCGATTCCCAAGCCGGGACGTGATCAGAGCACCGTACAGGGAAAAAGGCCAATAGCCTTGATCCCAACAATTACCAAAATCACAAACACAGCCGTGTTGGAGAAGATCCAGAACCATCTACAAGAAAGATGTATTTTACCCGAACTGTCTTTTGGGTTCAGAAGAAACGTTTCAACGTCGACTTGTCTCAACTACGTGGTAAATGCCATTAAACAGAATAAACGAGCCGGGTTTATCACGGCGGTGACTTTCATCGATTTAACAAACGCCTACAATGCCGTAAAAACGGACACCTTGGAGGAGACCATGCAAGAACTACTATTTCCGTCAGAAGTTATAATATGGGTTACGTCCTTTTTGAAAAACAGGAAAATCGCAATGAAGGTAGGAGAAAAAACGTTGACGAGGATAGTAAGCAACGGACTTCCACAGGGCGATGTGATGTCGCCCTCTCTTTTTAACGTGTACACGACAAAACTACACACAATATACGATGAGGACACTATCTTGGTTCAGTTTGCGGATGATTTCGCTCTAATAGTTAGGGCGAAATCCATCGAAGCATTAAACCAAAAAATGCAAATCCACTTGACCAACTTTACTAGTAAAGCGAAGGACCTGAACCTAGAAATCAATCCAAACAAAACGAAGATTATCCTGTTCCATGGAGGAACTCAGCCGCTAAACATAAAAGTCGACAATACTGTGATAGAAAAGGTTAACAGTCACAGGTACCTGGGACTGTACATAGATAGATTTTTGGGGTTTGGAGGCCACATACGGATTATGAAGGAGAAAATACAGGAACGATTGAAGATGCTGAAAGTGATATCTAGCATTCGTAGCGGGGGTCACCCACAGACGATGATCTTGCTGTACAACGCCCTGGTGAGAAGCTGTGTGGAGTACGGGTCATCAACAGTCAACAATACATCAACGACGAACAGAAAGACAATACAAACCGCCTTAAATGCGTGCTTGCGAAAAGTCACTGGATGCAGTAAAACTACACCACTGAACTCGCTGCTAGCAGTAGCAAGTCAGGAGCCGTGGGACATACGTAGCGAGTATATAGCGTGCAAAGAACTTGCAAAAAACGTTGCATACAGAAATCCGATCTATGAGCAGTTGCAAGAGATTGAAGACTACGAAGGAGACAGTGAGAAGCTGACTTACCAGGAAAAGCAGTACTTGGAACATCGCAACATCTTCAACACTATCAGCCCTGTCCGGACGGTGGTGGTCGATCCGGCATCAGCAGAGGTCACCATCAATATGAGCGTAGGAGCCGTGTTCAAAAAGCAAAATACGAACCCGAGGGTGATGAAACAAATGGTGTTAGGACTTCTCAATGGGAAATACAAGACCAGGTGTAAAATTTACACAGATGCATCAAACTTGGATGGAACTTGTGGAATAGGAATCTTCTTGGAGTTCAGCAACCGTAGGATTTCGCTGAGATTGGAGCACCAAACATCGATCATGACGGCCGAACTGTTAGCAATAAAAGTAGCAGCAGATGAGGTCAGAGCGCACCAGGCGAGGGATGCAGTAATTTTCACGGATTCGCTGTCGTCCTGTATGCTGTTGGACCACAGCCAGCGACACTCGGAAAGAAGCGAAATAGCAGATGAAATCATCCGGACTTGCCAGGAATGGAACGTCGATATCCAATGGATTCCAAGTCACATCGACATCAAAGGTAACGATCTGGCTGATGAGTTGGCCAAACACGGAGCACAGCATGGAGAACTCTTCGAACATCCAGTTTTACTGAAGGACGCATATCTACGATTGATGAAAATCAAACAGGAAAAGGTGAACAACTGGTATAAGGATTACGCCAACGAAAAAGGACGAAAGTTTGCAGAAATTCAACCCGAATTTAAAGAGAAGCCTTGGTACTACAACTTGCCTTTGAACAACGTCGAAACAAGAACTCTCAACAGACTGATCACCGGGCACGACTACAGCAAATACTGGCTGCATAAAATGAAGCTGAAAGACAGTCCGATCTGCGATTTCTGCAACGAGATGGAGACCGCGGAACATCTTGTACTTCACTGCAAACGATACTCGCAAATAAGAAAACAATATGACTATGATGGTAAATACCAAAACTCTAAACAGCTATTCGAAGCGAAGGATGTGAATATCCTTCGAGATGTTGTAAGTTTTCTGAGGAAAACTCAATTAAAAATATAAAATGAGTCGAAATTAGTTCCAAACTGTAAACGAATACTTTCCGATCAAAACAAACCGCACCAAGGCAACAGCTGATAGGCCTGATGAGCTAATCGGCTATCCCGCCTACTGAGACCGAAACACTGCAACCGCAGTCATAGGGGTGGGCTGTCAAATCGACGTAAAAGAAGCAGCTGGACGTATGGTCACTGTCACCGGTCCAAACAAACCAGAAGAGAAGAAGAAGAAGAAGTTTATGTTTGAAAACATGGTGCACGATCTGAAAATTCCGTCTCAAGTTTCGTTGTGCATTTACGTGCTGCTGTAAAAGACAGTTCCTCAACCTGGGCTTTAGTGAAATGTTCGTGGCCAGCGGAAACCGGGAAATATCTCCACCGAAAGCCGTTATTTGTCCACCGCCCTGGATGATCGGTACAAGTCAACAAACTCGAACATCGTCCGGGTGGTGCCGGTGGATCTGACGAAGACGATTCCGAAGTAAGGTAATGGAAAAATTATTGAATATCCTTTTAATTGTTGTTCTATACCCACAGGTTGGTGTCCGGTTTTCGCATTTCGACTCAGTCGCAGTGCTCCACACGAACCCAGGTGCCATTCAGTTAAACGTCTGGGACATGGACGGCCAAGAAAAGTTCGACGGACAGCGAGACGGGTACCACATTCAGGGCCAGTGCGCCATCATCACATCCCGAGTCACCTAAAAGTACGTCTCCAATAGGCACAGGGATTTGCTGCGGGTGTGCGAAAACATCCCAATGGTGCTGTGCGGCAACAAAGTCAACATCAAGGACCGTAAAGTGGATGCCAAAGCCATTGTATTCCACCGGAATAACAACAAGTTCGAGAAGCCGTTCCTGTGGTTGGCCCGCAAGCTGATCGGTGACCCGAATCTGGAATTTGTCGCCATGCCCGCCCTGCTCCCACCGGAAGTCAAGATGGACAAGTACTGACAGCAGCAGGTCGAGAAGGATTTGCAGGAAGCGCAAGCGACCGTATTGCCCGACGAAGACGAGGATCTGTAAAAAAGCCGGATCTTCCTGCCAATGTGTGTATGTGTTTTGTGTGCAAAAGAATGTCGGTAAATGTAGACCAAGTAGCCGTGGTTTGTACCGATAAAGGTGAGTCTAATGAAAATTGTTTTGGGAATTCAGCGAATTCAGTCAAGAATAATATCACTTAAGGGGCCGTACACCAATTATGTCACGCTTCGAGGGGGGGGGGGGGGGGGGGGGGTTACAGAACGTGGCGACCCTTACAAAAACTATTGAGGTCCCATACAAAAAGTGTGACATAGGGGGGGTTGAAAAAGGTTGATTTTTGCGTGACATAATTTGTGTATCACCCCATTAGTGGTTAATAGCTCCAGCGGACTTTTTTCCGAGAAAGCGTTTTTTTATACATAAATCTTGTTCTGCTTCTTACGTTAATAAGACAAAGTCTGCTTCTCAACTTCAGTGTTTTATGAGCACTTTCCCAGTTATGCAGGGGCAAAACGCACCCCCTTTATTTTTCAGGGAGTATCGGTTTTAGAGCTTTGAAACCTTATCAGTCTAATAGAACGTTTTACTAAATGAGCATCTGGAAAATTTTACATATCTGCGTTACGTAATTAGTGAGAAAAATGAATAAAATTGAAAAGCACGATTCTGATGTAATTTTTCCGATCATTTGTCGAATGATTTGATGGTGAAAATCGACCAAACATCTAATGCTGTTGTGTTTATTCAGTTCATTGAGGGCAATGCTAAGCATAGGAAAAATAACTTAAACAGTAATCTACGTAAATTATATGTTTTAAACTATTTTATTTTTTTGCTATTGATTGGGGCAATATGCACTCCATTCGTTGGGGCAAAACGCAATGTTGTGGTGCGTCTTGCCCCTTTGTTGTAGTGCATTTTACCCCGAGCAAGGGTGTATACTGCCCCGCATAAACATACGAAGCCGTAATGTTAGTCTTTACAAAAAACGTTATTTTCAAGAGCTGAACTGTATTAAGGCTGAAATTTTGTTTGGTTTCTCTTAGAATGAAAGTATATGCAATGAATGCATGCATTAAACCAATAAATTATTGCCTTTTTATATGCATTTGGACGCATCTTCCTTAAGTGGTGCGTATTACCCCAGAATCCAATATATTTAAGTAAAGGCTTTCGTTGTCTCCTTTCCCAAAGAGTACAAGGAGTACGAAAGCTTCATGTATCAATCTGAAATCGAACCCAGAGACATTGAGCATGGTTTGCGGAATACAATCGTGTTACGGTTCACTTCACTTTTGAACTTTCTATTCTGGGTACTTTTCCGCTATAACTCAGTCAATTGCGATCCAATTGATAGGTATACTTTTTTGTACATGGTAAGGTACGTAAGTATCTAGTTGTGTACGAAATTACACGTCAATCATTGGCGTAAATTAGGTGTGGCTAGAAGTTGCCTGGCCCCCTCCCTCCCTAACCTAGACATCCTTCCCGAAAAAAAAAAACAAATCACGAGATTCACACGATTAGTATCTTTGGAGCAGTTCTGCAGTACAAAAAATATAATCAACATGGCGCCCTAGATTCATGACCTAGTTTCGCTTATGAAATCAATTGGTTTTAAATTGTCTGAGCTACCGTGGAGGGCCCATATTCTGCGCACCTAAGACTTTTACAATTTCAATCAGCTGTAACAAATTCCAAATTGAACCGATTTGGCTGAATTTTTGACCGCACATAGTTATTAGCTTTGTCAATAAGGGAAAAATATGATTCATATACAAAACACTCAATTTAATTCAAATGTAAAATAATGAAAATTCTAAAATGTCTCTTTGTTCCTAATTCTGCGCACCCTTTTTTGAAATGTTCCTTATTCTGCACACATGGTAAAAACTCTTAATTGATAACATATTGTAATGAGGACATGATTCATAGATGAAATTCAATTGAATTCTTCATTTTCAACTTTTATATGACATTACGACCATATTGGAACTTTGCATGTTCCCAACATAGATACTACCTACTTTGATTACTAGGCAAAGGGAATATCATAATACACAAAAGGACAAAAGGTAGCATTACGTAAAGCTTTTTAATTATCCGCAAGGCAATATAAACTTTTTCGCCATGACAAGCTGGCACCCTGGCACAATCTTTGTTTGCAAACTGAGATTTCTTTCTTGTCTAACTCTAGGGTTTCCAATGTTTAAGAAAATTCCATGTTAACTCACATCATATGTCGCATTTGACGAATGCTTGCATGAATACATATTTTTTTTTCCGATGTTGATAGCAAATGTTTAAAACAAGCGGTCGAACTATCAAAAATGCAAGCATCGTAAATCAGCCTTCAAAGTTTATAAACTAACTTAAGACGTACCTAATTACATTCACCGGATTACTAGAAACATAGAACGTTCTAGTAATAACTATGGTGGCATTTATATGATGTTTGTTTATTAATTATATGTTCAAAACTTAGTGTTGAAATGTCTGCGCAGAATTAGGACCGCCATTTAATACCGGTTCCTAATTCTGCGCACCTAAGAAAAACAAGAAGATTAAGAAAAGAAGAAGAAAACTCAATTGTTTCTGATTCTTCGAAGACAGCAGTACAGGATGCGCATGGAAAATCAGACATTCTTTTCATTGTTTATGTCGCAAAATGCTTCAGCTCATCAGGCAACTTTTTAGCAGTTTCGCTAACAGACACAGATTTCAGGCAATTTCCAGTACTTGCAACATCATTTTATTTTTGACAAAATAATGGTCGTTGATTTGAACAATTTTTCTTCACAAACTTTTTCATTACTATTGAAACAATATTCAAAAAATATAGTCGATGCTAATGTTGAACTAACGTTCGTGATTTTATGGTATATTCAAGAAAGTGCGCCGAATTAGGGACTACGCAGAATTAGAGCCAGTCACGGTATAGCGGAAAAGTACTAAAATACCAGCCAGCCACTTTTTTTTAACCTTCTCCAGGACGCGCGCCATCAAGCAACCGAAACTGCACCGCGCGCACGTTGTATACAACGAGCGAGGTTTTTTGGTGCTGTTGTACTTTTTACAACAGCGCGCGCGCTGAAGGGTTAAGTATACGGAAAACAAACTAATTTGAAAGTTATCTATGGTATATAAACAAGAGAAGTCATATGTGGTGTTTTTATTCAGCTCTCGTCGGGGTAATTTGGCCAACAATTAAAGTTTTTTTTTCTAAATTACTATGGGATTCAATCTCTTAGTTTTGATGGTTAAGTTAAGTAAATAGCAAAAACTACAAGGTGATTTTCCAGTGGTGCTTAAATTTTCCCAATTGGCCAAATTACCCCGGCTACCCCTATTAGTATGTTCGAAAAGTTCTTTTCTAAGTTTTGAAAATCTATTTCAGGCACTTCTATCTACCATTGAGCAGCTCCTTCTCATTAATCAGATGCTTTGTAATATTTGTTTTTTTTTTTGTGAAATAATAATAAAAAAAACTGCGGTGGGTGGGGTGTTTCGTTGGGCTTTAAGTCATCCGAAATTACATCGGCTAGGGCAACTCTTGGTGTGAATAACAACATCTGCCCATAATCGCATATCAGTAACATTCGACACACCTAGGTATTGACAATTCGGTTGGAAGCTGAACTTTTCAAGTCGCGAAAATCGATTTATCTCCCAAACCATGTGTCGGACCTAACGTCGCGCATAGTGCGCTGCGTTGCGCATCTTGTATTTGTTGATGATCCCCGGCATTAACTCACTAGTAAAAAAATGCGAATGTTACAAATATACGGTTATGGGCAGTAATTTGGAAATTTTAAATGGTAAAAAAAATCAAATTAATTTAGGTACACCGAGACAAATTGAAACGGATAGGCTAAGATTAAACAGTGGATTAACATGATGTTATATAATCATTGTAGTAATAATAATTATAATTGGATAGAACAATCGTTTGGTGAAGGATAAATTTCCAAATAATTTGGAATTGTTTTGATATCTTTTTCAAACATTCGTGTTTCAACTTGCCCCACCTGTTTCAAGTTGCCCGGTGTATCTCATTATAGCGATGGTCCAAATTCTTTGATCCTTCCGTACACAGGACATCATACATCAGTATTTGTATACAGTTCGTGCATGTGGGTAAGTACATATATATAGACATATACAAAGATACCCTGTCTAATTAGGTAAATAAATTAGAGTTATGTAATAATATGTGGGTACTCTATTTCTATTTGCAGATACACTTCCTATTTAACAAATATTTTTGTCCTTCGAAGGTTTACCAAGTCTGCTGAAGTCGTTTGGTGACGCACTATAAATATCGTTTTAAAATACATCAATTCTTTGTATACTTCCTATTAAATAGATCCAGCCGAATAGAAGGTTTGCCAAGTCCTCTGAAGTCGTTTGGTGACGCACAATACATCTGGTTTAAAATAGTTCCTATTGAAAAGATCTTGCCGAATAGAAGGGTCACCAAGTCCTCTGAAGTCGTTTGGTGACGCACACAACATCTGGTTTCAAATTGTTATGTTTCTTATTGAACAGATCTTGCCGAATAGAAGTTTCACCAAGTCCTCTAAAGTAGTTTGGTGACGCACAAAACATCTGGTTTCAAATTGTTATGTTTGCTATTGAACAGATCTTGCCGAATAGAAGGTTCACCAAGTCCTCTAAGTCGTTTGGTGACGCACAATACATCTGGTTTAAAATAGTTCCTATTGAAAAGATCTTGCCGAATAGAAGGGTCACCAAGTCCTCTGAAGTCGTTTGGTGACGCACAAAACATCTGGTTTTAAATAGTTATGTTTGCTATTGAACAGATCTTGCCAAATAGAAGGTTCACCAAGTCCTCTGAAGTCGTTTGGTGACGCACAATACATCTGGTTTAAAATAGTTCCTATTGAAAAGATCTTGCCGAATAGAAGGGTCACCAAGTCCTCTGAAGTCGTTTGGTGATGCACAAAACATCTGGTTTCAAATTGTTATGTTTGCTATTGAACAGATCTTGCCAAATAGAAGGTTCACCAAGTCCTCTGAAGTCGTTTGGTGACGCACAATACATCTGGTTTAAAATAGTTCCTATTGAAAAGATCTTGCCGAATAGAAGGGTCACCAAGTCCTCTGAAGTCGTTTGGTGACGCACAAAACATCTGGTTTTAAATAGTTCCTATTTAAAAGATCTTGCCAAATAGGAGGTTCACCAAGTCCTCTGAAGTCGTTTGGTGATGCACAAAACATCTGGTTTCAAATTGTTATGTTTGCTATTGAACAGATCTTGCCGAATAAAAGGTTCACCAAGTCCTCTAAGTCGTTTGGTGACGCACAATACATGTGGTTTTAAATTGTTATAAATAGTTCCTATTTAAAAGATCTTGCCAAATAGAAGGTTCACCAAGTCCTCTGAAGTCGTTTGGTGACGCACAAAACATCTGGTTTCAAATTGTTATGTTTGCTATTGAACAGATCTTGCCGAATAGAAGGTTCACCAAATCCTCTAAGTCGTTTGGTGACGCACAATACATCTGGTTTAAAATAGTGGGCCTGATTACGAGTGTCACTTCACGGTGAAAACAAAAAAGTGACACCGGTAATAAGGACGGTGAAAGTGATTCCCCTTTGATTAACCCACAACTTTTTCACCGTGGATTCGCAATGTGCCACCGTGATCGATTTTCACCGTGAAGTGACACTCGTAATAAGGGCCAGTTCCTATTGAAAAGATCTTGCCGAATAGAAGGTTCACCAAGTCCTCTGAAGTCGTTTGGTGACGCACAAAACATCTGGTTTTAAATATGTAGTTCCTATTTAAAAGATCTTGCCAAATAGAAGGTTCACCAAGTCCTCTGAAGTCGTTTGGTGACGCACAAAACATCTGATTTCAAATTGTTATGTTTGCTATTGAACAGATCTTGCCGAATAGAAGGTTCACCAAGTCCTCTGAAGTCGTTTGGTGACGCACAATACATCTGGTTATAAATTGTTATAAATATTTGCTATTGAACAGATCTTGCCGAATAGTATGTTCTCTGTGAAATTGTTTCGTGACGCACAAACTTCAAACTTGACCATAAGGATTTTTGTTCTACTAGGTTCCTCACGTCTTCCCAATTTGCATGGTGATGCAAGAAATCATTCTTCTGAACAGATCTTCAAAAACTTCTAGTATTGTTCCAAAAGTCCAAAATACTATATTCGCAGGTTGTGTACCAGGTTATTCGGTGATCAAACGAGCAGCACTTTTTTCACACGAAGATTCACTCCCGTGCCACAGGTCAAGGTGTTAACAGGCAATCACCAATTATGGTCATGGAATAAATACGCTTGTTTACTTGGCAAGGAGAGGTGTCATTCTTCCACGTTGTATATTGGCGACCCCTGAGTAGTTTATACTTTGGACACAGTAGCTTTATTTCAGTGAAGTAGAGTAGTTAACAATTCTGTAATTATTAACTTCCGGAAGCAGCAGCGTCACACTGTCGATTGTCGTATCGGACCACGGATTTGTAGATTTGTATCCGCAACCGGAGCAGCACAGCTTACTGCTCAAACGCCTCACACGTCAATCAGGAAAGATCCTATATATTAGATTCGGCACGACCCTGACGATCGCTTGTCGAGTGGTCCCAAGGCCAGAATCAACTTCGGTCGTCTGAAGAACGTGGAAAAGGTCGATTGCGGTAATCCGGCGCAGTCCTCCAGGCCCGCCATTGAACCCTCCGTTTCCGACCTGGTTCCGAAGTTCCTGATTCCATCGGCGGGCCAAGTCCTCTTTGAAATAATTATCACGAATAAAGTAGAAACAATCGGTATCCTCTTCATCGTTGTTAGGCCACCAGCTACCAATTTCATAATCGAACACCTAAAACAGAAATAATGTATAGTTTATTGCATTGCTAACTGGACTGTGGCAGAGTGCGGAATCTTAAATAAAAGTGCGATATTGCATCAAATCGTTCTGGTGTCTTCACCGCACTTATTCATCATGAGCTAATGAATAAGTGCGGTGAAGCCACCGAAACGATCTGACACCAAATCGCACTTTTATTTGAGATTCCGCACTTCCTCATCGCACTTATAACTGCGCAATGCGCAATAAGTCAATTGAAGTGGTTCTAACGATAAAAAAAACTCTTACCTTCAGAGTAGCGTTTCCTCCTGGTCGGATCACCTCCGCACAATTACAGCTGCTATAAGATAATCTCATGGTAGTTGTTCTCCAAGAAGAGCCCTCTGTCGCACTCGATCAGATGGATCAGATGTGCTTCCAGCCGGTTTGCTTACGCTGCGCCTCACTACTCCAAGAATGCCGCATTGTTGTCCGGATCGAAAATGTTCCCACCGTCGCTTGAAACTCTCCGGAGGCTCTATTTTTCCCGGTGTTCCGACCGACTTGATGTTTAGTGTTGTTGGATGCTGGATTCACGCAAGTTTGGGGAGGTTGCAAAAAGCAGAGCACTTTCACATAAACAAAAACAAAGTTGTTGACAAGTCGCTTGACATTTCACCCAGTTCGCCCGTTTAAGGGGTTCACCAAAGCGATCAATTACACAATGAAAGAGGGGCTTGCCAAAGCGTGAAAATGAAAGTGGTACCGAAAAAAACGATTACTGCTCCGTCTGTATCTTCGTCGGTGGAGTTACTCTCGCTGTATCTGTCCTGCCCCTAGCTAAATACATCTCAAATTGGACTATCACACTTTTTTTGGTACGCCTAAAAAGTGTGATAAAAGTGCACATTTGCCTCGGATCGTCTCGACGTCTTCGGTGCACTTATTCCTCCATTTACAAGGAATAACCCGGATAAAAACGAACAATTAAGGCTATGGGAAAAACAATTGAAAAACCACAGATTCTTATGTTAACATTGCTTTCTATTGTGAATGTATTGTACAGTGTTTTTAAAATTTGATTCTTTTTAATGATTACAAAAGATTTACATTAGATTCCATGGTTACATACCCAAACAATAGATTAACAATTGAATTCTTTGTTACTGTTGGATTCAGCGTTCAAACCATTAGTTTACAATAGAATGTATCAGTAACATTGAAATATACTGTTTTTCAATGGTCTGGACGTTTGAAAATAAAAGGGTTTTTGCTTGGGTTTTTGAGTAATTCCGAAACAGTGTGTATCGATGACAGCCAAGTTTTGTTGTAGTCAGCTCGGTCGTCAGCGGTAAAAAATTCTGAATAGCAGTTTTGTGTGCGGAAAATGTGGAAAATTCACGCTCAGCTGCGTGAATTTTCCGCATTTTCCTCACGGGAGAAAATAATAGTGTGTGGTGCAGTGCTGAATCATTCAACAGTTGCGGCATTTCAACAGGTTTGTATGTGTTTTGTTTGCGCTTTTGCGAGAGCCGAGAGGCGAGAAGTTGAGTTGGCAGGGCAGGGCTGGTAGCGAATCACACTTTCCCAGAAAAATTCCCAGGGTTGGTTCGACCTTTTTCATAATATAATAAAATCATCTAATTAGTACTTTTTACCTATATTTAAGATTTTTTTAAAGTTTTCTAAACTAACATTTGAAAAGGGCTAATTTTATTGTACCAGTATTAAAAAAAAATATTAAAAGAAAATATTGAAAAAAATGGAAATATAGCAAGAAAAAGTTGCGAGCTTTTGATAAGGGGAGCATCATGGTTTTCTAATTTAAAGACCGCCCCAGAAAGTATGTATCAACGCACAGAGAAAATACTGGCATTTAAAAATTATTGATTATTGACTTAATATACTTGCACAAACGTTCTGTCTAGGGGCAAGACACTGTGCAATCCGGAGCAACTCTGAGCAATCCTGAGTAACTCTTTTCGCTCGAATCCATTCAGAAACGTCTCTACGAAGCGGGAAATCAGGCAAGACTGCTCTATTTTTCACTGGTATCAGGCAACACTTCAGGAAAACCAGAGTGATCCAGAGCAATCCTGAGGAATTCTGAGCAACACTTCGATAACAGAGTTACTCTCGCTGTATCTGTCCTGCCCCTAGCGTTCTGTATACAGGACCTGCGATGCGACAGCGCCTTCGATTTTGACATTGACAGTACCTCGGACACTACTTTTTAGTTGGGTTTTGCCCCAATCTGCAAACATCTAACCATCGAGGCAGCCCATCTCATGAGCCCCCAACGAACGAATCGGCACTGTACATAAAATTCTAAATTATATTTGAACCCACGTTTCGTTATTAATAACCCCTTCTCATCTCTCAACAGTGACAAGGACGTCAAACCGGTGCGCGGTGCATAAGCAATCAACCCAGAGCTTGTTGAATGCCGATCTAAGCAAGATCTGCATGAGGGCCAACGGACTTATTGTAAAAATACTAATTTTCCCTTCCTCTAATTTGACCGCAATCTTGACTGCAATAGTTTCATCATCAAACTTTTTTTCGTGAAATCAAATGTGAAACATATTACTGACTAGAACCGTAGAACCATCTTTTGCATTTGGTAGCTTTGCAAGGTTTTTAAATATAGGTTCGCTCTTTAAGCTTGGAACACATGCATGCCTTTGAATCAAATTCTATATTGTATGCTGTATTCCACAAGCTGTAGTTCATCAAATGTCCATAAATGCTACAATAATGGTTAAGCACGCTGTAATGTTACTTTTGTACCTCATCACCCACTAAATGCAACTACATTAGTGGTCTAATAACACTTAGCGCGCTTCGGCACGGTTCCATCATGCCGCTTATAGTGTTGCCACATATAATGCTTAGTTTGCTAAACCCAGTTATCTGGCTGGTGGGACATGGGAGCCCAAGCTTCATCCATTAATGCAATTAGACGTTTATTGAACAATAAAATGAGCGATTCGAATATTTGAAGAACATTCAAACAACATAGAAGCTTGTGTAAAGTCAACATTTAACGAACTTAATCTATGCAATATCTTGCATTTTAACGCTTCGAATGATGTTCAAGTATAGGTTCAAGTTGTAGTATATCGAGTTTTTTTTAGTGCTACAATAATGGTTAAGCACGCTGTAATGTTACTTTTGTACCTCATCACCCACTAAATGCATCTACATTAGTGGTCTAATAACACTTAGCGCGCTTAGGCACGGTTCCATCATGCCGCTTATAGTGTTGCCACATATAATGCTTAGTCTGCTAAACCCAGTTATCTGGCTGGTGGGGCATGGGAGCCCAAGCTTCAATCATTAATGCAATTAAACATTACTCGATTTACGACATGATTGATCCAAATATTAGATAATTGTTCGATCTGTGTTCTTAAAATGTAGCCCTGAATGTAGCATAAAATATACAAGCTTCTAGTCCAAATGCATAAAGATAGTTCAGATTCACTGTTTTTCAGAATTTTCTCAAGCAATCAGTAACAAAAGTAAAAAGCAGAAATAGATCAAATCATGCCAAAATGTTCATAATCGCTTGTAAAATAAAACTATTCCAAAACATTAGAATTTTCTGTTTCACAATAGAAAACAATTCCCAAACCTTTGGATAGGGAAAAACAGTATGTTCTGTAATCACAATTGAAAGCAATTCCAGAACAATAGAATCTAATGTGTAATTAAGTCAGTGCTCAAAGAACAATATGAAAACATAAGAATCTTGTGTATCACAATAGAAAACAATTCCCAAACCATTGAATCAAATGTGGAATCAGTAATAAAATTACTACTCAAAACAATACGTTTACCGTGCAATTCACTGTTTGAAACAATTCGAAAACATAAGAATCTTCTGTATCACACAAGGTATCACAATAGAAAACGATACCCAAACCATTAAATTCAATGTAAATACAGTACAAACAGTATGTTCTGTTTCACAATAGAAAACAATTCCAAAACAATTGAATCAAATGTGGAACCATAAATAAAATCACTACCCAAAACAATACGTTTACCGTGCAATTCACTTTTTGGAACAATTCGAAAACATAAGAATCTTCTGTTTCACAATAGAAAACCATCCCCAAACCATTGAATCTAATGTAAGATCACAGTTCAAAATAGACAGTTCTTGGCATATTTAACAGTTCAAAACAATACAAATACATAAAAATCTACGGTATATTTGATTCCCCGTATATGCATTAACAACATTTCATTTACATTAGAATCATCTGTTTTGCGAAAAAACTTGTATGGAAAAAAGTCCTTTTTTCTATTGTTACGATACTTAACAACCTATACAATTCAATGTGAAATGCTCATTCACATTTGATTCTATTGTTAGAAACATTCGATTCTATTGTTTTTCTACTGTTATTTTAACATTGAATTCTATTGTGAGAGTATGGTTTTCAATGGTACTGTTACATAAGAATCTTATGTTTTTCTATTGTATTTTTTATCCGGGAAGTGCACCGAAGACCTCAATTCGATCCGACGTATCCCTGCGCTGTAATCACACTTTGAAGGTGTGTGCACACTATTGTGTCAGTCCAATTTGGGGTGCAGTCCTAGGGGCAGGACAGATACAGCGAGAGTAACTCTGTTATCGAAGTGTTGCTCAGAATTCCTCAGGATTGCTCTGGATCACTCTGGTTTTCCTGAAGTGTTGCCTGATACCAGTGAAAAATCGAGCAGTCTTGCCTGATTTCCCGCTTCGTAGAGACGTTTCTGAATGGATTCGAGCGAAAAGAGTTACTCAGGATTGCTCAGAGTTGCTCCGGATTGCACAGTGTCTTGCCCCTAGGTGCAGTCAGCAATACGTCCATCATTTTTTGGGATTTCTAGACCCCCCTCTAGGGGCAAGACACTGTGCAATCCGGAGCAACTCTGAGCAATCCTGAGTAACTCTTTTCGCTCGAATCCATTCAGAAACGTCTCTACGAAGCGGGAAATCAGGCAAGACTGCTCGATTTTTCACTGGTATCAGGCAACACTTCAGGAAAACCAGAGTGATCCAGAGCAATCCTGAGGAATTCTGAGCAACACTTCGATAACAGAGTTACTCTCGCTGTATCTGTCCTGCCCCTAGACCCCCCTCCCCCCTGTCACGCTATTTTCCTATACCTAATACACGTACTGTCACACTTTTCTAGACCCCCCCTCCCCCAAATGTTCGACGTAATATTTGAACGTTCCCTATCATCATCAACATTGTTGTCACTTCGTAAAATGCAGGCCCCTGGCATCAATGAAATTTATCGTAGCCAACATCTAATTGCCTTATACTCATATTCGTGCAAATTGAAACGAGCGTGTAATCAACAAACGCAGCTTTTATTTGATGTTGTGAGCCACACACGAAATCATATTCACAATGCGTGTTTGTTGGGTTGCTTTATTCAATTGGCTTCTTTAACGGTGTTGAGATAATTTAATATTCTAAATCTGCATGTCAAAATGAGCCGAAATCCAAATTTTCATGAATTTTGGAGCCCGGGAACCTATTCAAAAATCAATTTGAAGTTTGTATGGGAGCGATTTCTCGCATCACCCCTCGTTGCAGTTTGTACTGGGCGAAGCTGTCAAGCAGTTGCCCAGCTGTCAAAAGGTGATTTCAAAAAATATCTTTGAAATTGATTTAAGGTACCAAAATAAAGTTCTAAAAATCTGAAAAAAATCATAGTGGCTCAGAAAAAGGTGCTCTTTCGTATGAAATCAAAAAATCAATACATTTTTCAAAATTTAAAAACCCAATTAACCGCATGCTCCTCTTACCGTACATTAATATTAACCCTTATGTAGCCGGCAGGGTACCCGGGTACCCAGCACCCATTTAAAATACACGGTGTAGAAAAAAGCAAAAAGTTTGCCGGCCACATAACGGTTAAAGCGAGTTTGGAGTGTTTTGTGATCATAAGAAGTGGAAAAAATAATTCCAAAAACTGATCAACAAATCAAAATAAACGTTTAACCTAGGGGCAGGACCTCGGGCAGGACAGATACAGCGAGAGTAACTCCACAGACAAACAGACGTAACACTTCGAACATTTTTCGATTCAAATCATAGTCATGGAAACATATTCGCCCAATGCTAAAAGGCCTATGTTTGGCCGACCACGAACTAGGTGGCGGTAGTGAGCAAACGTCATACTCGAAAAAAAAACGATGCGAGCGCCACGGTTGGGCAGTTGGCCAACTATCAAATTTTGAAAAAGACCGTTAAATCGGTGTAGGATGGAAATTATCAGAGTGTTACGTCTGTTTGTCTGTGGTAACTCTGTTATCAAAGTGTTGCTCAGAATTCCTCAGGATTGCTCTGGATCACTCTGGTTTTCCTGAAGTGTTGCCTGATACCAGTGAAAAATCGAGCAGTCTTGCCTGATTTCCCGCTTCGTAGAGACGTTTCTGAATGGATTCGAGCGAAAAGAGTTACGCAGGATTGCTCAGAGTTGCTCCGGATTGCACAGTGTATTGCCCCTAGGGTGGGACACTCGATCTCGTATTACAAATATTACAGACAGTGCTGCAATTTTTCGACAGGCCTTTATGATAGCGATATTTTGCTTTTTTCATTTTCTCCGTTTTGGTTTTCCTGTCAAAGTTGCTTTCCAATCAGCAACACGGGAGCGAAATGAAATAGGTACTCACACTCGCACGCAGCGTGCTGAAAGCGAGAGCTGACAGGGCTAAATTTCCATTCAATTTTCTGTAGTTGAGTGTTTTCACCCGTGCTAACGTATAGGGCACTCACTCTCACAAGCCACCGCTTGAGACGAATGGCTTTTCAGCATGAGTAGTGTGTGGATGATTGGGAATTGATCTTGTTGGGTCGCTCACGAATGGAGCTCTCGGACTCTGTCAGTTCTCACATCGAGGAACTGAAAACGACCACCGCCTAGGGGCGGGACAGCTCTAATACTGATTAGCGGTATTAAGAGGTATTAGGCAGTATTAAGGAATATTAATCCCAGAGGAAATCCATTTTGAACGAAGTAAGCCATGCTTATTGAACTGGATTTGAATTGTCAAAATGCTTTCAAAGAAAGTTTCGCTTTTAGGTAGTACTATATCGGCAAAATAGAGCTCATTTTTGTACTTCTCACTCCTAGAGCAATGATTTCGGACTTATCGCAGGCTTATGTGTGGCTTCGTGGTCGTGCGGCTAGTGTCACCAAGCACTTAGTCGCATCGTGCTGAGGAGCGCGGGTTCGATTCCCGCCGCAGCTGTCAGGAAAAGTTTTCGGCTGTGCCACTGGGCGTTGCATGCTAGTCTGTCGTGCTTCCTTCAAAGAGCGAATAGCTCACTGGAAGCATTGAACGTGTCCGTGTCTTTAAAAACCCGATCAACGAACTGTGGTACCTCGAGTTAACACCTACGTCCCGACAACTTGTATCTACGATCATGGAAAGCTCGCAGATCGTAACTGATAGACAATCGAGTGCCCACCTGCGGATCGAGATGACAAATAATCAATTAGCTAAGCCTAGAGCTAATAAGCCTAACAATCTCGAACTAGCAGTGGCACTCAAACCAAAGAGACATTGGAGTACATAATGCCATTACTAGGGGCAGGACAGATACAGCGAGAGTAACTCTGTTATCGAAGTGTTGCTCAGAATTCCTCAGGATTGCTCTGGATCACTCTGGTTTTCCTGAAGTGTTGCCTGATACCAGTGAAAAATCGAGCAGTCTTGCCTGATTTCCCGCTTCGTAGAGACGTTTCTGAATGGATTCGAGCGAAAAGAGTTACTCAGGATTGCTCAGAGTTGCTCCGGATTGCACAGTGTCTTGCCCCTAGTGCCATTATTAGAAATATCCGCAGTTCTGTTAATACCAATTCTATCCCATGTTTTTAAATAAAAGTTTAAAGAAGTTTAAAAACGTAATCAAGTATTCAATACAGTTTTGCTTTTTCGTATTTATTGGATTTGAAAACAACATTTTTCTACGCAGCCGACTTTATTGGAAGTACATCTAATTACATCTGATGAAGCCACATTCTTGGTTTTTACTCCAGCGACACAAGTTTCCGAAATCCATTTCCCAGAGTTCAGCTTAGCTCACGTATTTTTCAGAGCTAAAATACATAATCAAAAGAAATTATTAAAATTGATTGAATAAATTGATGAAAAACTACAGACCAATTGTATTTTCACCTCTTCTTTTCGTGACAGTTTGTTGTTGTATGAAAAGTCATGACATACTACACAAAAAATGTTTCGGTGAAGCATGAAGATTAGGAAACTAATATTTATTAGGTGGTATTAGCATCGGTATTAGGATGTGTCCCGCCCCTAGACCACCGCAGTCATTCATTTTCGGCTGTAAAACAGGCACTGAGACTGATATTTTGCAGGACTGATTACCTAGGGGCAAGACACTGTGCAATCCGGAGCAACTCTGAGCAATCCTGAGTAACTCTTTTCGCTCGAATCCATTCAGAAACGTCTCTACGAAGCGGGAAATCAGGCAAGACTGCTCGATTTTTCACTGGTATCAGGCAACACTTCAGGAAAACCAGAGTGATCCAGGGCAATCCTGAGGAATTCTGAGCAACACTTCGATAACAGAGTTACTCTCGCTGTATCTGTCCTGCCCCTAGCTGATTACAGATATTAATGCTGATATTAAAAATATTATCAAGTGCTCATTGATATATCGTCGTTGTTTGTAGTTGTCAAAATATTACATTGGAACTAGAGGAACCCACGTTATTTAGACACTTGAACTGATCAATGTATCGCATACCTAGAGAAAAGTACACTGAGAAAAATTTCCATTTAGATGTTATGTGTCAGCCTATATAGATTTTTGCAATTAGATTTCACAAATATACCATATATGCTAGACACATACATGAGGATGAACTCTTGGGTTATTGATAATATGGCTCTTTTGAATATCATATATCCACGATTATACATCTCATATTGTGGGTCCGTTACGATTTATTTGTTTGATTTAATGTTTTCTAATTATTTATTGTTTCATGTTTCATGTAATCAAAAATTGTTGTGTTTTTCAAAATTTATTCATTTCTGGCATGATACATATTATCAATCACATAGAACATATCAATGAAAAACATGGTGCTAAAAATCCACAGCGCACTGCCTGCACTGCGCTGTGGAGAGCGTTTTTGTCCGATTTGTCCACATCACTACTGTACTGCGTTCGCTAACTTCCGCCGTATCGATTAGCTGCGAGGAGCCACCTGGATGATTTCACACCTGCTCGCTATAGTTTTGATCTAGGGGCAAGACACTGTGCAATCCGGAGCAACTCTGAGCAATCCTGAGTAACTCTTTTCGCTCGAATCCATTCAGAAACGTCTCTACGAAGCGGGAAATCAGGCAAGACTGCTCGATTTTTCACTGGTATCAGGCAACACTTCAGGAAAACCAGAGTGATCCAGGGCAATCCTGAGGAATTCTGAGCAACACTTCGATAACAGAGTTACTCTCGCTGTATCTGTCCTGCCCCTAGGTTTTGATCTCGGTTTTAATGGTGTTCCAGTGAAATTCTCTAAGATTTAGGTTAAGATTCTGCAAATCCGAAGAGCTATATGCGTGATGGCGGTTCCAACCTAGGGGCAAGACTAGGGGCAAGACACTGTGCAATCCGGAGCAACTCTGAGCAATCCTGAGTAACTCTTTTCGCTCGAATCCATTCAGAAACGTCTCTACGAAGCGGGAAATCAGGCAAGACTGCTCGATTTTTCACTGGTATCAGGCAACACTTCAGGAAAACCAGAGTGATCCAGAGCAATCCTGAGGAATTCTGAGCAACACTTCGATAACAGAGTTACTCTCGCTGTATCTGTCCTGCCCCTAGGGGCAAGACACTGTGCAATCCGGAGCAACTCTGAGCAATCCTGAGTAACTCTTTTCGCTCGAATCCATTCAGAAACGTCTCTACGAAGCGGGAAATCAGGCAAGACTGCTCGATTTTTCACTGGTATCAGGCAACACTTCAGGAAAACCAGAGTGATCCAGGGCAATCCTGAGGAATTCTGAGCAACACTTCGATAACAGAGTTACTCTCGCTGTATCTGTCCTGCCCCTAGGTTCCAACCGAATACAGGATCAATAGTGCTGTACAGCCGCTACACAGTTTGCAGTGGAGCTTTCGCCTATGTCCATCTGCTTTCAGCTTTGTCTATAATAGAAAGATTAGCATTGATAGCTTTTTATTTCAGTTATTCAATAGCATTTTAACTTACCATTCTCTGAAGACATAAAACTTTGCTTTGAATACCGCGCCACGTTTTCAGTTCGTTTGATATTTTGTCTGATAAAATCAAAACAAAGTTCATTCTCAACAGAAATTCATCCCAGTTGCTCACACAATAAATTTATGTGTGATCTGTTATAGATTTCAACTATTAGATTTTAAACATAATTCAAAATGGAACTACTTTTCAATATTATGTGTGGGTTATGTTAAGGGTATATTAGCGTGGTTCAAAAAATCGTTTTTGCTCCACAACGCTGATTCGATTCCCAACCAGATTACATGCCTTCTCCCAAAATTTGAGCTCATTTCGTTGAAAATTGAGACTGCACAAGCCCATCAAAGTTTGTATGGGAATTACTATGGGAAAATGATGTTTTTCATTCAATCGACCGTAGCATTTCCCCAAGTACCCTAGTGGGTTGGTCGACCCTTGGTAATGCTAGGCTACTCTATCAGCTACAACTTTGCCGAAGACCGCATTCAAATCGGACGCCTCATTAATTAGTTATCGATTTGTATCCAACTGGGCAAACTTTAACAGTGATCTCCCAGCTTCCCAGCAGGCAACATTGCTACATATGGCGCCAAAGATAGCACACTGAAATCATGGCTACTATGTTCCACTGCAAAATGCAGTGATGCCCACCGATTAGTTTAACCATCATGAGTAAAGATTTCGATTCTGGATAAAAATCGGTAACTAATTAATGAGGCGTCCGATTTGAATGCGGTCTTCTGCAAAGTTGTAGCTGATAGAGTAGCCTAGGATTACCAAGGGTCAACTAACCCACTAGGGCACTAAGGAAAATGTTTCGGTGGATTGAATGAAAAACATCTTTTTCCCATAGTAATTCCCATACAAACTTTGAAGGGCTTGTGCAGTCTCAATTTTCAACCAAACGAGCTCAAATTTCGGGAGGAGGCATATAATCTCTAGGGGCAGGACAGATACAGCGAGAGTAACTCTGTTATCGAAGTGTTGCTCAGAATTCCTCAGGATTGCTCTGGATCACTCTGGTTTTCCTGAAGTGTTGCCTGATACCAGTGAAAAATCGAGCAGTCTTGCCTGATTTCCCGCTTCGTAGAGACGTTTCTGAATGGATTCGAGCGAAAAGAGTTACTCAGGATTGCTCAGAGTTACTCCGGATTGCACAGTGTCTTGCCCCTAGTATAATCTGGTTAGGAATCGAATAAGCGGTGTGGAGCAAAAACGATTTTTTGAACCACGCTAGGGTATATGTCATCCTAATAGTGTACTGAATGAACTATTCCACAAAAGTATGTGTCCTGAGACGAGACTCGCGAAGAGGAAAAAAAGCAACGTCAAGTGTAGCTCAACTGAGCTGTCAGTTGTAGCCCGTTTGATTACGTTACCTAAAACGAGGAAAGTATTGCTATCCGAGATAAATTTTGAACCCAAAATTCACTCCGAGCAGCATTTTCTTCTCCTGTACCGTCAAAAATAAATTGAAAACAAAATATTCCATTGATTACTTTGCTTGGCGATTGTTGGCGATGCAAAATTTCACCTCAACATGATTTTGTGCGTGAATGGGATTCAGTCACACTGCATGTAAGGCTAGGGGCAAGACACTGTGCAATCCGGAGCAACTCTGAGCAATCCTGAGTAACTCTTTTCGCTCGAATCCATTCAGAAACGTCTCTACGAAGCGGGAAATCAGGCAAGACTGCTCGATTTTTCACTGGTATCAGGCAACACTTCAGGAAAACCAGAGTGATCCAGAGCAATCCTGAGGAATTCTGAGCAACACTTCGATAACAGAGTTACTCTCGCTGTATCTGTCCTGCCCCTAGATGTAAGGTGATGCGGTCACGTACGTGTTTGAACCACCAGCCCAAAACATAATGTCAACACAGATAGGAAGAAGAAAAAATAACAAACTGGAGAAAAAGAAGACCGTCTTCGCGAGTCTCGTCTCAGTATTGAGGGATTTGCACAAAAGTGCACGCGGCCTATCGCTTCTGAAAGGTACAGCCGCGGTTTTCACTCCCTGTTTACTTCATCCTTATGGGAAATAACATTGCGGCGTTTCCTACGGTGCGGCTGTTCCCTAGGGGCAGGACAGATACAGCGAGAGTAACTCTGTTATCGAAGTGTTGCTCAGAATTCCTCAGGATTGCCCTGGATCACTCTGGTTTTCCTGAAGTGTTGCCTGATACCAGTGAAAAATCGAGCAGTCTTGCCTGATTTCCCGCTTCGTAGAGACGTTTCTGAATGGATTCGAGCGAAAAGAGTTACTCAGGATTGCTCAGAGTTGCTCCGGATTGCACAGTGTCTTGCCCCTAGGCTGTTCCTTTCGAAAACGAAAGACCGCGTGAACTTTTGTGCAAAGCCCCTTTTTGAAACATTTCAACGACCGCGCGGTGTTTACGTTTCAAGAAATCTGACAATATGTGTCGTAACATATAAAGAAAATCATTGGAATTCTTTGCGTGTACTGTTCAAACAGGAAGCCACAGAGAACAGACATGCAGGCTACAACAAATTTCATTCATAAAGTTGTGTAAGGATTTGAATTTTCAATTGGGTTTTTAAATTAAGAAAAATGTAATGAGTTTTTGATTTTATACGAAAGAGCACATTTTTCTGAACCACCATGATTTTTTTCAGATTTTTAGAACTTCATTTTGGTACTTAAAATCGCTTTCGAAGAGATTTTTCGAAATCACTTTTTGACAGCTGGCCAACTGCTTGACAATTCCGCCCAGTACAAAATGCAACGAGGGGTGATTCGACAAATCGCTCCCATACAAACTTCAAACTGATTTTTAAATAGGTTCCCGGGCACCAAAATTCATGAAAATTTGGATTTCGGCTCAGTTTTGCATGCAGATTCTGAATATGGAATTATCTCAACACCGCTAAAGAAGCCAATTGAGTAAGGTTGCAAACCAATACACGATGAAAACACTAACGCCGCCAAACACCATATTGCTACAGTCAGTGGTGAATTGTAACATTTCAAGTGGTGAATTAAATTAGTATGAGAAATGACCCGATTGCAGCGCCACGGTATTGCCACTTGTGTTGCCGATTTCAAATGGCCGTTAAATTCCTTACACAGTTTCGGAACTGGACTTGGATGTCTGTTCTCTGTGAGGAAGCTGAACTGACCTTAGGGAACGTTCAAAAATTACGTCCAACATTTGGGGGAGGGGGGGGGGTCTACAAAAGTGTGACACTACGTGTATTAGGTATAGAGAAAATGCGTGACAGAGGGGGGAGGGGTGGTCTAGAAATCCCAAAAATTGATGGACGTAATATTTGAATCTTCCCTTAGACTCCAATAGTCAAATAAACGCACAATATTTAAACTCAATCAAGAAGTGTTCCCATATCAAACATAGACACCCCTATGTAACAAATTCTCCTGTTGGAAAATTCTGAAGGGTTTGTTGAGCGATGAACAACAGCTGTCAAACTCGTAATTTCAAAACGCGGACGCCTGTTTCTTTGCGCGAAGTTCCAGTTTTTCTGCAAAATTCCAGTGGTTTTGTGTGTACCTGGCGAACGATACGATTATTAATTTAAGTTTTCAAAACCAATCGTGATGTCCGGTTTCAGTTTCGGAACTCCGACGACGAGTGCGCCGGCGTTTTCGTTCGCGACGCCTGGCTCCGCCACCACGGCTGCTCCGTCCGCCGCACCGGCAGCGGCGGCATCGGGGTTCGCGTTTGGTGCCACTCCAACAGCATCGGTTACTGCGCTGCCCACTACCGCAGCCCCAGCTTTCGGAGCGCTTACCAAACCAGCGACGACGGTGGCGCCTCTAGTTGCTCAGGCTGCAGCCACCGTCGCTGCAGCTCCTGCATTCAGTTTCGGTGGAGGAACTTCAACAACGCCAGCCACGACGACGACCACATCAACCGGGTTTGCCCTTCCGGGAGCTACAGCAGCTGCGGCACCCGCCTTGGGCACGGGATTGACTTTCGGAGCCACGGCAGCAACAGCAAGCACATCGGCTGCACCGACTTTATCGCTGGGAGGTGGCTTCGGTGCGGCATTCGGAGCACCCAAGGCCGCAACGGCAACGACCGTTACGACCACAGTGGCCACGACCAGCTCCGTTGGATTAGGAAAGCCAATCGGTTTAGGCGGAGTCGACATCAACGCCACGGCACCGAAGTCGGTTGAAGGGAAGCCGGACAGCACCAAGGCAAAGGAATTTCAGGTTCCCCAGGAAATCGTCCATACCGTAGAACAGCTTAAGGAATACATCAAGAAGCAGAAATCTTTCAGTTCGGACATTGCCAGAACCTCGTCCCGCAAGCTGTATAATGTTTCGTCGGAAATCAGTCGACTGAATTGGAGTCTAATCGACATCTCCAACAGCGTCACTAACAATCAATCGGCCATCAAGCTGCTTCGGGCCGAAACGGCCAACATTATTCAACAGGCGGACATGGCACAGAGGACGCACGACACACCGGCGGGACTCCAGTTCGAAAACACGATGCCGTTGCAGTACTTCATCGAGCTGATCCAGAAGTATGAAAGTGATTTGCTCAACCTCAAACAACAGGTAAGATTATTGATTCCTATCTCACATTCACAATAGGACTTACCTTCAAGATTTCCTATTTTAGGTCGAGCTTACAGAAAAGCACATGCAATCGCTTACAGTTCCGCAGCACTTCACCGCCACGGACCTCAAACGGGGTCTCCAGCAAATACACGAGAGTTTCATTGCTCTGGCCGGTCGGTTACACGAAACCCACCAAAAAGTAGAATCCCAAAAGGAACGTTACATGAATCTGCGGCGTTATCTGCTGCGTGACAACACGGACGTTTTCGACGGCCAATCATCCGGTGGTCAGTCCAGCAACCAGGGTCGATTTTCCGGTGCGGTTTCGACCGGACCGACCCCCTTCTCACCGCTGATGGGTCCCGTCAATCCGGGTCTGGTGGCCAAACCGACACAGGAGACTACGCTATGGCCACGCAGCACCGGTTTCGGTTCAGCATCCGGATCCGGCATGATGGGCATGGCTGGTCCCAGCGGTATGGCCGGAACCGCATTCGGTTCGGCCCTGGGCGACAGTAGTAGCAGTTTCGGCAAGACAACCTTCGGTGACGCTAGCAACGCGGCGGCGACCACTTCCACGTTTGGATCGGGAGGATTCAATCTGCAGACTCCACCCCTGGGGAGTAAACGGAATAAACACTAGGGCAAGTTAGTTGTTTGTGTGCGTGTTTAGATAGATTACCGAAATATAAGCGACGATTGAACAATAAATAGGCGTTTTTGTGTATTTATGCCGAAATCACGCAAACTCTACTTGATTGTATGTACCTATCTTACATAAACCAGAGCTTTCTTTCTTCCTACTTCCTCGAGAAACACAAATTCTTCGTTAAATATATCACCATTTGGTCTAGCTTTTATTACATGATGATTTGACGAACACACAATCGTCCTTCTGATTAGTAGAAATTTATCCACAAGCAGATTTTTTACGTAAAGTAAGAAAAAAAACGAGACTGAGTAATATGCCAGCGACCAAAAAATAGAAAACATTGGATCCGTAATAAGCTTGCTCTTCTGTACACAAAAACACTTAAAGTGCCAAACGAATTTTACAGTATCAAATTACCTACGACATCTAAACCGTTACGTTGCTTAACTGTGTGAGTGTGGCTGCGATCACTTGAGGCGCCGGGTTGCCGTCCGAATGGGCCTCCTACCGGGTGGTAGATTAGCGCCACCGCCGGTCCCTATGCTAAACATCGGTGCACCAGGAACTCCCGGTGCCCCCGTTCCGTTGGGCATCGCAAAGGGACCTCCGGGAGCTGCCGCCGTTGCGCCACCGGTGAATGAGAATGCCGAAGCCACGGGAGTGCCGGCCGGGTTGCCAGCGGCGTTCGATCCGGCGGAGAAGTTGAATGCTGGTGGAGGGGACGAGGCAGTCGCTCCGAAAATTCCGGAACCAGCGGCGGATGGAGCGGGTGCGGGTTGAGTGGCCGTTCCGAACGAGAACGGCTTCACGATGGCCTGATTGGTGGCGGCGGGTGTGTTGCTGGAGGCGTTGGCATTGAAGGAGAAAGAAGAAGTGTTGCCAACGTTACTGCCGAAAGCCGGTGGAGGGGAGACGGAATTGTTGGCGGCACCTCCAAAGCTGAACGTGGATTGCGAGGCTGCTGGCGCCGCAGCCGTGGAGTTTGATCCAGCTGAAAAGCTAAAACTGTTGGATTTTACAGGGTTGCCAGCCGTAGTGGATGTGTTAAGAATGCTGTTATTGTTGTTGATGGTGGTTGTGTTTGCAGCACCGATTCCACCGAAGGCGAAGGGTTTGTTTGGAGCAGGCGCTGCAGCGGGTGCCGAAGCTGCGGCGGCACCAAACGAGAATGGAGCCGGTGTTGAAGAGGTGGTGTTGGATTGGTTATTGTTGGAACTGGCAGCACCGAATATGTTGGTGGTTGCTGCTGCAGGTGCCGAGCTGGTTGCACCGAATGGCGAGGTGACCGTTGAGGATCCACCAAATACGGAACTGAAATGAAAAGAAAAAATGCATTGTTAATCAATGTTTTGTTTGTTTTTCGATCTCAAAAAGTATGCTTAGCTATACCTAAGCCAGTAAAATGTTTCACCGGCTTCACCAATGGAATCCACTATATAACAAAAAAGTCCGCGGCAATAGCCACACAATCGCGAAAACTGTACAAAATCGTTGTTCACTTTCCAACCGGCGCGGTATTTACTTCCATGTAGTGCACATCCATGGTGTGGCATTACTTGATTTCAGTAACAAATTTTGAAAACGACGTATAATCAATGCTACACCATTGATTATAATCAATGGTGTAGCATTGATTAAACGTCGTTTTCAAAATTTGTTACTGATTTGCCGTTTCCTTCATTCTCCCATTATTGTCTATGCGTGCATATTTTTGCGTCATAAGCACAGTGTGATGAACAAGTTGAAGATAGGAAAGAGACAAAATGAAATGCACTAACGAACCTGCCTCATCTGTACAATAGGGTCCTAAAATGAAAAATATTTTCCCGGTTTTGCTGCATAACACGAAGGAGCATGCTTTTCTGATCTCAATGGTAATTTTTCCGAACTTAAACAATGACAGAATAGTTAATAAACTCGAAAATAAAATAATGGTGAGCAGGTCTTGTTTGACATTCGAGGTCAACCTTGACGTAACGAAAGTGAAAAGGCGAGTTACAAAAGACATCACATTGGCTCACTTTTGACAACAAATGTTCCTGTTTGACATACACGTTAAACAAAATTTATCCAAAATTGAGTGCTAAACAAGGAGTGTTGTAAAAATGATTAAAATTTTTCAAAATATATTTTATGGCCTTTACCGAAGAGGAATACTTGAAAAATGAGTTAACATGTCGTTTTAATCAATGCTCGATCGAATTATGCTGAAATTGAGATAGGCCTTTAGGAGCCTATTGCGTGCAGGAGTGTTTGTTTACTCTCTGTCAGTTGGGCTTTCACCAATACACATAAATTGTGAGTAGGAAGCAATCAGTGAAGTACTAGATTGAAAGTAGTGAGCTGGATTTTTGTATGGTGAGATGATCAATTCTCCGTTTCTGCAATGAAATGGTGCAAACAGCGTGGGTTATATGATTTCTTGCCTAATTTGATGCTGTTTGAGCAAAAGTTTGGTTAATTGTGTTGTTGTATTATTTATTTCTTACAATTTCAACAACACAGTTACCCAAACTTTTGCTCAAACAGCATCAAATTAGACAAGAAATCATATAACCCACGCTGTTTGCACCATTTCATTGCAGAAACGGAGAATTGATCATCTCACCATACAAAAATCCAGCTCACTACTTTCAATCTAGTACTTCACTGATTGCTTCCTGTTGAGCCTTAAGAAAGCTGTCTGCATATTTGGGTCATCCGTTGCAACAAAATTCAACTGGAAAACTCTGACAGACTCCTCAGACAGCGATCATCTACCGATAGTAATCGACACGATAGGCGCCGTAAACGCTTTGCACACCCGTGCAAAGTGGCTTTACGCAAAAGCCAACTGGGAACGTTTTGAAGACCTCACGAGCAAAACTCTACGAGCAGGAAACTCTCTGACAGTTGAAGAATTTTCGAATAAACTTATCCTAGCTGCGGAATCTTCAATCCCAAAATCTGCTGCAAAACGCGGACCAAAGTCGGTTCCATGGTGGAGCGAAGACGTCGAAGTAGCAGTAAAGCTGAGACGTAAACGGCTACGGGCTCTACGAAGGATGAGTAACGACGATCCTCGAAAACCTCAAGCACTACAAAACTTCCAGGAAGCTCGCTCAATAGCTCGCAAAACTATTGAGAAAGCGAAGCAAACATGTTGGGAGGATTTCGTCACAAGCATCAACCCGAACACCCCGGCAAGTGAAGTCTGGAACAAGATAAACAGGCTTCAAGGCAAAAGGACTACCAGTACAATCACACTCAACCTTCCCAACGGCTTTACCAACAACGGAAAAGCTGTATCGGAAGCTTTAGCGGACGAATATGAGAGCAAATCATCTAACTCGCACTACTCAGAGAAATTTCGACGGCAACACAAATTTGAGAGTACCATATCCCAACACTCTCAACGACCAAACCTCTACAAGCGATACAACACTGACTTCAGTATAGAAGAACTGATGTGGGCCCTTGATCGCAAAGGTGGTCCTTCAATAGGCGCAGACAATATAGGCTACCCAATGTTGCAACGACTCCCTATGACTTCCAAGGTTGCTAGAGCTATTCAATCGCGTCTGGGACAACGGGAAGTTTCCAGAGCAGTGGAAACTAGGTACCGTTATACCAATCCCCAAACCGGATGCGGATCGAAGCCTAGCAGATGGATACAGACCGATAGCTCTCTTAAGCTGTTTAGGTAAAGTTTTCGAGAGAATGGTAAACCGCCGTCTCATTACCGAACTCGAAACAAACAAAAAGCTAGATTCACGTCAACACGCATTTCGTTCAGGTAAGGGTGTCGAATCCCACTTAGCACATTTAGAGTCTCTCCTCTACTTCGATATGAATGAGCATGTCGAAATTGTGTCCCTCGACATATCGAAGGCCTACGACACAACATGGAAACCTGGAATCCTCCGTACCCTGAAAGAATGGAAGATCTGCGGCCGTATGTTAAACATGCTCTCTAGCTTCCTTGCTAACAGACGCTTCCAAGTCTGTGCGAACGGAACACTCTCAAGCCCCAGGAAAGCCGAAAACGGAGTTCCTCAAGGATCTACTCTATCAGTCACGCTCTTTTTGGTGGCCATGCAACCTATATTCGACAAAATACCTGCAGACGCTGAAATCCTGCTTTACGCCGATGATGTCATTCTGGTCGTGAAGGGAAGCAATCGTTCATCAGTCCGCCAGAATATGAGAAAAGCCGTCAAAGCTACCACGGAATGGGCTGCTAGCGTCGGATTCTCTATCGCTCCTTCTAAATCTAAGCTTCTTCATTGCTGCCGTCAACGCCACCGAAAACGAGGTCGACCCATTAGAATAAATAATTCTCCTATCCCACAAGTACGTAAAATGAAAATATTAGGAATTTGGGTAGACTCGAAGATCAATTTTGAACAACACCTAGCTTCAGTCAAGAGTAGTTGCCGCGCAAGGATCAACATTCTTCGAATCCTAGGATGTCGGCTAAAGAGAAGCACTAGAGCCACCCTATTAAAAGCGGGATCAGCGCTAGTAGTATCAAAATTATATACAATGCAGTAGTACGCTTGTCTTCCGGGGTTTTTGTTACCAGCCCTATCCCCTCTGTCATGGCTGAAGCTGGATGCCTACCTTTCCGCCTGGCACTAATACAACGACTGGCGCAACTCGCAGTACGGCTACTGGAGAAAACTTCGACTGCGTCCAACTACCCTCTGGTGTCAAGAGCAAAAACCCTGCTTCAGCAATCTACAGGTTATACTTTGTCTAATGTATGCCCCACCCTCCGAAACACCGATCGAGAATGGAACACACACGCTCCACGCATAGATAACCACATTAGAAACAACATCAAAGCAGGCGCAAACAAGAGTATCGTAATCCCAGTGTTCCAATCCTTCATCACAAATCGGTACCAACATCACACCAAGTGCTTCACGGACGGCTCAAAAGACGGCCCCTTCACTGACGTTGGGGTAGTGATAGGGAACGAGGAGGATAGCCACTCTTTACCAGATGTTTGTAGCATACTTTCAGCAGAAGCGTACGGCCTCCTGACTGCCGTGTCTAACTGCAACGATAATCAAGACACAATCATACTTACTGATTCCGCTAGTTGTTTAGACGCCATCCATCAGGTATCAGAAGGCCGGCTCCAGAGGCACGTTATCCTCCATTTGGGACATTTGTGCCATCGCCAAAATAACAGCCTATTTCATCATCTACCTGAGGGAAAAGGAAGGAAAAAGGATTTGGATGGGGATAGGGACAGGTAGGGAAATAGGAAAAATACCCTGGAAGAGGGTACTAACGCACAAGCGTACCACAATGGGTTCAAACAGCGCCCTGAAAAGGGCACTGTAATAACGCATAAAGCGAAAGAGAGCCTATAGCTCTTTACCACAGCGGGTTAAGAACAACAGAATATCCTGAAGATTCAGGTTTCTGAAGTCAGTTTCACTTAATAAGTGTTTACCGAATACTCGGAAACGCAGTTGCGCGAAAACTGGACAGTTACATATCAAATGATACGAAGTTCCATAATCGGATTCACAGCTATCACAGGCAAATGAATCAGCTTGCTGAATATTCGCCATGTGATAGCTGAGTCGGCAGTGGCCAGTCAATGCTTTGACCAGCATGCTGCAATTCTGCTTAGACAGATTAGTTAGATACTTCGCCACCCGTAGAGATGGCTCAGCACTATACAATTTGGTTTGACGACATGACTCCAAACTATTCCAATATTGTCTGTGTTGAGTGACAGCCCAGGTGTGAATCTGAAGCTTAATCCAACACTTCGATATCGGAATAGCTGGCTCAGGGCCAATGAAGTCATGTGATGCTCCAGAGCGAGCTAACTCATCAGCCAATTCATTTCCAGCGATGGAAGAATGACCAGGTACCCATAGAAGGTGAACAGCGTTTGCTGAATTCAGCTCCTCGATTTGAGTTCGACAAGCGATAACTATCTTCGACCTGGAGTTGGCCGAAGCAAGTGCTTTAATAGCAGCCTGGCTATCTGAACAGAAGTATATTACTTTGCCCATTACGTGCTGCTGAAGTGCTGATTGCACTCCGCACATAAGAGCAAAGATTTCGGCCTGAAAAACGGTACAGTGTCTACCAAGTGAATAAGACTGATACAGCCTTAGCTCACGAGAATAAACACCAGCACCTGCTCGACCTTCGAGAAGGGAGCCATCAGTGTAACATACGATGCCGTCTGAAATACTTCTTTCCAGATAACCAGATGTCCACTCTTCCCGGGAAGGGAATTTCGTGGAAAATGTCCTATATGGAAAATTACAAGCAATTGTAAGATCACTTGGAGCAAGGACAATTTTGTCCCAATTCACCAAAAGTGGAAACAACGAGGTGTGTGTTGAACTGCGGTTCACAGGAGTTTCCTCTAGTAGACCGAGTACCCGTAACCGGTAAGTGCAAGAAAGGGCTTCTTGTTTGAGATGAATGTGTAGTGGGGCAACGTCAAAGAGAACTTCTAGCGCTGCCGTAGGAGTTGAAGAGAACGCTCCAGACATCGCCATTAAGCACATCCCTTGGAGATGGCCTAATTTTGATTGGACCGTTCTCACTTCACCCTTTTGCCACCACACAAGACATCCATAAGCCAATATTGGCCGAACCACAGTTGTGTAAATCCATTTGATATACTTGGGTTTTAGACCCCAAGTTGTACCAAAAGTACGCCGGCATTGCCCGAAGGCCATACAAGCTTTCTTGATTCTGAACTCAATGTGAGGTGTCCAGGAAAGCTTGGAATCAAGAATGACTCCAACGTACTTTACCTGTTCAGTCACATCGATTTCAGAATCAAAGAGACGCAAAGGTCGAACGCCATTACGGTTTCGCCTTTCCGTGAAAAGAACAATAGATGTTTTACTCGGATTAACCGAAAGGCCATATTGGCGACACCAACCCTCAACTACCTGAAGGGCGTTTTGCATCAGGTCGAAAAGGGTGCTGATGCACATACCAACTAACAATGTTAGGTAGTCGTCGGCAAAACCATAAGTAGGAAAACCGCTATTATTGAGTTGCCTCAATAGCGTATCTGCTACGAGATTCCACAAAAGCGGTGATAAGACTCCCCCTTGGGGGCATCCACAAACACTCAATTTCCTAATCCCTGCTAGACGCAATGTCGAGAAGAGATATCGGTTTTTGAGCATTTGGTGAATCCAATTGGAAATCATTGGAGATATACCATGACTCCGTGCGGCTTCCAATATGGCATCGAAAGGCACGTTGTCAAAGGCACCCTCGATATCTAAGAAAACACCCAAACAAGATTGCTTTTGAGCGAATGCTTTCTCGATATCGTAAACAACCTTGTGTAAAAGAGTCACAGTGGACTTACCAGATTGGTAGGCATGTTGGTTCACATGAAGAGGCACGTTGGCCAGATGAACATCACGGATATGATGATCCACAATGCGTTCTAAGCATTTCAGAAGAAAAGAGGTCAAACTGATAGGTCTGAAACTCTTTGCTTCTTCATACGACGCACGACCCACTTTCGGAATAAACTTTACAGTAATATCCCTCCAGGATTTGGGAATATACCCTGTAGCAAAACTGCAAGCAAGTAGTTTTTTCAAAACATGTTTGAAATAATCAAATCCCTTCTGAAGCAAAATAGGATAAATCCCATCTGCCCCAGGAGATTTGAAAGGAGCAAAGCTATTAAGAGCCCACTCAATCGATTCTACAGTTACAATACTCCGAGCCGAAGCTAAAGAATCATAACTACAAGAAAAGACATCAGGATCATCCGAAGATGTAATATCCACACATCCAGGGAAGTGTGTGCTGAATAAGCATTCCAGAACTTCCTCATCAGAGGAAGTCAGATCGCCATTTGGCAAACGAAGTTCGTTCACTCGGAAATCCTTAGATTTCGCAAGGATTTTGTTTAACCGACTGACTTCACTCAAGCTGGAAACATTTGTACAAAGGTTTTTCCAGCCGGATCGTTCAGCAGACCGGAGAGCTTTCCTGTAGGCCTTGCGAGCCGACCTGAAAGCCTCCGAACCAGCCGAACGTCGTCTGTTCCAACTCTTTCTACATTGTTTCCTGAGTTTCGCCAGATCAGAGTTCCACCAAGGGGTTCCTCTTGTGATCTTCACAGACCGTAGAGGGCATGCTTCTTCAAAAGCTTCCATGATGAAGGTCGTTGTAGTATCAACGGCATCATCTAAATCACATGGAGTGTCAATGGATGGTGAATATCCATGAAATTTGGCTGCAACCAAATCAGTATAAAGATCCCAGTTTGTTGACCGAGGATTCCTGAAACGCAATGTTTGCGAAGTAACATTTAAATGTTCAAAAAAGATATAGCGATGGTCAGATAAAGATTCTTCATCTGACACATGCCAATTGGTCAGCTCGTGACTAATTCTGCTAGAGCAAAGCGTTATATCTAACACTTCCTCTCTAGCAGATACCATGAAGGTTGGGCGGTTGCCTATGTTAAGTAATGCAAGATCTGTACTACTTAAGTACTCCATCAAACTGGAGCCTCTCAAGTTAATGTCTGAGCTGCCCCAGATGATATGGTGAGCATTAGCATCACTGCCAACAATTAGCGGAAGGCCTTTTGAAGTGCAGTATGCGATGACTTGTTTGAAAGCATCCGTAGGGGATGGTTCATCATGTGGTAAATACACAGAACAATAGACGTATTTCCTGTTGAGGTTTCCAACAGATACATCAATTGTGATAGCACATACATCTCTGGTGGTTAGTTCAGAGATGAGTGTAGCAACTATTGCGTTGTTGACAAGCACACAGGCTCGAGGCATGACACGCGAGTTTGCCATTTCATGTTTACTGAAAGTGGCAAACACCGGGTTCACAAGGTTTCCTAGATAGAAATTTCCCTTACGAAAGTAAGGTTCTTGTACCAAGGCCACTTGGGCTGTACCATTTTGCATAAGTCTGCAAAGATTGATCGTTGCTGTTCTTTTATGCTGAAGATTGATCTGAGCTATCCTAACCGTAGCCACTACCCAAACTAGGTAAGATTAAACTCTTCGCAACAGCAGCACAACAAAGAACAGCAACAATAAAACCAAATCGGTATCGATTGGAAAACGCCAAAGGCGAGGATACACAGAATACACTGTGTAAATCGCATAATGCGAAACCATATAGGTGAAAATTTAAACTAATTAACAACATCTTCATAATCCCGCCCTTATTTAGCCTCAAGTGAGACCAAAGAAGGGCAGCTGATTGTCTCGGAGAAACACAAGGTCCACTGCACCATTGCTCCGGTTAGCGCAGTAAGGGCTACATACTGTGGAGGGCGCCCTGGTACTCCACAGGCTCCGTTAGCGGTTAGGTTTTTATTAGACCCCCCTAGCCATTCATTCCTAGGCACGGTAAGCATAAAGCCGCATCACACCATGAATTAGGGGTCACCTGTTGGTGGATTCTTACCACCGGAACAGGCGGTCCGTAGTGTTATTCTTAGCCAATTGAGACAATCGCTACCGACACTACACAGCTATCTAGGCTGATCGAGAAAAGAAGTTAATATTGATGATCAACTTCATACGGACTCGAACAGCCGACAATTTTCGAGCATTTTTTCAGCAGAAGCGTACGGCCTCCTGACTGCCGTGTCTAACTGCAACGATAATCAAGACACAATCATACTTACTGATTCCGCTAGTTGTTTAGACGCCATCCAAGGAGGTTGGTCTAAACATCCATGGATTCACGCAGTAGAGAACATCTCAACAGAACAGAACATCACATTTTGCTGGATCTCAGTGGTATCAACGGAAATGAACGAGCAGACGCACTGGCCAAACAAGCGCGCAACCAGCCAAAGCTTGACATCCCTATACCTGCCCAGGACGTCATAAAGGCCATAAAGCGGAATATCTGGTCAACATGGGAGAACGAATGGCGTCAGCACCAATTGCAGTTACGGCAAATCAAATCTTTGCCCATTAAATATCCGGATCGTAAATGTGCATCCGAACAACGAGTTCTGACGAGGCTACGAATAGGAAACACTCGTTTAACCCACTCGTTTATAATCAACAAGAAGCCCCCACCTGTGTGCAACTATTGTGGGACTCAGCTTACGGTCCAACACAACTTCATAGACTGTAGAGGCTACACCGGACAACGAACAAGCTGTGGTATCAACGGATCGCTTGGTGTAATCTTAGCATTCGATGCACAAAGAGAAGCTAAAGCTTTGAAATTCATTAAAGACTGTGACATTTATAATGAAATTTAATCCCTTACAATTCAATGTAAATCAATAGGTGTAAGTTAGGAGTTATTACGTTTGCCAGACACGAATGCCACATAAGTGGTAAAGTGTCTTTAATAAATATTAATAATAATAATAATAATATTTGGGTGTTTTTTTCCTCTCAATTTGTCAATTTTTCCAAAAAAAAATATTGTTTTTGCACACCAGAAAATCACGTAACATTCGTTTCGCGGAAATTTCTAAGTCGGAAGTACACAAACGCAATAAAACAGTTAACGTGAAAATAAAGTGGATTTCACCAAACAGGGCGATGCATACGACGTGGTTATCGAGTCGAGTGAAAATGACTGGTTACATAACTTTGGAAGTTTTAAAGAATAAGCATAAACTAGGGGTAGGCGGGGCATTATGGACACTCAGGGCAGAATGGACACCCTCAATATTTTGAAATATGCGAACTTTTTTGAACTTTTAATGAATGGAGAATATAGTCCATTTGTCTAAAACGTAGTTTCAGGAAATAAACATTCGAAATTAAAATTGTACTTGATTTTACACGAAAAAGTTGCGTCCTCCGTTTTTTGTGCATGGAAATTATAATTTTCACACCATCTAAAATAAGATTTAGTGATTAATTTATTGCAGGTCGATTAAAACCTGATGTTTCTAGATCACATGCAAGTAGTTTTGCTGTATCTACATGCTTAACATGTTTATATTTTCTTCTTTATTATATCAAAAATCAAGTTTGAAAATATCTTCTGCTGCCGGGGCAAAATGGACACTCACCTTTTTTAAAGAAGCGGCAAGGGAAAAGTATAACCTAAATCACAAACCAACCAAATTCTTCGATTTCAGTATATTTTCGGTTAAATGTTCACTATAGTTGACATAGGGTGAAACAAATTGGTCGAAAAACGACAGAAGTGGAAAACAGTTGTTCTAGGCACAGCTGTACATGCCGACAAAAACGAAGCTTTATCCAACACAGCCTGAATTTAAATTACCTGAACAAAAATGAACTACTTCGGCGTATTAGGGGTGATCGGGGCAATATGGGCCACCTAAGGAAATCGTTATGAAATGCACAGAAAAACTCAATAAAACATTATTCAAATGTAATTGAATCATGCTTAGGAGGGTTTTCCTTCATATTGCGTCGATAAATTATGAGAAAAAATCTTGGAAAATTGATAGGAAATACTTTTGAAAACCATTGGTTTTTATGTGTTTCCCTATACGTTAGCTATACGGGGCAATATGAGCCACCATGCGGGGCAATATGAGCCACCATTGAAAACTTTTTTTTTAGTGAACAATGTTTCGTAAAGGGAATAAGGAATAGAAAAATAAGAATATTTTACAAAAGTTCAGTATATTTCATACAAATTCGCATGTTTTCGATTGAATAACAACAAAATAAAAAATATATATAAAAGCAGATTTCATCACATTTCACTTATTAACGCAACATTTGATTCAACATGGGCACATGTTTCCATCGCACCCATGAATCCAAGAATGGCATTGGTTCCAGCCTTCACCATCTGAGGATGAGCTGAACTGATCCCCGCATAAGCAACATAGAGTGTCTTGCGGAACATTCTCAATATTCCGTTTTTTATGCTTTCGTCCCTTGTCGGATTGGGTCTTAGAACTTCGTTCAATTTTCTGGATTTGCTTGATTTCCTTGTTGGCATGTAATGTCTTGAGGACTTGCCGGTTCGGGCTCGCTGTGAGAATGGAAGCCTTTTCCGTTTTTCTCTTCGACATAGCTTTCCTGTGGGTCGATTTCGGTAACGGGCGAAGCGAAAAGGGAGACACAGTAAAACAACCTTCCTTGTCCGTGGCCAATGACAATTTCGTTCCTAGCGATGACTGCAAATCTTCAGTTTCAGATTGGGATGCAATCTGTGGTGGTGTCTGTGTCTTTGTGGAAGAATCTGTGGCAGATGTGTTGGAACCAAATCCATAAAACGGACCTTCGTCATCACTATCGGGAAAACTAGGAAACGTAGCAGTCTCAGATAGTGTTGTCATCAGTGGTGGCGACCGCGTTGTGGTGGAGGTGGCCGTGATAGATGCCATGGCACCAGGCTCGATGAGAGGCACTACATCTTCTGGATCTGTAGCACTATTAACCGTTGTATCCTGGAGCTCAATGTCCGTAACATTAGCTGGAGCAAAATCCTTATCGGCGAATGTAAACCGATTGAATGGAACGATTCCGGTCTTGCGGAATCCGTTGATCGCTACTTCTGCCCTTGCAGTACGGTGGTACGCCGTGGCTAATAGGGAACTCATCTCATTCAACGTTACCACTTCTCCTGGCTTATCTTTGAGGTACCTTTCAATGGATTGGGAAAAATACGTTTTAAACGGTCCCATGAAGCTCACATCCAGGGGCTGTAATTTATGGCTGCAGTGAGGTGGCAATCTCAGCACATGAACATTAGATTCCTTCGCTCGATCAACGAATTCAAGGTTCTTTGTATGGCTGCTGTGACCGTCGAGTATCAGCAGAACAGGGTCCTCTGCCGACGGTTTTGTGTGCCGGATGAAATGTTCAAACCACTTGTTGAAACCATCTGCGGTCATCCAACCACTGGGATTGCACCAGAATGCTGTTCCTGGAGGAGCACCTTGCTTTAGCCTGTCCGTCATCCGAACTCGTGGAAAAATCACAAAGGGGGGGACGAAGTGTCCGGTAGCGGACATGCACATGCAAGCAGTACTTAACACTCCTCTCTCTGCTGAAGTCAAACAGCCGACTTGCCGCCTTCCCCGCAATGCTAGCACTTTGGATCGCTTAGACTGGACCTATAAATATGAAAGTTCACTAATGCTTTCCTTACGGACAATCAAACTCGAAAATTTACCGGAACGATGGAAGTTTCGTCCACGTTATAAATTCTGTGATCCGGGATGTTCTTTGAACGGATGATTCCTTCATACAAATCGAAGAACCTGCCTACAGCTACACGGTTAAATCCTTGCGCTCTGGCTGCTGAGGTAGCCGGAATGTCACAAATTTTCTAAGGATTTCTTCCGAAGTTCCTTCCGAGAATCCTCCAAAAGGTACCGTGGGGTGCCCTAATTTCACGCGTGTCAAAATTTCGCTCACTGATAATATTTAGAGATCATAATCGTAGAACTAGTTATTGAATTGTCCAAATTTCACTTCAGATAGTGAAGCTAAAGTGAAATTTGGACAATTGCACAATTAGTTTCATGATTATTTTTTCAATTCAATATTTATTTCTAACTTAACAAATACAATGAGTTTTTAGGAGTTGAACATTGAGATTTGGGATACCTTACAACAATAACATAGACCAAGCACTTCTCTGACGAAAACTAACAAACAACTAGCAACAAATTTGACAAAAAAGGAAAAATTCTAGAAAAAAAAAACCTTTGAAGTAGCGTAGGAAGTATTATAGAAGAGAAAAGCTAAATATTATCAGTGAGCGAAATTTGGACCCGCGCGAAATTAGGGCACCCCACGGTATTTGCTAAGTTTCTCGAAAGATTTCTCTTGGATCAGATATTGTTCCGGGAGTTCGTTACAAAAAATTTTCTAGGTTATCCCTAAAGAGATTCCAAGAAAAAAAAATCTTGAAAAATCCCTGGAAAAACGCCAGGAGAAAGCAATCCTAAAAGTAGCACCCAGAATCTCGGGAAAATGTGCGGTAGGGATTCCGGGAAGAGCTCTGAGAATAATCCCGAGAAAATCTGTAGAGAATAATCTCAAGAGTATCACTGCATGAAATCCTGTTAACTACTATGAACAAAGGCCTGCCAGAAGCTCTGAAAGAAATCACGGAAAGAACTCCATGCGAAATATCAGCAATAGCTCCTGCAGAATTCCCAGAAGGCATTCCGGAATAAATCGTAGGAGAAATGATAAATTCAGTAAAAAAAAACTCAGAGGGACTTCCTAGAACCAATACCGGAAGAAACTGTCTGAGAGAAGTCCCGGAAGAAACTCCGAGAGAAATCTAAAATGAAACTTCAAAAGCTATATCACAAAAAATTTGGAAAAAAGATATCCCAAAACTTATGTAGAAATTCGGGAAGAAACACTAGAGGAAAGCTGACGAAAATTTTCTTGATAAATTACAAGAGAAACTTCGGGCGAAATCTCGGGAGGAACCCATGTAGACAACTTTTGAAATACTTCTTGAAGAAACTCTAGTAGAAATCCCAAGAATAACTCCTGTAGAAACTCTGATAGAGATGATCTCCTGGATCTTGGATAAAGAAATCGAGGAAAAAAAACTCCAATAGGAATCCCTCTTGAAATTCTATGAGCAATTCCGCGATAACATCTGAGATATATTCTGAGCGTAACTTTCGTGGAATCCCACGAAAATTGCTATGGGCAAAACGCAGAACAAGTAAATAATGGAAGTCTACAGATTGACCAGGCCACAGGTCCAGGCGATGGCTGGCAATCGCCCAGGATGGAGATCTTTCAATTCGGCCCTCTGCACCACCATGCGTGCTCAGGACAAAAAGTAAGTAAGTAAAACGCAGAAGGAAGTATGGGAAAATCCCACGAGGAACTCTGAGAATGTACAATACCGAGAAAACCTCTAGAAGACATTTTGCAAATAAGTTCTGTAGGATGCCCGTGAAAAATTCTAGGAGAAATCGGTAGGATTTCAGGAACCATGGTATTAATCAACCTAAGTTAGGCGGTTTCAATCATCACAGCTGACAGTACTTCTGAACATGACTCATTAGGATAAGAACAATAACCGACTAATGAGATCCACAGGGGATTTGGCATACTGATTGCTCGGTATAGGTGATAGTTTCTAACAATTTGGTGAGAAGTACATAATAATACACTATAATAATAAGTAAACACTGATCAACCTACTCACCTTGTATTAGCGGGAGTTCCTAACGAACCGGACCCGGCACCAAAGACCGGCGCTGCTCCAAATCCGGATGCTGCCGGAGCTCCCGCGCTGGCACTGGAACTACCGAACGCGGGTGGACTAGCAGCGCTGGCCCCAAAAGCCGGTGCAGAACTTGTACCGAACGAAGGTACCGCACCAAAGCTCGGTGCCGCTCCAGCGCTGCTGCTGCTGCTAGTAGCGCTGCCAAAGATGTTACTGCTAGCGGCTGCCACCGGTGCTGTTGCTGCCGCTGCTGTTGTAGTGGGCGTTGGAGCTGCACTTCCAAACGAAAATGCTCCGCTGGTGCTGTTTGCGGTAGTGATGCCAGACGGTTGCGCTGTGGCACCGAACGAGAAGCTGGAGCTTGCGGTTGGAACCGCACCGAATGTGGTGGTCGGTTTGGTGGCGGAGGCTGCAGCCCCGAAAATGCCTGCCGAAGGCGAAGTCACCGTGGAAAAGTTGGAACTGGCAACACTTCCGAATGCTGGAGGTGCCGTCGTAGGAGGAGCGGCGGTCGTTGCCGCTCCGAAGCCACCGAAGGACGGTGTCGCCGCCGGTGCAGCCGTGGTTGTTGTAGTGGCGGCTCCAAACGAGGGAATGGCGGACGTGGAGGTCGTTCCAAATGCGAATTTGGGTGCCGCCGTGCTGGTGGCTCCGAAAGCTGGAGGTGCCGCGGAATTGGTGGAAGTTGCTCCTCCGAAAGCCGGAGGTGCCGCGGAACTCGCTCCGCCGAACGAGAATGCACTTGTGGTTGTTGCCGTAGCTGGGGATGATGACATTGCTGGTTTCGGGATGTTGCTGGTACCGAATGAGAAGCCACCCGCGGATGTCAGGGTGGTAGCGGGTGTCGTAGTACCGGAAGTTGATGCTCCGAAAGAGGGAACTGCAGAGGATGCAGAGCTCGCGGTTACAGTGGAGGAAGCGTTTGGAGACAGAGGTTTGAAAGCGCTGAATCCGGAACCACTCCCGAAAGCTGGGATCGGGGACTTGGTGGTGGTTAAGGTATTTTGAGGACTTCCGGACGAAGCGTTGGTCGAAATGGCTGGTAGCAGCGAGAAGCCGGTTTTAGGCGGCTCCGATTTGGACGTTGGGGCCGGTGAGAAGCTGATAAGGCTAGGAGTTGCAGAAGTGGGCTTTGTTGTGGCTGCTGAGGATGCAGGAGATGTTGTGAAGCCAAATCCGGAAGGTGTAGCTGGAACCGACGCGGCAATGGAAGTCGAACTTGCCGTGGGGAAGGTGTAAGCAGGAGGAGCGTCGGATTTCGGAGCGCTGGATGTTGGGACAGCTGGTGTGGCTCCAAATGAGAAACCTCCGGTTGGTTTCTCCGGAGCCTTGGCTTCTACGGGAGCAGCAGCAGGTTTCGTTGGGGTTTGGAAGCTGAAAGTGGCATTACTGTCCGTTGACTTGGTAGGTGTTCCAAAGCTAAATCCACCGTTTGATTTAGGTGGCTCACTTGGTTTGGGCATTGCCGGTTTTGGTGGCTCTATTTTACCTAAACCAGGATCTTTGATAGGCTCACTGATCAAGGCAGCGATTCCACTCGGTTTAGCGATCGTGGTCACTTCCGGTTTCTTTTCTTCGACCTTGGGCAACGCTGGTGGCGCATCGACTGTATCCTTTGCTATTATATGGGCACTTATGACTGGTTTTGGGGGCTCTTCCTCGTCGTCAAAGTCCTCGCTCAAACAACTGAGGATCAGTGAGAGCTTCGACTTTTCAACCTGCTTCAAGGCGGCCTTATCACTATTCATAATCGGGGATCTCTCCTTTGGCTTTATGAAGCTGATTCGACCGCCCAGTTCCTCGTCGTCCTCTTGTTCTTCGTTGTCACTTACCACCGGCCTCACCAACGTTTCATCATACTTCTTATTGAACAGAGTAATCTTAGGTTGAGTTGGTTTCGGTCGTACCGGTGGGAAAATTTCCGGAACTCTTCTCACAATCTGAGGCAATGGAGCCGACTCTATTCGGCTTAATGCTGCCGGCTCTCGGGATTCAATTTTCCTTTCGGTTGCCACTGTTGCATTCAGTCCAATAGGTGTGGCCACATTGGTGGCAAATCTCTGATCCATATTCAGTCCTCGTGGCCTCGACGGAATCGGTTCCACTCTTTTGGGCGTGCTCATCACCAAACTGGAACTGAGCGAACTTAAAATATCATTGTTCTTGCAGCACAATCGCTTCTTCTGCAACTGCTGTTCGTTGGATCCTTTCGACGGCGGCGACGCCGACGATGGTAGCTCTCGAGCTCGCTTCGTTCCACCCCCACCTCCGGAATCAACTTCCGAAAGTTCCTTGCACTGCTTCTTAATTCTATCCGCATCCAGTTCTTCGTTATTGATCCTCTTCCGGGAAATTTCCTTCAGTGCATCCAAAACGCTCTTGGTCGGTGCTGGATCCAGCTCCGCTGTCGGTGCAATGACCCGATTCTCGGCATCGATTTCATCCTCCCCCCGCGACATCTTCAAATGTGGCTCAGCCGGAATCAACAACGATCCCGCCCGCAGAATGTTCGACCGGGTGTTCGCTTGAAACACTGACTTCTCCGGCGGTGCTATCCGGACCGACGTCACGGAGTTGTTCCGCCGGGGCGAATACTTAATTTCTGTTTTCTTCAGATGCACCACCGGGAACTGACCCGGTTTGTTGTACAAGCTGGTCATCGATTGACTCCTGTTCAGTGGGGACTGCGTCCGGTCATGGTACTTCACCAAGCGATTGACCAACCCGCGGCTCTGAGCATCCGTGTAAACCCTAGAATAAAAATAAAAGAAACACTCCGATAAAAAAAATGAATGAGTCACACCTTTAGGAAAACTTACTGTGGATCGATCCGACCGAATCCCACCGAGGAGCTGTTCAGGTTCCCACTGCTTTTGAAGCTGGTCCGGCTGTTGTTGAACAGTGGTGACGTTGGCTTCCGCTTGACACTGCTGCTGCCGACCACTTTGCCCGGACTGGCAAACAACCCGCTCCGGTTGTTCGGGCCATCCAGGTGTGTCGATTCCGCCACCGGGCTGCTCAGCGTACGGCTCAGATTAACTCCACTCAGATCGTTGAACGACGTATATTTGCTGCGATTATTACTCATTTTGGAGCTTGAAATCAAAAAAAAAATCCATGAAATTCGACAAATTTCCAATGTAAACAAGACTCTTTCTAACCTCCAATTCCCATCGAGCAGAGGCGACAGAGGAGTGTTGTTCGCGGTTCACCTTGACCCCTCACAGCGACTGGGAATTGCAAACTTCGTCACCGAATTAACGCAACTTTCGCGACTTTTCCCACACAAATTTCAGCACATTCCACTAGAACACACTTCCACTCAGCGGCGGACACAGTTCGACGTTACTTTTAGTCGTGAATTTAGGCTTAATTTCGCGGATTTTATTTCGCCGTAGCACAACGAAACCAGGAATCATCCAGAACCGAACGCGACTTGCTACTCGTTTGATTTGAACGCGGAACGCGGAGGAAAACGTTTTTGCGTCATTTCGATGACGACGAATTAACGATGATGACAGTTGAGTGGAGACTGTGGAGACATTTTTTAAACGGACGTTTCTGAAGACGCAACTTTGCGAACCAGAGTTGCCAGATATTAGTGGTTTCGGCCTTCGTTCAGATTGTGAACCTTGATGGTAACTTTAATCATTTTGCGGCAATGAGCCATTTTACGAGACGTTTCGGATCAGCTGATCGCTCATTTCATGAATGAAAATTTGACAGTGAAGGCTCTTTTTCCGGGGACAAAAATGAAAAAAACGTCGACTGTTTTCAGGTGACAACTTTTATTACCACACCGTGGCGCCGCTTAACTCGAACTGACTTTCTGCTCTCGTTTTGGAGGGAAGTATAATAACCAAGGGGTTTTACAATTGTATAGAACATGTTTCGTTAAAATTCAAGGGGCTATTCAATGTTGTTTCACTAACGCTTACAGCTCGGCCATCCTGCAGTTACCAGCCACCTTGACAATTAATCTAATCCTCCTCCAAATACTCTACTTCTTCGTATACAATATCTTCGTTTTGCTCTTTTTCTTCTTGTTCAATTTCTTCTTCTTCCAAATACTCAACATCTTCATATTCAATATCCGTATTCCCACGTTCATCTTGGTTCTCAGCTTTTTGATAGAGTCGCATATTTAGAGGGTCAAAAATGCCTTCGAAACGTATATTCGAAACTTGAAAGTTATCTAAATCGGTTATCACATAACGGTTGTTATCGAGCACCTTCTTCACCACATATGGTCCCCGAAACTTCGGCTTTAGCTTGTTTCTTTCACCTGCTGTATTCATCCTCCGTAACATTACCAGATCTCCTTCCTTATACTGGGTATTTCTCTTACAATGGCTATCGTGTACGCGTTTGTTATATAGATGCTGTTTACGCATATTCTGAATCGCCTCTTCCCTCAAACCATCGAGATCCCTACTGCTGTGGTCGTCCTGATCCTGTAAATATTGGGTTAGGTCATACTCGATGCGTCTCCTTTGATTAACCCCAAACAAAAGAGTTGAGGCCGTCTTGCCAGTGGACCGATTCACCGTGTTATTCAACAAAAACTCCGCATCGGTAAGCACTGTATCCCAACTTTTCCCTGTCTCCTCCACTAGTTTACCAAGGAGCGGTACCAATGTTTTGTTATACCTCTCCACCTGACCGTTTGATTTGGGGCACGCTGTAGCAATTTTCACATGTTTGATCCCATGATCTTCCACAAACTTCCCAAAGGCGAGAGATGTAAACGCCGTACCTCTATCCGAAACAAGCACATTTGGAGTCGAATATGCATGAAAATACCCTTTTAACGCTTTCATCACTTCTTTGGTATTCGTGGTTTTTGTGGGAAAAAGTTTGATAAACTTGGTGCATGCATCAACAACCGCAAATATATGCTCATTTTTTCCCTTACTTCGCTCTAACGGACCTAGATGATCTACATGCACTACTTCGAAAGGCACCGTTGGTTTGTCAATACCTTGCAGAGTTCCATCAAACCGCTTATTTCTAGGATTGTATGCAATACACGTGACGCAAGATTTGGCATGATCCAGTACCCTTTCACGCATTTTGGGAAACCAGTACGCCCTTCTAATCAGTTCACACACTTTATCTACGCCAAAGTGTCCCATCTGATTGTGGAATTTATTAATGACCGATGGAACCATTTTATCCGGAACATATAGCAAAGACTTTCTTCCCATGACTTTGTACAACACGGCATTTCTAATCTCGTAGTCCTTCGTGGGTTGAGCTTCGACCGAAACCACAATCCTTCTAACCTCAGGATCCTGGAGCTGAGCAACGTACAAAGCATCTTCGAAAACGTTTGAACCATAGTCACCTTCCTCTAGTACATGTACACTCGAACGAGAGAGAGCATCGGCATGCTGCATTCTGGTTCCCGCACGATGAACAATATCGAACTCGTATTGTTCGAGATACATGGCCCAACGTGAAATCTTAGGATTCACATCTTTCTTCTCAAGAGTTTGCTTGAGAGAATTACAGTCAGTAACTATGCGAAACTTCATACCGAACAAGTAGTTCCGAAACCGTTGCAAACAATAGACAATCGCGAGGGTCTCCAATTCAAAACTATGCAGTCTTGACTCCGCTACAGTGGTTTTCCGACTATGATACATAACCGGATGCATTAGACCGTCGTCATTCTGTCGCTGTAGTAAGACACCACCAAACCCTGACGATGACGCATCGGTATGTAACTCAGTTTCCGCGTTCGGAGAATATATACGCAAAACAGGTTTCGAAATCAGTGCATCTTTCAAATCTTCCACAGCCTGGATATGATCCGCGGACATCTCGAAATCCCTATCTTCCTTGAGCAGATCATACAGCGAGCCTGACAGAACATTAAAACCCTGAATAAATTTTCTGAAATAGTTTACTAGACCCAGAAAACGTTGTAAGCTTTTCCGAGAAGAGGGAATCGGAAAGTTTTTGATTGACTCAACATGTCGATCACTAGGCTGAATTTGGTTGCATTGCACATCGTAACCCAAATATTCCAGACGCGTTTTGAAGAACTGGCACTTCCCGAATTGTAGCTCCAAATGATTGTCTGCTAGTGTCTCGAGCACTTCTTCCAAGGTCTGGAAATGCTCACTTAGTGTGTCTGATGCAATAAGCATGTCGTCAATAAAGACTATAACCCTTTCCTCTTTGATGAACGGCTCCAATACCTTCGAAATGTACTTCACAAAAATCGCAGGAGAATTAGCATAACCAAAAGGCAAACGGTTGAATTCATACTGTCCGCTATCAGTCACAAACGACGTGTACTTTTTCGATTGTTCGGTTAAACTCACATGATAGAACCCGTTTTTCAGGTCCAAGGAAGTAAAGTACCTTTTCCCCTGAAGCTTCGCTACTTGATCCTCAATAACCGGCATAGGGAAATGGTTCCGTTCCACGATTTTATTCAAAGGCTTATAGTTCACACACATTCGAAAAGTATTGTTCCTTTTCCTTGTCAGAACCACCCGGGACGTATAAGGAGAATCACTTTCACGAATTATGCCTTGCTGTAACAAATCAGAGATAATCTTGTCCAGTTCCTTCCTCTCAAACACACTAAGACGCTGTGGAGAAGCAGAATAGATCTTGTCCTCTTTCAACCGAATTTCCGCATCAAACGACACCAAAGGCTTATCGGGTCTTGCACGTTTCAAATAACTCCGCTCCACTAGACTTTCCAATTGAACACGGCAAGACAACGTTTCTTTATCATCCCCCACGTCTAAGTCTATACCCAACGCAGAACTCTCGACCGACATACACTTCTCGTCAATGTTACCCAGCATGAACCACTCATATTCTGTCGAACGAACCATTTTGTCTGGTATGAGGTGCAACCGTGTAATACGATTATCTATCAAAAAGCTTCGTCCCAAAATAACATCAACTTGCATGGTATCATTACATACAACCAGAAAGCGCACTTGGAACTTTCTACCCGTCACAAACAGCGGTGCGTCAAATTGGCCTAAGATTTTTACTTTTGAGCCGTTTACCCCCACAACCTCCTCATTGTTTACATTAAGTAGCAAACCCATAGGTAGCAAGTTCAATTTAATTAAATTTGTATAGCTACCTGTGTCGAACAAGGCCATCGCTCTGAAACGTTCGCCCGCTGCCTCGATTTCAATTTCCTGCTGAGAAGCCTGGTTCACCGTGATGTGGTCGTCAGGTCCGACTGCTTTGAATACGGCATTGGTAGCCGATCGCTTCCCTCCGTCGAACTTGTTGATGACAACTGGTTGCTGTGTTGGCTGCTGCGAAGCTGTAGAACGATCCATACAAACGTCGGCTGCGTGACCCACACGAAGACATTTGTTGCATCTTTCTTTGCGCTGCGGCTTTGGACAGTCCAACGAGCGATGCCCAGGCTCACGACAGTTGTAACAAACCACACCTGTAGCCGGCGATGGAGCCGCCCGAGGGCCCGCCGAAGTTACCGCCGCATTTACTTTCGGTTGTCGGAAGGCGTTAGATGGAAGCATCTCCATGTTCGAGGCAATCCACTTTATGTGCCGCAGTAGCTCTAGCGTAGAGGTATACTGATTCGTCAGCAAGCTGCAGTACACTTTATCGTAGCGCAATCCTTTGATTATGTATTTGATGGTGGCCGACACACTGAAATCGCCCTTCTGTGCGATTGCATCCACACGGTACACATACGCTTCATAGGACTCTCCTTTCTCAATTCTTACTGCTTCCAGCTCACGATGAATATCAGCCTCGTCATACGTTTCCGGAAAAGCAACAATAATGCGATCCTTGAACTGCCGCCAATTGAAAATCCACTCCTCATGTCGTCTGTACCAATTTGCTGCCGCACCGGCCAGTCGTGTTGATGCGTACAACAGACACATTTGTTCCGACCAACCATATATCGCCCGGAAGTGGTCGATCCGCCGCAGCCACTTACCAACGCCGTCTCCTTCTGCATATTCCGGAATAAGTCGTCCCACGTCATACGGATGCAAGTTCACAATTTGCATTTCGTTTCGAGAAGTCCCACCGCTCACCGTCTGCGTCGGGAGCTGGCTACCGCTATCCGTTTCGTCGTTCTCTTTTTCCTGCACGTTTTCCGTCGGCTCGTTCTCGGCGTCGAAAAATGGCGGATCGGTTTGCTTTTCGGCCATTTCCTCCTTCGTCTTCGCTGCCATTCGTCTCGTCAATGGCATCGTCGCGAAAATCGTCGAATACCGAAAAACTCGAATTCACTGTTCCGGAGAGCACTTTCGGGACACCGGGATCCCACTTCTGAAGTTGAAGGCTCTTTTTCCGGGGACAAAAATGAAAAAAACGTCGACTGTTTTCAGGTGACAACTTTTATTACCACACCGTGGCGCCGCTTAACTCGAACTGACTTTCTGCTCTCGTTTTGGAGGGAAGTATAATAACCAAGGGGTTTTACAATTGTATAGAACATGTTTCGTTAAAATTCAAGGGGCTATTCAATGTTGTTTCACTAACGCTTACAACAGGAAGTTGCGCCCAAGCCCGTGAGTGTTAATATCAATATCAACACTGTTGTCGTTTCGTAAAATAGACTATCGAGTTTTCTCAATAGAAATACACACACTAAGATCAGCTCGGTATTTTCCCCATCTTTTTACTGAGTTCTCAACAGCAGATTTAACTCGGTACGCTCGGTTATCCCTTTTGATGAATGCTCTGTAAATAAGTTAACGAGTTCTGCAAATGAACTGTCAAAAATTACAGATGAACGGTAAATATCGTTACTGATGAATGGTAAATATTGATTACCGAGTGTACCGAGTTAAATCTGCTGTTGAAAACTCAGTAAAAAGATGAAAAAATTACAGAACTCAGCGAAAATTTTACTGAGCTGGAAAATCAGGATCTTAGTGTGCACTAGAACTCCACAGGCGCTGTAGTCACTTTTCCCATTTAATTAAATCAATAAGTTTTATTGTACCAATTGATTGATTTTAAGTGTTCAGCTTGAAGAGCATCTTTTGTTTTGATAAACAAAATTTATTTGACACTTCTAGTACCGTTGCTGACGCTGTAAGGGCGTGGAAAACTAGATGTTAGTCACACGAACTGTCGCGACATTGGACTTCTTTGGCTAGTTATTCTACTGTTTTCTCCAAATCCATACGTGAAACCTAACGTCAAACGTAGTGCGCTGGGCAGCGGATCTGGCCATCTATCCAACGCACTTTGCCTGGCGTACGTCCTAGCGTACGTCCGACGCACGGTTTGGGAGAAAAATCGATTTTCGCGTGTCAAAAATTCCGATTTTCAAACGAACAATATTGTCGTCGCGGTTGAAACCTTGGTTGAAACCCGAGCACTCAGCGAAAAAACTATCGAAATTCATCGCAATACCTTATGATTTTTCGCTAAAAATTATGGATGGCCTATAGGGGCAAGACAGATACAGCGAGAGTAACTCTGTAATCAAAGTGTTACTCAGAATTCCTCTGGATTACTCTGGATCGCTCTGGTTTTCCAGATGTGTTGCCTGATACCAATGAAAAATCGAGCAGTCTTGTCCGATTTCCCGCTTCGTAGAGACGTTTCTGAATGGATTCGGACAAAACAGGTTACTCAGGATTGCTCAGAGTTCCTCCGGATTGCACAGTGTCTTGCCCCTAGGGTCGATGTCTAAATCAAGCATAACTTTTCAATCCGACGTAACTCGAGAATGAAAACAAATCCGGGTTAACTGCTGCATGCATGATTCATAAAGCAAATTGAAGAATCCACATCATTGTTTGATGATTTATTGCTTAATTTGTTTAACTAAGCATATTTTTCGAAACGACGTATCGAACTATTTTGATGTTTACAACTTTACTGATAGATACACCCAACCCCCCCGTAACTTGACAGATGAGCTCAGTTTCGCGTACCTACTTGCAAATCGCAGATGTCGCTACTGTTCGTAAACAACGGGTCCATCCTTCACTGACGCAACAATTTTTGTCCATGCGAAAACATCTTTTTGTTTCGTGGTGAGTGGAAGCCAACAAGAGGCTAGCGTTTCGTATCAAATGGACGTATTCAACAGAAGCGCAAAAACTAATGTTCATTAAATTGAAATTATTTTGATTTTTCTTTTTGTTGTTCTAAGAAATGTAATAAAAGCACATGTTTAAACGGTCTTGCATATTAATTGGTGACTGCGCATACTAGACCAAACCGAAGATCAAACTCGAAAAAAAAAATCTGCAAAAGATTATTTTTAATGTCCATTTTGGCTTTGCCGCCAGATATTTAGCTGTAAAATGTTACCATAAGTAACCTAATTTATTACTTGCTGGTGCTTAATAACCGCACTAGAAGAAAACATGAGTTTCATATTAATTTTATGCCTTTACCCGTTTTATAGATATAATGTTCGCTTCTAGTTAACAAATTCATCATGCCGCACTTAATTTGCATTTATCTACCACAAAAAAGCGGAAAAAAACAAATTAAGGTTTCAGTTCAATGTTTTAATATTTTTTGTGCGGTTTGTTATTGTCGGTTTTCGTCCTTTTCAAAAGTAGCGCTTGCCGCTTTGAATCTGACAGTACCACCCGGACCAAAATTTTTAGGTACGCTGACGTTGTTCGGCAGCTGTCAAGTAGCTCCCGGGTTGGATACACCGTTTTGATATATGAGAAAACCAAACGACGTATCTAGCCAAAATAAAAAGTAACAGATACACCAAACTGGCACCATACAAAAGCGACGTATCTGGCATGACGTATCTCTAACCAACCCGGTGTATGTGTATTTTTGTCAAAATTCATTGTGGAAATGATATGGAATGAGTAGGTTTTGTTTCTTACCTAGTGCGTGCTATATCCCTGGTGATGTTCAGCACGAAAAAACTTATGAAAAGTCTTTTTATAAAAAACTATTTTAGTGAAATGGTCGTCAACATTGACCATGACTTTACTCAGATCAGTGAAAAAGTTAGATACGTCAATTTGAAAAATTATGCTTGAAATATTTTAAAATTACCCATGCAACGTTGACCCCGTTAGCCCCTTGGTTGACCCACCCTATGTGGAGACTTTTCGTCGCATCTTGCATGACAAAAAATCAAAACACAGTCGTTCGTTCGTCATCGACGTCAATACTCGCGCAGAACGAAAAAAAAAAATCGAACCCAAATTCTGATAAAAAGTGCAGTTTGATTATGATAATTTAATAATTAACAATTTAACAATTATTGTTCGTCTTATTTAGGTATTTTATTGCATGCATTTCCATTTGTCGCATAGAAAAACGGCTGAAAAATGAATGTGATCAAAGCGGTGCAGTTGTACATTGAGAATATGATTGCGGACGCTGGCCCCGGAATGAAAATGCTGATGATGGATCGAGAAACCGTGAGTGCCCCAGAAACAAAGTGAAAAACATATGGAAATCAAAATTTATAACTCATTGTTTTAGACTAGCATCGTTTCGATGGCTTTTTCGCAATCGGAGATGCTTCAGCAGGAAGTGTTCCTCTTCGAGCGGATCGATTCAGGGCGTTCCAACGAGCGCCTGAAATATCTGAAATGCATCGTTTTCATTCGACCGACGAGGGACAATGTCCTCCGGTTGCAGACTGAACTCAAGAGCCCGAAGTACGGCGCTTATTATATCAGTGAGTCTCTATAGTCTCTAATGTGAAATCCGCAGCACCGATTTTCTGTTTGAATATCTTGTCTCCCGTAGATTTCAGCAACATCATTCCTCGCACCGAAATAAAAGCCCTCGCCGAGAGCGACGAAAGCGAATCGGTACGCGGAGTCAAAGAGATCTACGCCGACTATCTGCCAGTGAATCCCAATCTGTTCTCGTTGAACATTCCTACCTGTCTGCAGTCCCTCAACTGGAACCAGGAAGCTCTGGAACGGTCGGTCCAGGGCGTGATCAGCGTGCTGCTCTCGTTCAAGTTCCGCCCGGCCATCCGTTACAAATCCAGCTCCAGTACGGCGCAAACCCTAGCCAAAAAAGTGCACGAAACGATCAACAAGGAAACGGCCCTGTTTAGTTTTCGTCCCCCGGAGGATGGATCTCCGCCGCCGTTGCTGTTGATTCTGGATCGCCGGGACGACCCGATCACGCCGCTGCTCAACCAGTGGACCTACCAGGCGATGGTTCACGAACTGCTGACCATCAACAAGCAACGGGTGGATCTATCGGATGTGCAAGGCGTTCCGAAAGATTTGAAAGAGATCGTCCTGTCTTCGGAGCAGGATGAGTTCTTTGCCGCTAATTTGTATTCGAACTTTGGAGAGATCGCTACCACCATCAAGGGGCTGATGGACGAGTTTCAGAAGAAGGTTGGAATTTTCTCATGATTTTTGTTAGCTAGATATAACTTTTCATTTTGTTTCTTCCAGGTGCACGATCAGAAGAAGATCGAGAGCATCAACGACATGAAGAACTTTGTGGAAACGTATCCTCAGTTCAAGAAGATGTCCGGCACGGTGTCGAAGCATCTGGTGCTGATCAGTGAGCTGTCGTTGCAGGTCAGCAAGCAGCAGCTGTTCGAGGTTTCCGAACTGGAGCAGGAGATAGCTTGTCGTGCGGATCATTCGACGCAGTTGCAACGGGTCAAGAGGTTGGTCACCGATGAAAAGATCAACCTTCAAAACGCACTTCGATTGATTTTGCTTTATTCGATGCGCTACGAGCGGCACGCCAACTGTGGAACCTCCGGGCTGTTGAAAATACTGCAGGATCGGGGTGGCAGAGCCCACATCGTTCCGCGAATGTTGGAATATATCAGCACCAGCGCTCGGCAGGAACTGTTCAACACGGTCAAGATCACCGACGCCGTCAAACTGACCAGGAACCTGATCAAGGGTCTCAAAGGGGTTGAAAATGTCTACACCCAGCACAACTGCGTTCTGAAGGAAGTGCTGGAGGAAGTGACCCGGGGTCGGCCGTTGGACGCCAGCTACCCGATCATGGGCAATGAGCTTCCCTTCCGGAGGCCACCGCAGGAGATTGTGGTGTTCGTGATCGGAGGAACGACCTACGAGGAAGCTCTGGCCGTCCATCGGTTCAACCAAGACGGGTTCAAGATCATCCTGGGAGGGACTACCATCCACAATGGGGACAGTTTCATCGAAGAGATTGTGGCGGCAACCGCTGGGGTTTCATTTAAACATTCCCGCTCGCTGCAGCAGTTTCACCATGCGCCGGCTGGGGAGGCTTGAAACGGAAAGCGGTAAGTTTGAAAGTATGTGTATTTAACGTTTAACTTCGTACGAAATGTATTCCAGCATCGATTGTTATAGCATTCTGAGTAACTTATTATAGCTGTATAAATAGAGTGTCACTGTGCAAGAGAGCATATTATATTATGCGTTATGTAACTGCATCAATAGATTAAGTAGTTTGGATTGGTGTGGTTGTGTGATGACTGCATTTTCAAGTACCATAATGCGAGGTAACATTGATCCAATTGATATTTTTTATCTTTCCTTCTTGTACACAAAATAATAAGTAAGTTTGTGGTAGAACTTACCTGTTTCTTGAGAACGACACAGCAGCTGCTTTTCGTCGCACTTCTCTAGTTTTTTCCGAAAGAGACGTGTTCCCACGTTCCCAGCGCCGTCTTTTTGTTTTCTAAACCATGGGAGGAATATCTGCTCAACAGACACCTGAACGCTGAACAGGAAGGTCCAGGTAGTGTGGGATTAAGGTCGTCTTCTACAACAAATGTAAAATCCAGGACTACTCTCTCCTCGACCCACTAAACAACATTCCCAAGGCTGCCAAACCTTTCGTCTCTCCGGAACCATCAAGAAGGCATTGCAGGGTGTCTACTACCTGGAAAAACCTGGAAAACCGGGAATCCTCAGGGAATTTTATTTAACAGGGAAAAACCTGGAATACTCAGGGAATTATTAATCTTACGTTTTATCCTTGAGAAACACAGCCAAGGTAGACTACACGAAAAAAAAATTCCATATTGAATGTATAAGAATATGTTATATATTTTTGCCATTTCGTTTTCCTTTTAAAACTAATTTGAGAGTGTAATATAAATCATAACACACAATGAATAAAAAGTATAAGTTTAACTTATGAATGTCATTCATCTTTTGTAATAAGCGCTATTAGACGTGTTATGGCGTTTATTAGTTAAATCTAATAAAGCTTATAACCGTATATTTTGATTTAAATCCTGAATATTTTACTTCTTTTTTGTTTTTTTTTTGTAATAGTGATAACAAAGTTTTGAATTCGATTCGCACATTGCTGTTTTATTCAATCTTTTAATCGACACCAACACATCGCGCTTGGAAGAAAGCTCCGGCAAAGCACTGCGATCTAGATTGCGTTGGTTTTACGAGACCTTCTAGTGGCCGTGTCGACGATGTAGCTGGAGATGTCGTTAACACCGTTGCTCCACTTTTCGTACGGATCGAGCGGTTGAAGTACCGTTGAAGTGGCTGCACCTCATCGACGAAAGATTCCTAACTGTATGCGCTGTTGAAGGCTTTGGAGACGGCGTTTGTGTCGAATGGAGATATACCTCCGTTGAATTGCGTAAAATGGATATGTCCGATTTCCGGTTCTGCTGGACGGGCAGCTGTCATTAGTCATGATGTGGCTGCTGGCACCGATGATTTCGTTGTTCCGGACAGTGTGGGGATTTTCCGGGACGCTCTGTCGATGAGAAAAGTTCAATGAGCTATAGCGTAAAGATAATTTAGTTATTAATTAAACAATTATTATACCCACCATGATTTGCAACTGCTTTTACACTGAGGTTTACAGAATACAAAAAAATGCCACAATGGCTTCCTTCGCGTGTTCCTACGTTGACGACGACGACGACACCGTTTGTTTGTGGTGGAGGAAGTTTTCAAAACCAAACCTTACAAAATTTATTAGAAGAATGTTATACTTTTCAGCCATAACACAAAACTTATACATGGTATAAGTCAATGTTATAGTTAATAATAAGTTCTATTATGAACACAATAAGTTGATGTTATGAAATTAATTAAAGCGTATCTAATAATAAGCATGAGATGATATTTATGAAGAATATCATTAAATTTCTTTTCGTGTAGCACGGGAGAACAACTTAACAACGGATGAAAAAGGTAGAACACTTTGAAGCTAGGTTTTCGGAGCTTGTAGAGATGCGTGTAGCACGATCGGTGTCTAGAATCCAAGAGAGCCCGACAGTAATCGGACGGTTTATTCGATGGCTTTTGCTATAAACTCATTTGACATTTGTCTTTACACTCAAACCCGAATATACCCATTATAAGTATAATCATTACTCGATTTACCTTTATAGTAAAAGCACTCTAAAAATAATTAACTAAATGGACATTACAGACCTTCCCCTTTTACAGGTTGTTCGTTCAACTACAAAAATTAAAGAAAGTTATTCCCAATGGTATCTATCAAAATTATTCGATCACTAGTATACATTCAAAAATATTCGAATTCACCCCTTCCCTGGCCAAGTTCGCAGGGGTTGACGGTATTAAAGTGAAGGAGTTTCATTTTGATTATTGTAATGTAGTGTTCTTTAGTGAAACATATCACCTTTTTAACACTTTAATGCGCCTCCAACGGTTCATCACGAACCGGCTGCTGCAGATGGAGTATGGCTGATCATATGCATCAGACATGCTCGATAAACAGGAGGAACCGCCGGGGCTCAGTAGAGTCTATTCCCAAGCAATAGTTCCAAGTCGGTTGGATTTAAGTAGGTTTTGATGATCGTTACAAATCCTAATAAGAGTATTATAGGATTTGTGACAGGTTTTGGAACCTTTTACAGCCAGCTAACTTCAAAATGTTGTTTGGGCTCTATTTCCCACGTTTCTCGGTTGATTTTGATTAGTAATTTATTAATGTCATAGTCACTTTTTCGATTTTTTACAATGTTAGTTGGCCATATTTTCTTTAAATAATGCAATTAAAATCAACCGACGAATTAATAATGGGAAGGAGATTTGCAGCACTTAATTGTGCTGATAGATTCGAAGCTAACGTGCGAACACTTAAACGCATTGTTGACGTCAATGCGTTCGACGTGACATTTTGGACAAAAACTGACTGCTTTTTATTAACTGAACAACGTTACTTGTGTATGACTAGGTTAACATTTCTAAGCTACGCTTGAGAATAGGACATGGTTTATCTAGGTAGGACCGATTGGACAATTGAACGAATTTGAATATTTTTCATAGTATTTGTAGCGGGATGAAAGTTGACATGAAATCTCTATTATTTTAAAATTTTATTGCAATCAACTGACCAACTTGGCGTATTTTTGTTTATCTCTTAGATGATATTATGACACCAACAGAAAAATATCAGAAGTTCAGTAACATGTTTCTGTGGGTTTTGGACCGATGACAATTTAAGGACGCAAGAGATGAACACAGAGAAGTGGAAAACGATTAGCGAAATCAAGAAAACAATTTGAGACAGGATCGACTATATTTTAACATACAGGGTTTGATTGATTCGGTAAAAAAAACAAACATACGACAACTGATTTAACGAGAAGCAGGTAAAACATATTGAACTATACTACAAAATCAAACAAGAAGACAAACACAAACCGTGTGACCATAACACTACATAGGCAAATCCTGACTGACTGACCAATTGAAAACTTTCCAATCTTCTACCGTAGCTTTCTGAGTCAGTTGCAACAGTGTCTTAATGGATATCATTTTCCGCGTACGGCTGGCAAACTGCTTCTGAAAGATTACGTACTCTTTCCTATCTTCGGGTCTAGTGTAGAGGTTTCAACTCTATTCAGAGTGCAGCTAGAAACCTAGCAAAAAAAAAAAAAAAAAAATATTCGAATTCACCCCTTAAGTTATTTCTTCGCGTTCTCTTCGAACGCCGTGGCAGGCCATCGAGCGCCAACCCATTCTCCATCTTTCGCTTTCGACTCGGTTTATCCGTTAACGACCTGGCTCCTCCTATCTCGTGTTCCTGGAAGCCAAGGAAAGGCTCCTCATCGTCGCTCGTTCTTTGTAGCAATGGATCTGGATTATCGACAAGAGGATCGACATGTAGGGTAGGACGGGGCAAGATGGCCACCCGGGGCAAGATGAGCACCCCTCCGTTTTACTACTTTTATGATGAATTTTGCCCAAACAACTTCATAATCCGTTAGAATAATGTTCATCCTACTTGTAAACCTGATAAAAAGTACTTCATAATGAATAAATTAAAAAATATCGTCAAATTAGTCAATAGCATGGATTTTTAGCATTTTCTTATAAGAAATCATCAGAATAAAATAAGGTTTTTATGTCAGAATCAAATTTTTATCATAATTCTGGTTATCAGCCAACATTACTAGCTCACAGCAAAGCATTTTAATTTACATTAGAAAATATTTTCTATAAACAAACATTAAAATTTATCCAATTTTAGTTATTTACCTATAGTGGGGCAAGATGAGCACCCACTATTCCCCATCAGGGGAATATAGAAAATATTTTGAAATTAATGTAATCCACTCAATAGTGCCGAACATAGGCTTCCGTAACCTCTGCAACTATTTGATTGCGTAAATTCCTAAAAAATAACCAACTTAATAATCGTTTATTGTTTTTCGGGTCATTTTGTATAAAGTATTATAAAACCGCATTTTTTTTCAATAATCGAAAAAAAATCATAATTTTAGAACGTGATACCATAGCTATAAACAAGGTTCATTATATCAATCACTGTATAGCCAATTTAGTGTTAAAATATTGGGATTTTAATGAAGTGCTCTTCTTGCCCCGCAAGGGTGCTCGTTTTGCCCCGTAGCATGTTCGAACTGACCATAAAACATCTTTTTTGTTTAGTCAAATAAATCATCCTTATTGTGAATTTTGAACCCTCCCATGTTTATGGGTGATTGAAAACATGATATAGAAAAGAACTACTGAGAGGTATTTTGAAAAAATGTGTTAACTTTCAATAAACTCAACCTGATCCTTAGGGTGCTCATCTTGCCCCGTCCTACCCTACCACCATCCTGCGACTAGCCCCACTGCTTGCATCCTTAGCGATTTTGACTTGATTCCTGTGAGCCGTTGTTGTTACGTCGTTTCCAATCGTGATCTGCAAAATATTTTTACATACACGTTTTATAAAATGCGCTTTTAAACATTTAGCCTGGTGGTGGGGATCATGGTTTTTGTACCACAAAATATCTCCCGCCATCAGACTATCCAAAGGATCCTTATGAATCTCTTTGGTATTATAATCCATTGCTCTGTTATTTGTTTCATCATTGGCGTTATTGGTTTTAGTTTGCATATTATTATTGTTACACACTTATTTCTGAATTGCCTGTTCGGTACTTTTTTGACGAGATTATAACAGCAGTACGATCTCGGTAGTTTCGGTAATCGATTTTACTGAGGCTCAGTAAAACAACTGTCAAAATCGTATGGAAAAGGTAAACAATGCATTTTTGCTGAACGAGTTCGGTGCTCAGCAGTTTTAATCTCGTCAAAAAATTACCGAACTCGGTAATCAAAATTAAGTGTGTAGTATGTCGTTTTGGATTAATCAAATCGATTAACACTTTTGGGGTATATGCTAAAACTTTTTCTGAAGGGAAGAAACCCTCCATTGTCAAACTATTATTCCTAAAATTGATTAAGAAAACGTTTATCAGGTCCTCCAACTCCAAATGCATGTATTCTGGATCAAGAAGCAACTTTTTCAAAACATTTTTAACAGTGCGAACAAATCTCTCCGCCTGACCATTACTGGCTGGATGGTACGGAGGACTGTTTAGAACTCTTATTCCCTGCCTTTCAAGAAAGTTCTTAAAATCATGAGCATTGAATGGAGGGCCATTGTCTGATACTAAAATATCCGGAAACCCAAATCTAGCAAAATATGCTAACAATTTTTTGATAACTTTTGAACACGATGTTCCGTTTTTCATCCACTCAACTTCCACCCATTTTGAGAAACTGTCAACGATCAATAAGAAAACATGATGCTTGAAGTAGAAAAAGTCGATATGCACTCCACCAAATGGTCTTGTGGAAGGTGTCCATTTTGATTCAATGTTCTGCCTTGGGTGCACTGCCATACTAGCACAAGCATCACATTCACTGACAAATTTTTCAATATCAGCATTAATTCCATACCAGTATACAGAACGTCTTGCCAATTGCTTCATTTTTACAATTCCAATATGATTAGCGTGTAGAAGTTTTAAAATTTCACTCTGCAAATTCTGCGGTATTATTACTTTATCCTGATATAACAAACAACCTTCAACTATTTCCAAATCCTGTTGATTTGCAAAGATATCTTTGAAATTATTCTCTACCCGTTTTGGCCAACCATGGCGCATGAAAGTCATAATACGTTGTAGGAAAGAATCAGCTCTGGTGTTTTTCGCAATACTTGTAAAGTCAATTGGACAATCACTGCTGAGATTAATGTGCTTGATACAATCCAAATCCAGATCTTGAGGAACCGACTGCTCCAATGGAAAACGCGAACAAAAATCGGCATTACCCATTTTTGCAGAAGGCCTGTACTGGATATCAAAATCGTATATTGACAATTCCAAAATATAACGCTGTAGTCTTGTTACAAAAATAGCATTCTTTCCCTCCTTGCCGAAAATTCCTACAAGTGGTTTGTGGTCGGTAAACACCGTGAACTTCTGTCCATAAAGAAATTTATGGAATTTTTTTATAGTGCATACTAGTGCAAGCGCCTCTAAATGAAGGATTGGGTATTTCTTTTGAGCAGAATTGAGTGAAAATGACGTAAAACAAATGGGTCTCTCTAATCCATCAACAGAATGTGCAATAACTCCTCCAAGCCCATAGCCAGAAGCATCAGAAACTACGATGACTGGTTTTCTGGGATCAAAAAATTCAAGAAAATTTGTTTCTAGAAATGATTTCTTTGAACTTTCAAAGGTTTGGTTGCACTCATCATCCCAAATGAATTTGACTTCTTTCTTCAACAAGTTATATAAGCAGTGTAATTTGGAAGACAAACCCGGAATGAACCTGTTATAGTAGTTAATTAGTCCCAAAAACGATTTGAGCTCAGTTACGTTTGTTGGTGTTTTGGCATTTTTGATTGTTGCAATTTTATCTGCACACGGCGACAAACCTTTTTCGCTAATTACATGCCCCAGGTATTCTAAACTAGTCACAAAGAATTTACATTTATCCCAATTCACCTTAATATTTGCTTTGGACAATCTATCCAAAACAATAAAAAGTTTTCGCCTGCAATCTTTTAAATCCTTTCCTGCTATGAGAACATCATCCAAATAGACATAAACATTATCAATTCCCTGCAAAATTTGATCCATTATTTGCTGAAAAATAGATGCACTAGAGGAAGCCCCCTGAGGCAATCTATTGTAAATAAAAAGACCTTTAATCGTATTTATCACCATGAATTTCCTTGAACTTTTTGTTAATGACAACTGTGTATAAGCGCCTTCCAAATCAAGTGCGCAGAACACTTTACATCCTGCCAATCCAGCAAAAAGATCTTGAGCTACAGGTAAAGGATAGGTGTTGGGAATGATGAGTTTGTTGATTGAAACTTTGCAATCAATTACTAACCGTATATCCCCATTCTTTTTCATTACAACTATAACAGGAGATGCCCATTCACTTGTTTGAATCGGAGTTATAACATTCTCTTTTTCCAATCTATCTAAATAAGTTAAAACTTTATCCCTTAGTCTGTAGGGAACGTCATAAGCTTTCCTAAAAATAGGAGTGTCTGTTTTTAAAACCAGTTCGGCTTCATAACCGTTGATAGGAGATGAAAAATCTTTGATAAAAACGTCGGCAAATTTTTCCTTAATAATATCCATTAAATCACCATCCTTATGCCCTACATTATTTACAGGTACTAAATTGTCGAAATAATTGCGCCAGTTGGGAAAGAAAACATCCAACCATGTTCTGCCTAACAGAGGAATAAAATCATGATCATTGTCCAACACCAAAAGTTTCAAATTCTTTTGTATATTTCGAAATTCAACCATAACAACCGCCTCCCCAGCAACGTTTAAACTGGAACCATTTACCACTATCAAGTTTTTAGAGCTTTTCCTAAGAGGCACATTTAGCCTAGTATCAAACAACCTTTTCCCAATCACAGAAACAGAAGCTCCACTATCAACTTCCATTTGCAAAATTTTCCCCGCAACGGTTAGTTCTAGTAAACAAGGGCTGCTTAAATGGTTAATAGAAGAAATATGCATACACTCTAAATCACCTTGATCTGAATCGTCGCTAGAATCATCCCAAGCCATCTGGTTCATCATGTTCGATATAGTGTTCACCGTGCTCGAACCAGACTTTCCCAAGTTGACATTATTGATAGGGTCTTTTTTGAGCTGCTTTAACCGGAAACACTTCCTCTTAACGTGCCCCGGAACTCCGCAATAACTGCAAATTCTCTGATCGATCACCACTTGTTGTTCAGCCTCCAGCTCCGCAGGGTACACCGGCGCATCCTGATAGCGGCGATGTGATTCCTCGAAGCGCACATTTCTGGGCTGCCTGTTTCGCGATGGACTGCGAAAATGAGCGCGGTCGTTATACCCTTGGTCGTACCTGTTGTATGGTTTCGAGCTGCGGTCGGCACTCCTCGCCGGCGATTTGTACTGTGGCCTGTAACCTAAACGGCTTTTCACGGGAACTCGACCTCGGCCCTGCGCTAAATCCGCCATACGCCGCAAAACCGCCCCTCGACCACCAGTAAGGCTACCTATGGATGCGATTTGTGCGGAAGAATCCTCCCTTGTTAAGGCTCTAGCATGAGAAGTGGCCATTTCCCAAGTAGTTATTATTTTCTCCGCTTGGGCTAAGTTCAAGTTTTTCTCGTCTTCAGTCAACAATTTTTGTCTCAAAGCGTCATCAGACAGCCCAATGAGAACCCGGTCAAGAATACGGCCATCTTTGTCATCCTTGAAATTGCAGTACTCAGCCTGAAGCTTTAGGGAAAATAAGAAATCACTGGCCTTTTCGTCCGGTTGTTGCATCCGTGACCCAAACTTATACCGCTGGATCAAAGCTGAATCCGTTTTATCAAGCTTTTGCTTTAGTTTTTGTACCAATTCATCCAGTGGGGCTGCGTCTAGCAATTCCTCACTAAGGTATAAATTTTGGGCCACCTCGAATAGGTATTCGCCCCCCAAGAGAAACAATTGATCTTTCTTGTTCTCGTCCGCCACTTTATTTATGCGGAAATGGTACCCGAGTCGCTTAAACCAAGAAGCGAAAGACTGCCCTTTACGGTAGGGGTCAATGTTTGGAGCTACGTGAGACATTTTTATCAATTACACCTCTCCAGTGCCGATAATATTATCAGAAATAAAATCACACCGCTAATTCCAAATAGAAAAAAAAAATCGCTGGATGAACAGTCGATGAGCTGCCACAAACTTGTTTTACGGCTAATTTAAACAAAAGAAAAAAAATAACACTCATGAAACCTACGCAATAAAAAATTATCACAATTGTTCACTGTCTATTGTCTCTTTTCTTAATCGCAAGACAAAAGAAACCAAGCGTCACCTTTATGCTACAAAATGGCGTTTGCCTAGCACAAAAACACAATTGTTTCGTTAAAAAAAACACTTTTGTCTTACCTCTACCAAAAATCGTCGAAAGTTTCTCCCCTACGGAAAAAATCCGATGCTTTTTCCTGCTTTGTTCGTCCGTCCAACGTAGCCGTCCGAAATCCTCCGGGATCGAAAGGGTTGCGGTCGCGCTGAAGGTCAAACGTCCCGGCGCCGAAAGTCAAAGATCCGGCCGCTGCAGTCCAGGTGGTAGCACGCTTTCACTTCACTGTTTTCCTCGTCGTCCACTATTAATCTTACGTTTTATCCTTGAGAAACACAGCCAAGGTAGACTAGCACGGGAGAACAACTTAACAACGGATGAAAAAGGTAGAACACTTTGAAGCTAGGTTTTCGGAGCTTGTAGAGATGCGTGTAGCACGATCGGTGTCTAGAATCCAAGAGAGCCCGACAGTAATCGGACGGTTTACTCGATGGCTTTTGCTATAAACTCATTTGACATTTGTCTTTACACTCAAACCCGAATATACCCATTATAAGTATAATCATTACTCGATTTACCTTTATAGTAAAAGCACTCTAAAAATAATTAACTAAATGGACATTACAGGAATATCGTGCATACTCAGGGAAATTTTGCATCGACAAAAAAATAAAACGCTGGGTCGCAAAAATAAAAAGTAGCGAGTTTCATTACTCGAAGATCTACTTTGAAATAGAGTCCACAGAGCTTATACAGCATCGAGGGTATGAATAAAAAAATGTCGATTATGTAGTGGTAGTATATCCATCTAGAAAATATGCTACAACGTTTTTTCAAGAAATTTTCTATCTGGAAGTTCTTTTGGAACTACCTCTTGAAATTCATCCCAGAGTTTTTTACAAGATTCCTTCCGTATTTTTTCAATCCATTTGTCTTGGTGTTCCTTCCGGGGATTCTTCCGGATTCCTAACAGCTTTTTTTTTTCGGGATTCTTCCTTGAGAATCTTCAAATCTTCATACAGAATTTCTTTAGAGGATTTCCCAGTATTGCTCCCAGAGTATCCGTGGATTCCTACCAGGAGTCAAGCCGTGATCTTTACATGAGCTTCTCTCAGGATATATAACAGATGTTGTCGCGAAATTTATGTTAGAGTTTCTCTCGGGATTCCTGTTGAAAAAGTTATTCTTGGGATTTCTACAAAAGCTTTTTCAAGGGTTTAAGGAGTTTTTCACAATTTTTTTGCAGGAATTCCTTCCGATATTTTTTCCAAAGTTTCTCACGTGGATTCTTAAAAAAAATCCGATAGTTTTCTTCTAGAGTTTCTCCTTGGATTTCTACATAAGTTCTCGCGGGATTTCTTTGGCGATTTCTCTCGGAGTTTTTCTCGGGACTTCTCTCAGAAGATTCCTTCCGGTATTGATCCTGTTTGAAGTTTCTCAGAGTTCTTTATCTGATGTTATCTTTATATCAGGGTTAATTATCTAATTTCATGCAGTGATCCAACTGAGATCATTTTCTTACAGATTTTTCGGGATTATTCTCAGAGCTTTTCCCGGAATCTCTACCAGAAACTATACCGAGACTGTGGAAGCTCCTTTTGAGATTTCTTACAGGATTTTTTCAGAGTTTTTCTCGGAATGTCTTACAAGATTTCTTGTAAGAAATTTCCGGAGAATCTCGGAAAAAAGTTCTGAGACTAATCCCAGGAGGAAATATTTAGGAAATTTAAGGAGGAACTCCGAAAACCTTCAAAAGGAATGCCAGAAGAAACTACGTTCGAAATACACGAGAAATATCTGAAAACTGTCCCTAGAAGAACTTCTGCAAACATGTCGAGAGAAACTGTTGGAAAACTATTCCGAACACACTAAGAAAAATTTCTGGAAGAACTTTGGAAAAAATTAGAAAGATCTGCGGGAGCAACCAGCGAGGAATTCTGGAAGAAAGTTCGGGGGTACATACTCTATCAGACACTCCGGGAAAAATCTCGAAAAGCCTGAAATCGGGAAAAATCTCGGAAGGAGCTATTTACGTAAAAACCTCTAGATATACTATGGAAACTGGAGAAAACCAAAAAAGAAAAACCGTAGATAATTTCAAGGAAAAACTGCGAGACACAGGAAATGAATTTAAAGATGGAATTCTGGAAAGATTTAAAAAAAGAATCATGGGTAGAATTTCGAAATCTACATTACTATTCCACCAGCACAGAGTACAAACATCGAAGTTTATATTCAAAACAGTGTATGAAATATAGTCTGTGGAATTACTGATTGAACTCCTGAATGTTTTGAAACTGCTGAATGAGCGATTTCTTTCAAATAATCCAAAAGAACTTTGAGGAAAATTTTGAAATATTCCTTCACCGATTTTTGTATTATATTCAAAAAAGTTTAACGGTTCAGAATTCAGCAATTTGGTAGAATCTCTTGAATAATAAATCATGCGCATTTTTTTTTAAATTTTAGTTGAAGTTTTGAGGACATTTCTGTATAGTTTTTCAAAAGAAGAAATTGAAATAGAAATTTTATGAAATTTCGGCCCATTTTTGTATTTTTGACATATAAAATTTCCCCCTGGAAAATCCTGGAAAACTCAGGGAATTTTATTTTGTCTTATGAGTAGACACTCTGCATTGCTTCAGAGAGGGGCTAGTGCATATCGCACCCTCAAGGTTTGCTGCTTAAGCTGCAGCAACGAACTGTTTGGGGAGTCCACCAAAGTAGCAAGCTGGCGCCTTGCCAGTTTCCCGAGTGGTCCTTACCACTCCATTTGTTCAGCAAGCATCAATAACTTATACTTGCATGCAACGTGATTTGACCTGCTGAATGCGCAGGTCCTATCAATTAGCACGAGAAGGAGTTGCTGATACCTGCTCCGGCCCTTACCGGGGACCCCTTTTCAACCGCAGGCTCGTATCCAACTCAGTAGCCCGACGCCACGACAGCAACGCTACCAGGATGTTCTCCCCGCGGCCACTTAATCGCTGTAAGCAGGGATGGGAACACTCACTTGCAAAGAGTAGCACTCACTTGCTATTTTCTCAGCTTAGAAGCGTGCAATCAAGAAACGATGTATGGACGACTTTTGCCTTGTGGTTTTGTCTAAAACTTTGCCAAATAGAGTAGGGGTCGCACACGAATTCCAAAGTCGTGACAGAGCTGTGAAAGCGACTCTCCACGAGGTGAGTGTAATTTACATTCACCTCGTGGAGAGTTGCCTTCGCAGCTCCCTCACGACTTCGGTATACGCGTACGACCCCTACTCTATTCGGCAAAGTTTTAGACAAAATCACCAGGCAAAAGTCGTCCATACATCGTTTTTTGATTGCACGCTTCTGAGCTGAGAAAACTGCAACTGAGTGTAACTCTTTGAAAGTGAGTGTTCCCATCCTTGGCTGTAAGGTTCGATTTCGACCGCAGGGCACCGGTATAACCCACGTAGCCGATTCCGAACCTTTGGACCAACTTTTGTACAGCTTCTGAACTAGCCATTCTCCGAGTCCATGCGCAACCTTCTCTGTAGCTCCAAAACGATGTGGGTGATAGTCGATGAAACAGCATTACAGCCAAACTCTTTATTATACATCCTTTGGACAAGATTGTCCGGAGTTGTGTCCTCCCCGCATGTGACCACGCATTATGCGAAAACGCTGGCACACGAAAAAAAAACGTGTTCCGCTGTTTCCTCTTGATCAAACCTGAGTCAGGTGTGGGCAGGGCAAGTACATGGCGCCGGTACATACCAAACTATTGACCCTCGGGATCAACCTGTGCGTCCACCTTCCTATGATGGAACTCATTAGTCATTACATCCAGAGTCACTACTGCACTGTAGTCTCCTCTTACGCTGGAGCGTTATCTCAGCGAGCTTTGTAATAGGAAGCCGAACTGAGCTCGAGAGATCATTTAAACCCTCGATATGCCGCAACAGTCTGTTGAGGATGATCTTTTCGAGCACCTTAGCTGCCGCGTCGATCAACCATATTTGTCTATATGCCGACGGGTCTCCGGGTGGTTTCCCCGCCATTGGCAATAGTACTAGGTTCGGCCACTTCCAAACCTCTGGGAAAACTTCCTTGTCCAGGCATGTTTGCATAGCAGACCTGAACATCCCTGGAGCCTCTGCAATACATAGCTGCTTTTAAGGCTTAACGAGGCGTCCGATTTGAATGCGATCTTCGGTGAAGTTGTTATTAAGGTATCCTAGGAGCACCGAGGAGTATCAAGGGTCAATTAACCCTCTAGGGCATTAGGGGAAATGATGCGCCTCCGAATTTCACGACTCACGTTGTTGTCAGCCGTCAGTAAGGATCCGAGGTAGACGAATTCCTCCACCACCTCGAAAGTATCCCCGTCTATCGTAACATTACTATCCTGACGGATCCGGTCGTGTTCGGTTGCGCCTAGTACCGGCATGTAATTTAATATTTGTTTTAGAGGCATTCACCACCAGTCCGACTTTTGCTGCTTCTCGTTTCAGGCGGGTGTACAGCTCTACCACCGTTCCAAATGTTCTTGCAATAATGTCCATGTCGTCCGCAAAGCACACAAATTGACCGGATTTTGTGAAAATCGTTCCCCGGCTGTTGAGCCTGGCTCGTCGCATCACAACTTCCAGAGCGATGTTGCAGAGTAGGCATGAGAGTCCATCACCTTGTCGCAGTCCTCGGCGAGATTCGAATGAACTGGATAGTTCACCCGAAACTCTTACGCAGTTTTGCACACCATCCATCGTTGCTTTAATCAGTCTAGTCAGCTTCCCAGGAAAGCCGTTTTCGTCCATGATTCTCCATAGCTCTGCGCGGTCGATACTATCGTATGCCGCTTTGAAGTCGATGAACAGGTGATGCGTTGGGACCTGGTAATCACGGCATTTTTGGAGGATTTGCCGTATGGTCAAGATCTGGTCCGTTGTCGACCGGCCGTCGATGAATCCGACTTGATAACTTCCCACGAACTCATTCGTTTTAGGTGACAGACGACGGAAGATGATCTGGGACAGCACTTTGTAGGCAGTGTCGTGTCCGGACGGACACCGTGGCATTCCGGTCCAGCCAATTCCGCCGACCGAAACTCTGCACCCACGAGGAAGATTGCGAATGACGCAACCTACTCGTACGAAATACTTTACAAGACTGAAGTTTCATTTCATCTTGATCGTTTGTTTCGATTGCTTTGTTTATCTGGTAACGCATCTTTGCTGCTAATGCTATATGCCCTGTTTATCCTTTGCTCGGTATCCCTCTCAATCCCTACATTCTCCCCCTGTTCTACTCTGTCATTATTTTAAAAGCTTAAATTTTTCAATTAACAATGTTCACTTCGTTTACATTTCACTTTATTGTTGTACAACTTACAATTCCCTTTGTTCTAAAAACGATATTATCAATCATCACCATCATAATAATCCTCATTTACAACCACCTTCTTTGTCAGTTTTATAACCTTTTTTTTAAATTATTACCACAGTTATACCAGCGGCGTCATGGTCGCAATTTTTTCCGCAGTCAAGTTCGCAGATTGTGAACAATCCTCGGTACTCACTTTTCGTAATTTATGTTTAGTCCCTTACTGTCAGAGCTGTCAGATCAGTGTAACACGCTAAATAAAATTTACACAAAAGGCAATTTACACGGAAAAAAATACACGGTTATGAATATTTATTGGGTACCGGACTGGTCACCGAAAATTTGATCGTTTTCTTTGGTACATCGAGGTCTTGAAATTAGTCTATGGTTATACCAATCGCTCATCGCTCATTATTATCGTCTATCATCTCTTCTTTCTTCTCTTTTCTCGTCATCAACTCTCATCTTCTCATCATCGTCTTTCATCCCTCATCATTATCTTATTTCATTTCTCATCTCTCATAATAAAGAATTAATAATAAATAAATAAATAAATTTCTCATCTCTCATCTACCATATCTTATCGTTCGTCCCTCTTCTTTCATCTCTCATTGTTCATCTCTCATCATCTTCATCTCTCCCCTCTCACCTCAATTTTTCAATCAACATTATTAAGTTCGTTTACATTTCACTGTATCGTACTACTACTTATAATTGCCTTCGTTCTAAAAACGAAAGTATCAATCATCACCATCACAAAAATCCTTATTTTCGACCACCTTCTTTGTCAATTTACTACCTTATTTTTTACATTTACCGCAGTCATGCCAATCTCTCATATCTCATTGCCTATCATCTCTTCTTTCTTATCTCTCATATCTTTTCTCTCGTTGGTCATCACCATCTCTCGTCTTTCATCATCAGCATCTCTCATCAGCATCATCTCTTAACTTATCTCGCATCTTTCATCTCTCATCAATATCATCCTTCATTTCTCATCTCTCATCTACCATCATTAATCTCTTATATTTCGTCCCTCATATTTCATCTCTCATCATTATAATCTCTCATCTCTCATGATTTATCTATCATCTGTCACCTTTAATCTCACATCTCTCATCACCACCATCATCATCATCTCTTATCTCCCATCTTATAACTCTCATCTCTCATTTCTCATCCTTCTTTTCTCATCTATCATCATTATCAATAATTATCATTAGCACAGTAATACCAATCACATCGCTCACCTCTTATCTGCCATCTCTCATCACTCATTTCTCATCTTTCATCTGCAATCTGTCATGTCTCAACTCTTGTCTCTCATCGCTCAGCTTTCATCGCTCATCGCTCATCTCTCATCACATTCACTCTCCCCTCTCACCTCAATTTTTCAATCAACACTATAAAGATTGTTTACATTTCACTGTATTGTACTGCAACTTATAATTGCCTTCGATCTGAAGACGATATTATCAATCATCACCATCACAATCATCGTCATTTTCACACACCTTCTTTGTCACTTTTTCAACTTTTTTTTTTTAACCTTTACCACAGTCATGCCAATCTCTCATCTCTCATTATTATCGTCTATCATCTCTTCTTTCTTGTCTCTTATGTCTTTTTTTCTCATCTCTCATCACCATATCTTATCTTTCATCATCAGCATCATCTCTTGTCTCTTATCTCTCATCATTATAATCTTTCATTTCTCATCTCTCATCTACCATCATTCATCTCTCATATTTCGTCCCTCATATTTCATCTCTTATCTCTTATTTCTCATCTTTTATCTGTAATCTCGCAATTATCATCTCTCATCTTTCATCTCTCATCATCATCTTCTCTCATATTTCATCTCTCATCACCATCATCATCACCGGCATCTCTTATCATAATCAACTTTCATCTCTCATTTACCATTTCTCATCTTCCGTCCATCATCTGTCACCTCTCATCTCTCATCGTCATCACCACCATCATAATCATCATAATCACCATCATTATCATCAATATCTCGTATCGTCATCAACTCTCATCTACCATCTCTCATCTTTAGTCCCTCATCTTTAATCTTTCAGCTCTCATCTCTCATCACACATATCTCAACTTTAATTTCTCATCTCTCACCTCTCATCTCTCATCGCTCATCTTTAATCTCTCAGCTTTTATTTCTCATCTTTCATCTGTAATCTCTCATTTCTCATCTCTCATCTTTCATCTGTCATCTTTCATCCCATCATCATCATCTTCTCTCATATTTCATCTCTCATCACCATCATCATCATCATCATCATCAACATATCTTCTTATCATCATCTCTAATCTCCCAATATTTATTTCTCATTTCAGTTCGTTTACATTTCACTGTATCGTACGACAACTTATAGATGCCTTCGTTCTAAATATGATCCTCATTTTTAACCACCTTTTTTGCCACTTTTACTGCCTTATTTTTTTCAACCTTTACCAGTCATGCCATTCTAATTGTTATCGTCTATAATTTTTTCTTTCTTATCTCTCATCTCTTTTCTCTCATCGCTCATCTTTCATCATCAGTATCTTTGATCAGCATCATCTCTTGTCTCTTATCTCCTAGCTTATCTATCATCTTTCATCTCTCACCAATATTATCTTTCATTTCTCATCTCTCATCTACCATCTTTCGTCTCTCATATTTCATCCCTCATATTTCATCTCTCATCTCTTATTTATCATCTTTCATTTGTAATCTCTCATTTCTCATCTCTTATTTTTTTCATCTCATCATCATCATCATCATCAACTCTCATCTCTCATTTACCATTTCACATCTTCCGTTCCTCATCTGTCACCTCTCTTCTCGCATCGTCATCATCATCATCATCATCAGCATCATCAACATATCTTCTTGTCATCATCTCTAATCTCCCATCTATTATCTCTCATCTCTCATCCTTTATCTCTTATCTACCATCATTATCAATCATCACCATCGTAATCGACAGCCATCAGCTGTCAGTCGCTGTGTATAGGGCTAGTTATCCTCATTTCCAACCCCCGTCTTTGTCACTTATTGCATTTTCCAAGACATTTTCACATCTGTTTGTTTTTTTTTTTCAACCTTTAGCACAGTAATGCGGAACTCATCTCTTATCTGTCATCTCTCGTCATCATCGTCTCTCATTTCTTACCTCTCGTTTTTGTCATCTCTAATCTCTCATCTCAAATCTCGCATCCTTCACTTCTCTTCTTTCATCACCATCGTGTCTCATTTTCTCTCTTATCTCTCTTCTCTAATCTTTGATCATCATCTCTCATCTCTTATCCTTCATCATCATCTGCTATTCCTTATCCCATACCTCTCATCTATAATCTCTCATCTATCATCTCTCCTTCATTATCTCTCACCTTTGCTCTTATCTCTTATCATATCTCATTATTATTTTTACCATCATCAGCCTACCCTCTCGGAGTAATTCATTTTTTACTATGGTTTACCCTCTTAGGAGAATTCACCACTGGTTTACCCTCTCGGCGAATTCATCATCGGCTTACCCTCCCGAGGAAATTTGCCGTCAGCTTACCCTCTCGGGGGAATTCGCTTTTTTATTATGGCTTACTCTCTCGGGGGAGTCCACCTTCGGCATACCCTCTCGGGGGGAATTCGTCGTCAGCTTACCCCCTCGGGGGAATTCGCTTTCTTTATTATGGCTTACCCTCTCGGGGGAATTTGCCGTCAGCTTACCCTCTCGGAGGAATTCGCTTTTTTTTATTATGGCTTACCCTCTCGGGGGAATTCACCATCGGCTTACCCTCTCGGGGAATTCGCTTTTTTATTATGGCTTACCCTCTCGGGGGAATTTGCCGTCAGCTTACCCTCTCGGGGGAATTCACTTTTTTATTATGGCTTACTCTCTCGGGGGAATTCACCACCGGCTTACCCTCTCGGGGGAATTTGCCGTCAGCTTACCCTCTCCGGGGAATTCGCTTTTTTATTATGGCTTACCCTCTCGGGGGAATTCACCACCGGCTTACCCTCTCAGGGGAATTTGCCGTCAGCTTACCCTCTCGGGGGAATTCGCTTTTTTATTATGGCTTACCCTCTCGGGGGAATTCACCACCGGCTTACCCTCTCGGGGGAATTTGCCGTCAGCTTACCCTCTCGGGGGAATTCGCTTTTTTATTATGGCTTACCCTCTCGGGGGAATTCACCACCGGCTTACCCTCTCGGGGGAATTTGCTTTTTTTTTTAAATTATGGCTTACCCTCTCGGGGGAATTCACCACCGGCTTACCCTCTCGGGGGAATTTGCCGTCAGCTTACCCTCTCGGGGGAATTCGCTTTTTTATTATGACTTACCCTCTCGGGGGAATTTGCCGTCAGCTTACCCTCTCGGGGGAATTCGCTTTTTTATTATGGCTTACCCTCTCGGGGAAATTCACCACCGGCTTACCCTCTCGGGGGAATTTGCCGTCAGCTTACCCTCTCGGGGGAATTCGCTTTTTTTTATTATGGCTTACCCTCTCGGGGGAATTCACCACCGGCTTACCCTCTCGGGGGAATTTGCCGTCAGCTTACCCTCTCGGGGGAATTCGCTTTTTTTATTATGGCTTACCCTCTCGGGGGAATTCACCACAGGCTTACCCTCTCGGGGGAATTTGCCGTCAGCTTACCCTCTCGGGGGAATTTGCTTTTTTTATTATGGCTTACCCTCTCGGGGGAATTCACCACCGGCTTACCCTCTCGGGGGAATTTGCCGTCAGCTTACCCTCTCGGGGGAATTCGCTTTTTTATTATGGCTTACCCTCTCGGGGGAATTCACCACCGGCTTACCCTCTCGGGGGAATTTGCCGTCAGCTTACCCTCTCGGGGGAATTCACCACCGGCTTACCCTCTCGGGGGAATTTGCTTTTTTTTTTTAAATTATGGCTTACCCTCTCGGGGGAATTCACCACCGGCTTACCCTCTCGGGGGAATTTGCCGTCAGCTTACCCTCTCGGGGGAATTCGCTTTTTTATTATGACTTACCCTCTCGGGGGAATTTGCCGTCAGCTTACCCTCTCGGGGGAATTCGCTTTTTTATTATGGCTTACCCTCTCGGGGGAATTCACCACCGGCTTACCCTCTCGGGGGAATTTGCCGTCAGCTTACCCTCTCTGGGGAATTCGCTTTTTTTTATTATGGCTTACCCTCTCGGGGGAATTCACCACCGGCTTACCCTCTCGGGGGAATTTGCCGTTAGCTTACCCTCTCGGGGGAATTCGCTTTTTTTATTATGGCTTACCCTCTCGGGGGAATTCACCACCGGCTTACCCTCTCGGGGGAATTTGCCGTCAGCTTACCCTCTCGGGGGAATTTGCTTTTTTTATTATGGCTTACCCTCTCGGGGGAATTTGCCGTCAGCTTACCCTCTCGGGGGAATTCGCTTTTTTATTATGGCTTACCCTCTCGGGGGAATTCACCACCGGCTTACCCTCTCGGGGGAATTTGCCGTCAGCTTACCCTCTCGGGGGAATTCGCTTTTTTTATTATGGCTTACCCTCTCGGGGGAATTCACCACCGGCTTACCCTCTCGGGGGAATTTGCCGTCAGCTTACCCTCTCGGGGGAATTTGCTTTTTTTATTATGGCTTACCCTCTCGGGGGAATTCACCACCGGCTTACCCTCTCGGGGGAATTTGCCGTCAGCTTACCCTCTCGGGGGAATTTGCTTTTTTTTTTATTATGGCTTACCCTCTCAGGGGAATTCACCATTGGCTTACCCTCTCGGGTAAGATTATATGGTTTCAGCTCCTATAGAATCCGGACAGTAGCCAATTACATTTATTTTAGCAGAGGGAAACACACATTTTCAACCACCAGACATGAATGCAGGAATCGATACTGGAACACAGAAAAAAAGGCACACAAGTTCTTTGCAAAACAACTACAATGCAAAGGTTATTGATACTGTTTCGGGTTTGCGTGCGCAGGATCGTTAGGATTCATACTTCAACCTAGCTTCCCCGGTATAGGCCGTGTCAAGAACAATAACAGCTGTAACGGCCGCTCAGAGCTTATCCAAAGCCGAAAGCCACACAAGAACTCCACGCATAAAATAACGACGAATGTCAAATCGTGTTCTCCATACACAGCTGCGATGCACACCAAGAAAAGAAGACCTTGCCTGTTATCCGCTTGCCACCGCCTCTGCTTGCCTTCAAAACAATGATGCGTAAAAAAACAACACAATAAAACAAACCTACAGCCTCAAAGTTCCACCGCTGTTCCAGCCAACTAACGAAAATACTACACCAACACTGTCGCAACACAGAATCCAGCCACGCGAGCCCCACCGATGAGATGAAAAATGCTGCACCATCCTGCTTCAAACCGCTGCCAAACACCGCCGCGATGGGAGGAAACACACGAATCCCTTAATTAATTTACTTTACTTGCTGGGAGCTTACCTACCGGCTGTGCCATTGTCGTGTCCGGACGGACACCGTGGCATTCCGGTCCAGCCAATTCCGCCGACCGAAACTCTGCACCCACGAGGAAGATTGCGAATGACGCAACCTACTCGTACGAAATACTTTACAAGACTGAAGTTTCATTTCATCTTGATCGTTTGTTTCGATTGCTTTGTTTATCTGGTAACGCATCTTTGCTGCTAATGCTATATGCCCTGTTTATCCTTTGCTCGGTATCCCTCTCAATCCCTACAGGCAGCATTCAAAATAGTGATCACCCTGAAGTTCTCACATTCCAAATGGTCGCCTTTCTTGTGGATGGGGCAGATTACCTCTTCCTTCCACTCCTCCGGTAGCTGTTCGGTTTCCCAGATCCTGACTATCAGCCGATGCAGACAGGTGGCCAACTTTTCTGGGCCCATCTTGATGAGTTCAGCTGCGATACCATCCTTACCAGCTGCTTTGTTGGTTTTGAGCTGGTGAATGGCATCCTTAACTTCCCTCAGCGTGGAAGTTGGTTAATTTGTTTCCTCCGCTGCACTGGCGTCGTCGTTTCCGCCGTTGCCGTGGGCTCCCGTGCCTACGTTCTCCACGCCGTTCAGATGCTGATCGTGGTGCTGCTTCCACCTTTCGATCACCTCACGTCCGTCCGTCAAGAGGCCTCCGTCTTTATCCCTGCATATTTCGGCTCGCTGCACAAAGCCGTTGCGGGATGCGTTGAGTTTCTGATAGAACTTCCGTGTTTCTTGGGAACGGTACAGCAGTTCCATTTCTTCACACTCCGCTTCTTCCTGGCGGCGCTTTTTCTCCCGAAAGAGGCGGGTGTGCTGTTTCCGCTCCTGTTTGTTACGATCCACGTTCTGCCGAGTCCTTTGCTGCAGCATTACCGCTCTCGCTGCGTTCTTCTCCTCCAAAACCGTTTTGCACTCTTCGTCGAACCATTCGTTTCGTCGAATCTGTTCCACGTACCCGATGGTGCTCTCGGCTGCGTCGTTGATGGCTGCTTTCACTGTACTCCAGAAGTCCTCTAAAGGGGCCTCATCGAGCTCGCCCTCGTCTTGCAATGCGACCTCGAGATTCTGGGCGTATGCTGAGGTGACATCCGGTTGTTTCAGTCGCTCTAGGTTGTACCGTGGCGGTCACCGGTACCGTACATTGTCAATAACGGAGAGTTTTGGGCGCAGTTTGACCATCACCAGATAGTGATCGGAGTCGATGTTGGCGCCACGATAGTTCCTGACGTCGATAATGTCGGAGAAGTGCCGTCCGTCAATCAGAACGTGGTCGAATTGAGATTCCGTCTGCTGTGGTGATCTCCAGGTGTAACGATAAGGGAGGCTGTGTTGGAAAAAGGTGCTACATATGGCCATATTCTTGGAGGCGGCGAAATCAATGAGTCGTAGGCCATTTTCGTTCGTCTGCTGGTGTCGGTCTGAATTCCTCCTCCTGGCTTACCTGAGCGTTCAAATCTCCTATATGATGATCTTGACGTCGTGGCTTGGGCAGCGATCGTACTCGCGTTCGAGCTGCGCGTAAAATGCGTCCTTGTCATCATCAGTGCTGCCGGAGTGTGGGCTGTGCACGTTTATTATGCTGAAGTTGAATAATCTGCACATTCTTTTGTCAATCGGCCACAAAACCGATCACGCGTCTCTGCATATCATCCATCACGTTGAAAGTTGTTCCCAGCTCGCGTGTGTTGCCGCAGCTCTGGTAGATGGTATGATTACCTCTAAACGTTCGCACCATGGATCCTGTCCAACACACCTCCTGCAGCGCTACGATGCCGAACCCGCGGTCCTTCAGTAGATCGGCGAGTATGCGGGTGCTCCCAATGAAGTTGAGAGATCGGCAGTTCCACGTACCGAGTTTCCAATCGCAAGTCCTTTTTATTCGCTGGGGCGTTGCCGTTGGTCTCGGTTCGTATTATTCTGTTGTTGATTTTCCGTTACAATGGTTTTTTTACGACTGGCTCGTAGGGCCTGACACCAACCCCCTACTTTCCGGATGACCATAGTGCACAGTTGAGCTTAGAGCCCTTCCTGGCACTCGGACGTAGATCAGCCGCCCCTAACATGGGGATCTGACGCTGTTGTGAGCCGCTCCTCCTGGAGAACAGACGCTCAGGTTTGCCGAAGCAAACCTACAATTACAATTTCATGGTAAAGTCGTTGTCTACTTTGATCATCACAGTTGACCCAGCTCTCGGTAGATGGTATTACCTCTAAACATTGGATGCCGGAATCTCGATGCTTTAGTAGACCGACGAGTATGCGGGTGCTCCCGATGAAGCCGAGATTATGATAAGAAATATTAGCAGTGATAGCATAAGTACAGGGCTTTCGAATCAAATCATATTTCCCATAGAATGCTGTACTAAGCAACCCTAGTTTTAATTATATCTAACATCTCAACAAACAACAACGGGCGCTATCCTCATCAACATTCCTATTCTTCGTCGTCATACTCGGGTTCATCGTACGAAATGAAATTGGCTCCGCCACCGTGATCATGCTGTGAAATCTAAACGTAAATAAGCAAGAATATTACATTTTGATATAACAGTCGCGACAATCAGACCCATTTAACAAAACAACATACCGTCAAAATCCCCGACAAAAGCGCATAGCTTACCATCGCGATGGTAGCGAAAATTCCCGACACCACGTAGCGTTTCCGGCGCTCGTACGGCGTGTCATCCGAGTCCTTCTGCGTCCCATCGTAGAACTTCTGCTCCGGTTCCGACTTTGCTTTCGACGAGTCATTCGACGAGGACGACCCCGGAGTGCTGCCATTGGCGCTAGTGAACCCTTCCCGGGCAAAATAGATCGTCGTGATCCGCTCGACAAACTTGACTAGATTTCCACACTGCTTGACGTGGTTCTGCAGGACGTTGTTCGGCAGGGTCAGCTTCAGCAACACCGACAGGTACCCGTACAGGATGGCATCGATTTCGCTCGGGGTGTCCCCGAAGAAGAACCGATTGTCTCCCAGCTTTTCCGAGATCCAGTTGATGCACTTCTTCGCATTCAACATCATATCTTTGACGTCGTGTAGCTCAACCGAATCCTCCAAGGCAAACCCGCCCAACGATACGGTCAGTTCATTCGTCTTCAGTACGTACTTCCGCGGGCAGTAGAAATTAAACGGAATGGGAATCCGCTTGGCGTACAGTGCCCTCGTGGTGTCCAAGTTCTTCGGATCGCCCCACAGGCTGTACATGAAATACGGAAACAGGTTCTCGAACACATACTGAATGCAACCGTTTATCACAATGTAGTTTTGGTTTTCAAGCTGCGCATTGGCGTCGAAGCCTCGCGACTGTAGGTACTCCGTTATTTTGTTGTACCCGCCGATCTTTTTGCCCTCTTCCGTTACCAAATACGGAAGCATCCCGGTCGGCGAACTGAACGGATTGCCATTGAAGTTGAGGGTGATTTTGGCTTCGGAAAACTTGAGGTACGCCTGGCATTGGGAAAAGAAGCATGGATTGATTTATTAACTCCACGATGGGTGTGCAATTTCCTTCCGACACTTACCAACAGCCGTGCGCAGTCGTAATCGATGGTGGGCAGACCCCACTCGCCGCGGTACAGAAACAGTTCCATTATTTCATTTATGGGGAATGATTAAAACGGCAGAAAACCGGCTAATTTGTACAATTTTACAGGAAAAATCGTTTGCGAAACTGAAACTTGCAATGTTTACATCGGTTGTGCAACATCGCGTTTTTGTCTGCCCGCGGATGACGTTTCAAAGCGTGAGATGTGAGGAGTTATCTGGTTTGGTTGCCAGTGTTGCCACATTTTTTCGATTTTCATTTGTGATTAGTCCCCCTTTCCTGTGTACACATAAAAAAAAAACTGTTGTGTAATATTACATCTAAACTGCTGCAACCCGATCAATCTGTCAGTTGCATGAATAGGCGCAATATCGTCAATATTTACTCAACTTTATTCATACGGTCTACTGTTTAGTGAATGTTAGACCACTGTGCAGCTTCACGCAACTGTCAAAATTCATATCGGTTAGCATCTCTTCGAGTGTTAAAAAAAGTTTGTCAACACCCACAACGCGAGCAAGTTTGTGAGTTTGGGCAAAATATTTTACTAAAAATTGCAGTATATTTCGAATAGAATTTTGCAGTTTTATTTTCGTAAGACGCATCGTAAACTATGAACGTATCAATTGAGAGAAAGCGTTCGGATTGTGCTGCCCTGCCGAAGGGATGGCAACGGGAAGAAGTTCTGCGGAAGTCCGGTTTGTCTGCGGGAAAAGTGGATGTTTACTACTACAGGTATGTGTACATAGAGGAATTGGGAAGCAATCTATAAATTTAATATTTTCCATATAAATAAAGTTTCCGTATAATTCGATAGAATTGGCACGAACTCTGGAATTGTAAATCTAAACAGTTCTCAAAGATTGATAAACATTTCCAGCTTCTCTCGGATTCTCATTTTCTAAATTTCTAAATTTTAATTGGTCAACTGAGTATTTATTGAATAGATTCTAAATACTCACTTAACAATAAAGTTCCTCTAAACACATATATTGAAATTAAAAAAAATCCAAAAATGTAGACAGTTTCCACAGCATTAGAAAATCACCCTTCAATCATATGATTGCGTTCTATCCAAATTCCACCCTCTTCAGCCCATCGGGTAAGAAGATCGAAAGCAAACCCCAATTAGCCCGTGCCCTAGGGGACACTATCGATTTGTCCACATTTGATTACCAAGCCGGACGGGTAGTCCCAAGTGCAACGCACATGATGCTGCAGCATAATGCACTCAAGCGGAAGCTTAGCGTGACACCCATTGGCATCGTCTTGTCCTCCAGCAGTGCAATCGTGGCTGGACCTACGGGACCCAGTCTGCCTCCGCCGGTTCCCATCTACAACCAGCTTCCACCAGCGGGCGGAAGGGCCCATCATCATCATCATCATAGCCAACAGCAGCAGCAGCAGCAGCAACAGCAGTACGATTACAGGTACCGGTTCCGTACGGGACCGGATGTTGTTGATTCTCTTATGATACTTCCGTTTCGATTTGAGTTTGGGTTTTCTCTCCGTACGTGCGAAATTGATACCGATTGGCTGGACACATTTTAGGACCAAAAGGCAGAATATTCCGCTGGGACGTGAATACGTCAGACGAAATTGAAAATTTATTGATTGGCGGTTTTTACTGTTTAGCAATGCGCTGTGGTCCAGTAGCGGAAGGCAGTGAAATTTTAAGGGGAAAGTTGAATTTTTAGAGGGTACCCCTAATGTTATCATGTTAATTCATACCTTTCTTCACCGGACCACAGTGTATTGAAACCAATAGCAGTACTATTGGTTTTGTGTTTTTAGTACACGTTTAAGTTAACGTGGTTCATCCGTGCATTACCATGGCCGCTAACGGTTCTACGGTGTTTGATGTACAACTTTCAGTCGTGGAATGCGAGCGGACACCTCCCTTATCCCGCCAATCCGGCAGACGGCTTCCATATTCAAACAACCGGTCACGGTAGTTCGATCACAGGACGGTGACAGCAAGGTTAAACGGGAGCTGCAGCATGGTTCCCAGGTGAAACCGAAGCAGCTCTTCTGGGAGAAACGCTTGGAGGTTGGTTGTTCCTATGGGTCAAATTCGCTGGGTAGTAAACTGAAACCACCTTTGTCGGTTGCAGAATCTTCGCGCCAACAACACATTCAACGAGGAGATCGGCGCCCTGGAACTGCCCAAACGATTGAAATCCGTCGGGCCGGGTGTCAACGAGGGCACGGTTCTGCAGTCGTTGGCCACCGCGCTCCACCACAACACGCATCCGGTGACGGGTCAAACGGCTTCCAAAACGTCCCTCAACACCAACGCGGGGGTTTTTCTCAACCCCGACCAGCCGTTAATGCACGTGGCAACGGTAACCGAAGATGACATCAAACGCCAGGAAGAGCGGGTTCAGTTTGCGAGGCTAAGGCTACAGGAGGCACTGCGAGCTTAAGCATTGTTGTAGCAGTGGTAAATTATTCACTAGGTGTAAGATTCTTTTTTTATTAGTGTAAGATGTGTGAACCGTCTATTTCATCTGGTAACTGTATTTTGACATGTGGATGGGAATAAATCTCCAACGATTTGCGATAAATTGTAGGCTTTGTGGTGTCGAAAGATATCACATCCTTGAATTGAATAAGATCAAACGGTAATTACATGATCAACACGAGGCTTATACATTAGTTCCACATTTTTAACTTATCCAGGTTCCATGTTGCTTCCAGATTTGTAATGCATACCATGTCTTTGTAGCGAGTTCTCGGAACCGCAGCAAAATAGAAATATTCTATCTTCGGAAAACTGATTCAGAGCAACAATCACTTCCTGGTGATAGGCATGCCAAAGTATTTCTTCAAGAACCCCTCCAGTGATTGCATCGGAAATTGTTTCATCAGTTTTTTTTTTGCAAATGCTCTAGGAAAATCCTTCAGAGATTTCCTCCGAAATTCTTCGCTTACTTCTCTAAGATTTCGTTTGGGAACCAGGTATTCTTCAGAAATTCCTCCTGTGAGATCTTGGGAATCTCTTCAGAGTCTCCTTCAAGAATATTTCAAGGATTTTTCAGGAATTCCTTAAATTTCTTGTAGAATTTCTTTGCAAATTCCAGGGATTCAAGAATTTATTCGGGAATCCCTAAAGAATTCCTCCAGAGATTCCTTTGGTAACTCCTGCAGAGATGCCCTTCTCAGGGTTTTCTTCGGGAAGCCCTTCAGTGATTCGTTCAGGAACTCCTCCAGAGAATCTGTCGGGAATGTTTAAAGGCATTCAGGAATTTCTGGAATTCTCGAATTGTTCCAGAAATTCTTCCAAAGATCTCTTCTGATCCCAGAATTTTCAACTTTACGACTTTTCGACGGGTTTCAACGAAGGCTGCCCAAATCAAATCATCATGTTTCAGACAGATTATTTCAGAAAATCTTCCATGTGTTCCTCCAAGATTTCTTTACGAAATCTGGTATGAATTGCTTTACCAATTGATCCATGATTTTCCACAAATCATTTCAGAGATTGTTTTAGAAATTACTTCAGAAATTCTTCTGAATATTTATTCAGGAATTTCCATGAGCATTCCTTTGGAGAACCAATTGGAGATTTCTTTAGAAAATCTACCAAAAAATTCTTCAGAAATCCTTCTAAAACATTCTATCGGAAATTTGTTCGAGTATACGGCAAAAATTTCATCAGAGATTCTTTCAAAACAAATCTTCCATGGATTCATTCGGATTTTTTTTGCCAGGAATTCTTTTAGAAATTCCTCCTATTCTACAAATTCCATAACGAAATCTTTCAAATCATCTTGCATGATTTACATCTGAAATTCCCTCATTAAAAAAAAACATGAATTTGAGCAGAAATTCCTCCGGGATTCTTTCAGAAATTTCTTTAGACATTTATTCAGTAATTTCTCCCGAGATTCCTTTAATAAAAACTTTCAGCGATGCCTTCAGAAACTATTCCAGGGTTTTTTTAGAACATGTTTCAAAAGTTCCTTCAAAAACTTGAAAATTCTTCCAAGGATTTCGCCAGAAATTCCCACAGCAACTTCCAATTTCTCCAGAAATTCCGCTAGGGTTTCCCCAAGAAGTTTCACATAAAATTGTGTAATAAACTGGTGTGTATAAGTTTCTGCAGAAATTCCTCTAGGGAGTTCTTTAGAAAATCCTTCAAAGATTTACCCTTTTTACAGAAAAATCCTTCGGAAATTCCATTAAGCATTCTCTCAAATGATCTTCCAAAGATTAATTCCAAAACTTTCTCCGGGGTTTGCTTTAAAAATTACTCCAGGTATTTTTTTTTTTGAAAATCAGAACCGGACAGAAAATCTTCCTGGGATTTCTTTACAAACTCCTCCAGGGACTTCATTTAAAAAATTGATTCATTCGGGAATTTTCTGCACATATTTTTTAAGGTATTCTTTCAGAAAATCTCTCATTGCTTTTACTATAAATTCAAAGAATATTTTCTCCAGAAATATCACCAGATTTTCCTCCAAATATATATTTTTTTAAGTAAAAGAAAATCGCGTTAAGTACTGTTCCTTTGAATTCCACTAAGAATTTGCATCCTTTGACAGATACGTATTTCGACCTCAACTGTAAGGTCGTCTTCAGTGTCTTGTACTTGACTCGACTCAAGTCAGACTCGAGTCAAGTACAAGACACTGAAGACGACCTTACAGTTGAGGTCGAAATACGTATCTGTCAAAGGATGCAAATTCTTAGTGGAATTCAAAGGAACAGTACTTAACGCGATTTTCTTTTACTTACAGATATTCCCCTAACAAGCCCAGGTTAATCATCATATATTTTTTTACAAATTTTTCCAAGAATTACTTTGAAAGAAACTTCCATAGATTTTTCGATAATTATTTCATGGGCTCTTGTTGAAATCTATCCTAGGATTCATTTGAAAAATATTTAACGAGTTCCTGAAAGAATCTCCCGGGGATTCTTTAAGAAATTCTTTCAGGGACTCCTTTGGCAATTGCTCGTAGATTTACTTTAACAAATCATGCAGGTAATCCTACAGATATTCAGTCTGAAATTCTTTCACAATATCTTCTAGGGTTTCCTTTTTGACTTTCGGATGTTCTCCACATATTTTGCATGGATTTATATACAAAATATTTCAAGAATTCCTTTCAAAAAATCTTGCAAAGATTGCTCTAGAAATTCATCTACGAATTTCTTCAAAGGGATTCCTTCAGAATTTTCTCAAAGCATTCATCTGGAAAATCTTCCATGAACTTTTTCAAAAATACAGAATTGAGTTTTTCTTCAGGAAATGATTTTTAAAGAATTTTCTTTAGGTATAGCTTTAGAAATTCTACAAGAGTATTTCAAAAAAAAATCTGAAGATTACTTTACATTCCTGTAGATATTCCTTGAAGGCATTTCTCTTCCAGAAATTGCTCCAAGGATTTCTTAAGAAAGTCTTAGAAAATCCTCCAAGGATTCCTTGAAAATAAAAATGACTACAGATTCTTTCAGATATTCTCATAAGGATTCTTACGGAAAGGCTTGAAGGCATTCTTGCAGGGACTCCTGCAGAAATTCACATAGAGATTTCATCAGAAATTTTCGCCGGGTATTCCTCTATCTATGTATTTTCTCAGAAATTCCTCCAAGCGTACCTCTAGGAATTTATCAATAGAATCCTCCAGGAACTCACTAAAAATACTGTTTAGGATCTTTATTAGGGGATTTCTTCAGGACTTTTTTTTTGTTGTAGAGGTTTTGTTAGGTATCCCACCAGGCCAGGTGTTTTAAGGTGTTTCTTCAGATATGCCTTCTGAAATATCTTCAGAAAGTCCATCTATGGATTCTTAAAATATTGAGCTTCTCGAGAATTTATAGCATTTCAACGAGTTCCGCTTCGACCTCTTTGTTGCGCGAGAACTTGATGCAAAGAAGAAAGTTAAGCATATGTTGGTCATCACTCAAACGCAAGCTCATTATCATGTGAAATTGGAAAATGATGACAAAAGGATGTGATCAAATAAAACAAATTTTCAACAATAACCTACTTCACTAAGTCTAATTTATTAAATTTGTTTTCGTTAAGTTACTTTCTACTGCACTCTTTGAAGCAATTGCTATATTTTCGTGGAAATGTTTCTGTGTTAAATGCAGGAAGATTTAAAAATCACTAAATACTACTGTGAACAACATCCATAAATATTTCAATATTGTGCGAGCATAATCTACTCCCTCTGGCTCTCCTTCTCTTTGGCGCAATTTTTAATGATCCGCTGGAAGTTCCACTGGATCAACAATCCGATCAATCGTAACGGCCCGAGCAGGTAGAACTGCAGCACGCACAGGATCGGTCCCTTCCAGGGTGACATTCCGACACACAGGGTGCTCAAAATCCAACTCTCCAGTCCCAGAACCGAGAAGAACGATCCCTTCAACGCATCGTGCACAATCCGCTTGCCAACGTCTTCCGGTTTGGCCAGACCTCCGGAACCGGAAATGATCTTCGTTTCCATCGGTTTGGATTGGTTCTCGCGCTCGAATCCAGGCGTATCGGTATCGGCCGGAAGGGCTAGCGTGACGCTCACTCCGCAGTGCTTCGCTTCCATGGCAATGGTTTCGGCTAGGCCACGGAGAGCAAACTTGGACGCCGCATAAGCCCCGTATCCGTACAGACCGATTAGGGCGGCTTGCGATGCGGTGATGACAATGATTCCCTCTTTGGCTGCTTTCATCTTCGGTAGGAGATAGCGAGTCGGGTAGAAGGTGGCAAAGTAATTGACGTCCATCATTAGTTTGGCATCTTCGATGGAGGTTTCCTCTATTGTACCGCAGATCGCCATACCGGCGCAGTTGATCAGCATGAATACGGGGCCAAGAGAGGCTTCAATCTCTTGTAAACCCTTTTCAACGAGGTCATGACTTTTCGCCAGGTCGATCGAGCGATACTCAATCTTTTGGTCGTCACGTACCTTGTTCGTTACGAGTTGATCCTTGGCCTTTTCTAGAACAACAAAACATTCGTATTATAATTTTATGAATCATTGCTATTGTTCTTCCATACTAACCGAGCTGCTTAACATTGCGCGCCACAATGGTAACGTTGGCTCCCAATCGGACGCACTCGATGGCTGCCCACAATCCGATTCCGCTGGAACCGCCGGTAACGACTACATGCTTTCCGCGGATATTGGTCCGTGACTTACGCGATACCCAATAGAATATGAATCCATGAATCAGAAGGATGCCCAACACCGTTACGATGATTTCGGTTCGATGATCCATTTTGGGTCGATATGAGCAAATTAAGGTGTGATGTATTTACTCTGCGATAAGATAGGATAATGGTGTTAGCTTTAGAAGGTATTCAACTATAGAAGCGTGAATCCACTTTAACTTCTTACTTTTGAATAGGATTGTCACTATTGTTGCAGATATTCGGTGGGGTTCAGGTTACATGTCGATATAGAACAGGTCACGAATAATGGGATTGTGAAAAATGCAGAAAAGGTAATAGAAATTTTCACATCTGATGCCGTTTTCGGTGTACAACAAATGATAACGATTTTTTGACAGCTTTTTGGATCTAACTAACCCCTCCCATCATAAATTAGGAGATGACTTTTGTTCCAGTGCCGCCGTACGGCTGCGTTCGAAACGAACCGGTTATTATTATGAAGCAATCGAACTCTATTTTTAAATGTACAGTTGGGAACTACCTATTATTACCAGGAATCAACTGTGTATTTCGTCTCGGTTGAAAAAGAACTGAAATTTTTACAGAATCCGTGTAGTAATCAGGAAACTTTTGCTGATTGGATGCTTTTGTAAACCACGAAGACAGTGTATAATTTTATATAATTAACTAACTCGTTTTTCTTCTCTCTCTTTTTCACAGGGAATTGATTGTTTGCTGAACGAAACAATTTCACCAAAAGAAATATCCAGTTCGTCGATAAGTTTCTCGCAGATTTGGGTCTTGATCACATGTACAATAGTGTAACTAGTTCGTTTATTGCAGTTGAAGCAGATTTTTGTGATAGGTCACCCTGGCGGTGTTTCACATTAGAAGTGGAACTGGTGGATAATCATGTGAAATTCGTATACAAAAAAAAAACGAGTGTTGGGCAAGTAATCGTTAAAGTGCTGTGAATTGTGGGTTTGAGGTATTGTGCGTAACATGTGTTGTATTGAAGTGATTAGAAGTTTACAAGAAACAACCACGTGGTGTAAGTGAAGATTGAACTATACCCAAAAGCAATCCCTTAACCGTTTGCTCTGCTGCCTACGACTGGTTTGACAATCCGTCAAGAAGTGGTCGATGTATTTCACGATAGAACTTTGTAGTTTGAAAGAACTTCTATTATAAGTTTTTTTTAAATAATTTAGTATACGAGTGTTGACGTGCTGTAGAAGTGTGCATAGAACACTGAGTTGAGTTGCCGGCTTTGTACCAGTTGGGATGTTGCACCAAGAAGAAAAAGGACTTATACACAGTGGTCCAGAATCCAGATTTACGAGGTAAGATGCAGTCAGCGCATTCAAATGATTTTTTGGATGAATAGTCTTCTGCAATGTTGTTCCTAGCACAGCCGACTCTCTATTTCTCGATGTTCCACATCTCGATGTGTTTCCCTATCTCGATGGTTTGATCGGTTCCATCAATCTGCATACATTTTTCTTCTGCACATGTTGATATCTCCTTATATCGGTGTCTCCCTATCTCCATGTGATCTTGTTCGTTTTTGTTCTAGATTTTCTCTCATGTCGATATTCCCATTTACACAGGTGCAAGCTTGTCCGATCTCCTCAAGTAATCTTCTGGTCCAGCAAAGTTCTTCGCAAGTAACTTTTTTTTAGTCAAATAGTCTAGAAAAGGTTGTTACAACCTTCATAAAACTAAAATTAAAGATATCAAGTTTTATGACGGTTGTAAAAGCCTCTACAAGACTAATTGGTCATGGGTTGGCATTCTTTGCATAGGGAAACGAATTCCGCTGCGATGGAACTCAGTACCACATATTTTTGCTTCCGGGATATCCCGACGCAACGACACCACCGCCAAATAATAGCAGGTGATCGGAGTTTGATTTCCGATCGCGGTAACTTTCTGGCCAGTTGGCATCAACGAACATTTGTAGTCCGTTCTCAGTGTAACCTAGTGGCAGCTTGTTGTCGCTTGTGGTGGATGGATATGTAGCGCAGAACCCGTTTCGCCTCGTTCCAATATTGTCGATTTGGGAAGCTCAATTTCTGCACCAGGATGGACGTACTGACAGCGATATCCGGCCTCGTTTGAACTGCTACGTACAGCAGGCCACTGATCAGATTTATATAGTCCTTGTTGTCTGGCAGCTGATCCATCTCGTCATTATACTGGATGTTGCCCTGGTCCAATATGGTATTCGCTGATTTTGAATTATCCATGTTGAACCGTCGACCAAGCTTCCGGATTTGCATTGCTTGGCTCAGGTTTTACTCGGCTTCGCCCTTCTTCATTTCAATTCTCAGGACTCTTAAAGATACACTTGAACCTAGGGGCAAGACAGATACAGCAAGAGTAACTCTGTTATCGAAGTGATGCTCAGAATTCCTCTCAATAGCTCTGGATCACTGGTTTTCCCGAACTGTTGCCTGATACCGGTGAAAGATCGAGAAGTCTTGCCCGATTTCTCGCTTTGTAGAGACGTTTCTGAATGGATTCGAACCAAAAAAGTTACTCAGGATTGCTCAAAGTTGCTCCGGATTGTACAGTGTCTTGCCCCTAGACTTGAACTCCTTGTCAGTCTGCGTAACGATCAACATTTCATCGACGTAAATGATGATGTACACAGTCTTGCCTGCGGATGTACAGACATGGATACAGCTTGAAGTACTCAATTGGCCTGCTCACAACTACTCACATGGTAATGAAAGCGGAAGCCTTCCTATCCCAAACACGAGCAAACATCAGTCCGTACATGCTCCTCCTTTAACGACACACGGTTACGTACCCTGTCTCTTCAGTTGAATCTTGATTGAAATCTACGACTTCGGAATGGATTAAATCATCGTCGAAGACTTCTTGGAAAGATACTTCTTTATCCAGGTACGGCAGTTTTTCTGCTATTTCGACCTCCGGATCATATTCCTGGCGTTACTCGTTTGCTTGTGGTTGTTCAATTGCAACAGTTTCTCGGTTCTATACACGGACATTTAGGAGATGAAAACGCTTATGATCGCACATATGTTTCATCAGTCCCATATCATCATGGGCAGAATACGAGATCACGGCTTTTGAAAATGGTTCTCTTCCTTTGGCTTTGCGTTCCACTTCTTCCAAGTTTTTTCTATAGAATGAGAAAATCTGCTGATGAGGTGGTTCCTCGGGTTATGTGAGGATCGAAAGCTTGGGTCCCAGGCTAGTACTGTAGACTACGCGTTGAACTCAAGCTCCTGGATTTGTGCCCGAACTTACTACATCGCTTGCACTTCGGTTTCTTCTGCTGTCAAACTGACCATTCCTCGGTTGCGCCTTTGCTCTGCCTTAGGGAGGACGATTTCCATCCTAGGAAGACGATTTTGCCCGCCGTTATTCCGACCTCTTGGAGTAGCTTGGTTTTGATGCATTCCCCTGGTTATAGCCACATCGGAGTTCTCCATTTGCACTCCTCTGGAAGCGCAACTTGGAGTAGAGTGTCGAGCCACTTTTCGGAGATATGAAATCCTACTCCACGTAGCTAGTGTACGGTGAAAATGATTTGATTAACGTAGCTGTCCACGTTGCCACATATCGCAAGGTTGGTCGTGAATAGCTTACATGGCTTGAGCGCCTCCCACAAATCGTTCAGCTAAAGCTATGTTCACTTAGAATCCGGAATCATGTCACATTTTCTAGTGGCGCTCTCAATGAACATAATCATCATTCTTTTGCAGCACTCTGATCATACACTAATCCTCTTTAAATGGTGAAAATTTCATCGATTTTCTTGCAACGAGTGAAAAGTTATTTCAGATTGAAGACAAGAGGAGGAAAAAAATCTTGCACAAACACGATGAAAATTTAGCGTGGTTAGGTACGACAGTCGCGAAAAATGTTAATATCGTCAAAACCATTATGTGTTATGTGCACAGATGTTGTTAACCATGGCATAAGGAAGTGTCCTCGGAAGAAAAAAGCTTGGGTTCATTGATAAATGCTTTGAATTTGAAGATTTGGCAAGAAGTTCGAACTCTGGGCATGGTTTTTTTTCGCAACAAGATGATGAGAACCAATTCATACAAGGATGACAGCCTCAAGAATCGCGTGCTGCTTTTCAAAAACGCACACAAGGGATATGTAGAGGTTTTACCTATTTTGATGAGCTGCCATGACAGCCGGAGACGTTCAATGGTATCGTCACAGATGGGTAGTGTTTATCAACGAAAAAAACACTCAAATTTCGCGTTTTCTCAATTCACTGAATTGCCCCTTATTTCGCAATAAAAAAAAAGTTTGGCAATTTTTCTTCGGAATCCTAGTCAGACTAGTCAAGGCACTCAGGACACTGCATAGATGACCTGATTGTTGAACAAACGTGCGGAAGGGGTTGTTGCTAAAATTTACCACCGTTGTGCAGATTTTTAGAGAGGTCAACACTGAAAAAGTGAAAAAATGTGTGAAAAATAAAAATAAATAATTTCAATGATATTTTTCCATGAAAGTACAATAAATAACCTTTGTTTTGAGGTGATTTTGTCATTCCGGATTCTAAATGAACATAGCTTTAGGAAAGTCTTCACGGAAAACTTCCAGGTTGGGCAGCAGTGGTATTGGCCGATTTGCCGCTCGATAGACGGGGAACTGCTGACTAATCGAGCTTGATATGAAGATTGTAGTAACTGCTGTTGATCTTGTGGAACTGCTTGACGATCACCTGATCCATTTTACTGTGGACATCTTCACTCCCCTTTTAGAAAACATGTTGAGGAAACAACCATTTTTCTTGTTGGGCTCATAACCTTTTAGATGTGACCGTGAATCAAACTACACTTGACGGTTTTTAAAGAAGTGAACATTTTATTAACATAAGAATCCTAAAACTACTATGGACGAATTTCGGCCCAAATCGTGTTCGGAGTTGGCAGCACCCTCTCAGATTACAATGAAACTTTCTGAGTATGTACACCAAGACTAGATAAGCCACTTTGCATACTTAGTTTCTTCAAAATTTATCTGGACTGACTTTTGAAAAGGGCTAAACTTTTTTTATGGATTTTTTAAAAATGTTTTTAATCAAAAAATGACTACTCCTACAAAAAAGTGTTGTATGGGTGATTATCACAAAATAAGTCAAATTTTAAGAAAAAAATACTGAAAAAAATCCAAAATGAGCCCTACACTGAACAAAAACATTTCTAAAAATTCAAAGTTGATTTAAAAAAAAAACACCATTTTTGATTTTGATGAAATTTTGTCTCAAGACAGGTAATTATGTTCCCTACCAACCGTCCATACATCACAAGATGGGCACTTTTAAGGAAAAAAAGTTTTTCTAACAAAAACTTTTTCATGTCCAAATTATTATTTTTTCAGTGTCTTTTTTTAAAAACAAACTAAACCAGTGAAGGTTATCTAGTAATCTCAAAATGCAATGAAACTTATTGTGTCATATGCGACAATGCAATGCACCCATATTCACGCAGCAGCACTCTAGAAGTACGAAACAATATACAATTAGAACACGCATTTCATACGTGCTGCTGTAATTTCTACCCAAACGTTTCTACCCCATGTTCTTACCTAATATTAGGTAAGGCTATTTATTAGATTCGAACTACCTAATCGAAAAAAAACAAATCAAGAGTTGTACCCAGGGATTGGCGGCATGCACCGTGCGGTGCGAAAAAAGGGTGTGCTTCACACAATCGCAAGTGCTCGTCTCCCGTTTTGCCGAGAGACAAGAGACGTATGAGTGAGAGCTTTCGTAATTGTGCGAGAGACAATCGCAGCACTAGCTCTACGGCGCAGGGAGTAATGCACGGTGCTTGGGACTGCGCTTGTCTCCAAACAGAAAAAATCAATTAATAAATTAATTGAAGAGTTTGTGTTTTCGGCAAAGTTGTTAAGCTTGTCAAGGGTTGACAAGTGATGGGTCGTTTGATTCGAATTTTTTGCAATCATGCGTAGTATCAAGCCAAGTTCAAAGTACGGAGACAAGCACCGAGAGAGTGCAGCGTGAGAGACAGGAGAGCTCCAGCGCGCGGCAAAGCAAGCGAGCAACACACAACCGATTGCGCGTACTCGTCTCCTTCTAGTTTGTTGTGCTGTCTCGTAGCAGAGTGTGCAGCACGCAAAGAGTTTTGAGTCGCACCCTATCCCTGGTTGTACCTAAAGCAAATATGAACAAAACAAGAAAATGAATCGGTATCATTCAACGTGTTACTTCTCTTTGGTTATTAAAGGCAGTTCTGAAAAGTAATGGATCAATCGTATAAATCAAAATTCAACAAATTCAAGTGCAGTGCAAAAATAAACAATCCAAAGTGCAACCGTCATAATCTACGGGGCATGTCATTAAGATTGATAGATAAGATTCATTCCATGGGATATACACATGAAATCGACGAATCGATGAGTATTTGTGAGTCATGTCGTGGATTGATAAGTCACAACAGAAGCCCGAATACGAAAAAACGCCGATCGGATGGAAACGACGAAACTATGCAACCATCATTTAGTGGGCAGCAACATCATGATGTTCCAGAACCAGAACCGTCAACGAGTGGTCAACAAATCGAACATGAGCTGGGTAAGTAAGCCTTCTTTTATATGTTAGCTTCTTTTATATAACTCATTTTGCAGCTCGTTACAAAACTACATTTTTCAGTATTCTTCGTATTTATCCAACCCGGCAAGCCTCGTAGGATAAATGTACTACTTGTGCGAAAAAAAATCATTTTTGCAACTCGTTGCATAAATAACTATCATTAACTTTCCACTGCATTCATTATTATATTGTTAACCTTAACTTTTATCTTACAGATATGGTACCATCTATTCCATCATTGGAGTCAATTCCGTCAACAGATCAACTACAGGGTCCCCATAATATTGAGAAGTTTAATACCATTGCTGAAACATTGAGTTTATCGCCAATCTCATCTAGAAACATGAGA